>NC_136411.1:68977500-69577500 GCF_051521515.1 Lactuca serriola | reverse complement strand
ATTTTGGGTCGAAACCGACCTAGACCCATGCTCGCCCCTATTTGAAGGCATGAAGGCCGTTTCACCCTAAAAACATTAAAGTATTTAAGAAGATATTAGAAGTTTCTGAATCATGTCGAGGGTGTGTTGATGTTTCCTTCCACTGCTTTTTTGGGAAGTTCCAAAAATGAGTATTAAGATGTATGAAAGAAATAATAAAAAAACCTATTTGTACTCCATATGACCCTTCGTATTTCGGTGCATTATCACCACGAAATATATGATAGGTTTGGAAAACTGTGTTTGAACTATTCGAGCAAAAGTGATGTAAATATTTGATAGTTTACAAGTGTTTTTCATGAGATAAATCCAAATGAAATGTGTATAATCATCAATGAACTTAAAAAAATATTGATCACCACCCATAGTAGAGAGTAAGGTTCCAACCCAAAACATCAAAATAAACTACATCAAAGTTCAAAAAAAAAATCTTTCATTTCAGAAAAATATGATCTTTTCCAAGTTGACAAGACAAACAAGAGATAAATACATTATTTATAGTTTAAGTAAGCTAGATTAAGCAAACATTTTTTGTCTAGATTTAAAAACATAATTGATATGTGCATATTTAACTATGTATTTAATGCATATTTCTAATACTTTTAGCTACAATTATGTTTTTTTTTGGGACAAAAATGTACTTATTATATCTAAAATATGTTTTATAGCTGCAAAGACATGGTTGGGACAAAAAGGAAGGAAACAAGGAGCTGGAAGCGGGAATGGATGAGCTAATGTGGGAATGAAGAAAAAGAATATTTAAATATAGAAGACCACGTTGTGGTGATATTCAACACGACTTGGTGAAAAGAAGATTTGCGGCCATCAATGCCGACTTAAAGAATACAACATACACTCGAGGACCACGTCGTGGTGGCGATTAACCACAACGTGGTGATTAGATTTTGGAAACTATAAAGTCCCAGATATTAGGTCAAAACTGGGGGAATGCAATTAGGTTTCTGAGGAGAATTACGACTGAAAACCATTGGAAACTGAGGAGAAGATAGAGAATCAAGTGAAGCTCAAGGAATAAAGAAGATTTAAAAGAATTCCACATTGATCTAGTTGGTTTGCTAATCATTACTTATGTCTAGCTTAATTTACATGGATCTTATGTGTTTTTCTACTACAATGAGAGGCTAAAACCCTTTTACTTCTGTTTGGTGAAGATGAACCTAATCCATATGTGTTGATTTCAATTATTAGATGTTTTATATTTGATTTTATTTGTGTTTGATAGTCTAAACCCTAGAATGTTTCAGTTCTAGTTTATATTGCTTATAAATCATATTTTGTGTGTTAGTTGATCATTCTAATTTGATGAATTTGTCTTCTAATTGTTTATGATCATTAAATAGCTAAAGCTAGGATTAATCACATCTAAGGTGAATTTGTCTTCTAATTGTTTATGATCATTAAATAGCTAAAGCTAGGATTAATCACATCTAAGGTTAAGTAATTAATAATTAGAGCTAGGATTAATCACATCTTAGATTAAGCAATTAAAGCTAGTAAATTTTACTATGTTAGAGATCATAATTAATCTTAATTTGTGCTTGGTTGCTTAAATTTATCATAGGAAAGTAACTACTATCATTCTTAGTCGAATTTGTGCTTATTATCGATTTGGTATTTAAATTGCGCATGATCATTGTTTGGTAATTCATATTTCATAAATTGGTAAGGCCTTGACATTAGACACTAATAGCTAGTTAGCAAATTGGTAATCAATATAATCCATCCATTAGAAATAAACCATAAGAGAATGTGAGATTGGATCTAAGCAGAAGTATTCTTTTAATTCTTTAAGTTAATTTGTTTTATTTGTTTGCTTGCTTGTTAGTTAATAATAAGTTCTTATGACCTTGCAAAATCAGTAAACCCCCACCCCCAATCAAAGTTTGTTTCTTAGTTAAATTAGAAGTAGTTAATTTATTTAATTGAATTATGTTCCCTATGATCGACACCTGACTTAACTTTCGCCAGGAAAGAGTATGAAGATTGTAACGCCTGTGTTTCTAGGCTAAGCATTAGTGTGATAATCTTATAGTTAGGGTCTACAATTGTAACCTATTTTGAAGTAATAAAGAGGAATTACTTCAATACTATATGAATTATGTGGTTTTATGTGCATTGTACTTATTTATAAGATATAATAAATTAAGAATTAAAATAAGCATCAATAATAAAATAATAGATAAACCCAATATATATGAAGAAAGTTGTAGTGGTCGTGACAAGGATTCCGGAGATATAAAGAACGCCGAAATTCGAGTTATAACGAAGAAGTTATGAATTGTCGAAGTTTCGCGATAAAACCGGCACAACGTTGTGTGATGTAAAAAGTGAGTTTACGATAAAATACTTTTTATCCTTAGCAATATAAACAAAAGTCATAGTGTACGTTAAACCGAGAGCATGCATAAAAAGAACGTCCAAATCTGACTTCGTATGAGGAAGTTATGATTTTTCTAAGATTTGACAAAGTAGTATGCAACCCAGAATTCGAATATTGGATCGACCGATTTTTAGCCGACAGAACCTAAACGAGAATCAGAGATCTCGTTAATAGGAGCTCAACGATGAAAAAACAGACGAAAATGGACATCGAATGACAAAGTTATGAATTTTTAACAGACTTTTCCTGTCCAGGCCTGTTAAAATATAACTTTAAAAATAAATTCAAAATTAGTCGACAGAGTCTAAATGAAAGTTGTAGAGTACGTATCTACCTACGTGTGGATATAAAGAACATCAAAAACGAAGCTCGTATGCAAGAGTTACAAATTCTAGAAGTCAGGACTGTGAAATGTGAAGCTATTCAAGGAACCCCCCGCGTAGAAGGAACGCCCCGCGCTCTCGCAAAGACTAGGCCTCAGATCTTCCATGTCACCCCATCCAGCTTCGGAAACGTACCTCTCTTGAACGTGTTGCGTACGCAGGAGCGCTCTGTGCACCCAAAACGCGTTGCACGCCTCCGAGGAACGCCCTGCGCACTGAGGGTCAACTCCACTTTAAAAGGAGGTGCGAGGGTCTCCATATTTCCCACACCAAAAACGCATTCTCTCTCTCTCTCTCTCTATCTCTATCTCTCTATAACTTCTCTCTAAGACCTCCCAAAGCCCTAGTAACCTCGAGGTTCTAGAGGAAATCCCTGGAGCACCAGAAGGCTATTGAGAAAAAGAGTTTTTCGGCTCAGAAAGTTCCGCCCCCGCAGAGTCTGGTTTCTAGCAAACCTCCCGGTAAGTGAGTTATGATTACCCTACTTTATGTATAGCTTAGGTTTAAATTTATTATCGTTGTTATAAACTTATAAACTATATATATATATATATATATATATATATATATATATATATATATATAGAGATATATTATAAAATATAATATATAAAATGTTATTATAATATTTTTTTTAACTACTCGCGGTACGGGGAATCTGGTTTGAAGGGCCGCATAGGGTTGTTGGATTTCAGAAGTGCTATAATGCAAAATGGTCCTGCCCTCTGGTGTTTCATGTCTGGCCCGGTCTGTACATAGTGGTTGAAAATTATTGTTTAACACTTATAAAATAATAATGCTCGTAGTTAGTTGTAATAAATATTAGACTAAAATCTAGTGGTAATAATACTAGGTTTCGTCGAAGGTAATTGTATTGTTAAGAAGCGAAGCATTGTCCAACTTGGAATCACCACTTTATCAAGCGAGTGCATAGTTACTTTTATCTTACACAAAGATATGAAGTATTTAATATAAATTATGTGCTATGTGTGCATATTATCTGTGCTCTTGATATCTATGTTGGATGAACGATTTATACATGTTTTAAATGATTTAAATTGTATATGTATTTTATATCTACGAAAATGTTGGGTAAAACATGGGTAGATGAAATAGTTGATGTGTGATAAAATGATGAGAGGCCTCGATGTTTACGATGATCCAGTCATCTAGCGGAGTATAGATGACGACCACAGACTATTCTAGACAGTCCAGTGGAACGCTAGCAGGCTCGAAACCTGTAGGTGTTTATTTGAACTATGTGTTCATCTGGTGTACTCCAAACCCCTCATGGTTGCCTTATTTGACATTTATTTCTTTGGAATCCCCTAAGCAATGTTGTCCACCCCGATGAAAATCCTTAGGCTAGGTCCCTCATAGTAGATGCTTTATGGACGTAAGGTGAGGATAATGGGAATGTATAATCGGGTTGAATGATTTAACAAAATTAATGAACTTAATTATTATGAGTTGAAAATCTATGTGCTCACCAGGCTCCCAAGTCTAACCCACTTAGTTTATTGCATTACAGGTAGTGGCAAGAGAGAACATGAGTGATGATCTGATGAGAGATCAATGGATTATAGGCCACTATAATAAATAGATGTTGTAAGGCCTATGTTGTTTCTGTTTATGCTTTTGATCTGTATTGACAATGACATCTCGAAGTTTTTAATATAATGAAAATACATTTCTTCGGAAATGCTTTGATAAATTCTTTATCATATTTTTTGGAACAAATTCCGCAACATCTTTCTTTAAAAAGTTACCCTGATTTTCAAATAAAGCATAAACAAATCGGTCTTTTATGGCCGTGAAATTGGGGATGTCACAAAGATGCATTCAAGCATATTGATGAAGTAAAGGACATTGAAAACCACTTCAATGTTCCACACGTTCCAAGAGAATCCGTGTTACTTAGGATGCTTCCGGTGACATTTATCGGTGAAGCCATGGTATGATTGAAGTCATTTGCGCACGGATCCATTCCTACGTGGGGAAATCTTCATGATGCTTTTATTGAGCAATTTAGTCCACCTTCGAAGATCTTATAGCTCAAGAAAAAATTGCTAATTTTCAAGAAGAGATTGGAGATTCCTTATATGAAACATGGTAGAGATACAAGGGTTTGCTTAGGAGTTGTCCTCAACATTATCTAAATTTCCAACAAAAAGTATTCATTTTTATGATGAAGTGAATGTCATAACTAGACAACTTCTTGACTCCCAAGGACTAATGACGAAAAAGGTACTTGCCACTATTAAAGATTTGATTGAAGAGTTCGCGAAGCACTCACATGAGTATCACAACCCACGAGAGGATGTCACTAGAGGAAAAGGAGATGGAGGGAACGAGAAGATGGTTGCGGTTTTGGAAAAGTTAGAGAATATGGAACAGAGGATGACAAAGATGGACCAATCTATCCATGTAATAAGAGTTGGTTGTGATAATTGTGGCAGGACACATTTGACTAAGGATTGTGATCTAGATGAGAATGGTAACCGAAAAGCACAAGTTTTCTACTCGAGTGGTGATCGATATGATGAGGATTGGAGGAAGCCCAGAAAGAAGTGGTTTCCATATACAGAGTACAAGAAACAAAATGATGAAAAGTTTACATAAACCGGACGAGGTTTTTACCAAGAAGAGAAACCACCACCCGAAAAGATGATGGATTTTGAGTTGGCACTTCATAGGTTTATGGAAGCCTCAAAAACAAGGCATGATGCTACTGATGCTAATATTAGAAATCATCACGCTTCCATGAAGAACATAGAGACTCAAATTCAGCAATTAACAACACTTGTTAATGAGAGGTTACCACCTCGAAATGAAGACCAAAAATCACAACCTCATGTAATGGCGATATACACCGAAGAAGAAGTTCATTCTGAGCCATTTATGATCCATGCAACAACTACTATGCAGCCCGATTCATATTTGGAATAAAGGAAGTTTGGAGCTAAAAGAGAGAAAAGTGAGTCGTATTATGATGATTCACCATGTCGTGGTAACTCGAGCACGTCGTGGTCACGGGAAAATCGAAATTCTTCACTTTTAAATTCATATAATCCTCCTTTTCCATTTGCATGTTGAGAAATCAAGCATTTTATGGAGTCGGAACAGAAGAAGTTGATGGAATGAGTACCTAAATCTTGGACTTCTTGACTGCAGGTAGGGCTCAATCTTGCACCTGCTCTCTATCTTGCCTTGGACTTTCAATCGTAAGCTTCGAGTTACAAAATCAATCTTTATTGGAGACTCCTTCTTCTTAACATACTTAACTTAAGAGAAGTTCTTTACTTCGAAAATCATGACAGGCCGATGGGTCATGTTCTAATGACCTCTCATCGTATGATGCAATGCTTAGACTCGGGTCTCTTAGAGTTAAATTCGAGAATGGAATATACATTCCTTCATGTTCTAATTGTTGGATTAGTGTCTAAGTCCATAACTATTTTGGTATGTACTTGACCCGATGGTGCATGGTCCTTTTGGGTTGCCTTCACCAAAGCAACTTGATAGGATGAATTATGGAGAGAAAGGATTAAATATGATTTATTAATATATTATGGGAATAATATATTAAAGGAGAAATCATATTGTTTAATTAATTGGTAATTAGTTTTGTGATTAAAAGAGATTAATTAAACTTAAGGGACTGGAATTGTAATTATAGGATAATTGCAATTTGGGCCATGGATTGCCTTGAATCAAGGGGTGGACGAATTCTATGGGGAAACCCATAAGGAAATCGTCCATGGGCTTGATTAAAGGAATCTATGGGTTACTTAGGGCTTAAGCAACCAAATTAGGGTTTCCTTGTTAGATAACCCTAATAGCCTCACTATATATAGAACCCTTAAGGCTCAAAAACGTGGGGAAACTTCTCTTCTAGGGTTAGAACATGTTTTGGGCAGCCTATATCCTCTCTCCTCTTCATCCTCTTGCTTATGGTGTTTGTGAACCATTAGAGGAGTGACACTTGTGACTCTAAGCCTTCCAAAGTCAATTCAAGGAGGAATTGGGATTGTTATTGCTACATAACAATCAAGGTAATATTCTAATATCTAATATGATTACTTGAATGCTAGAATTAGGGTTTATAGTCTTGGATTCAAAGCATGTACAATAAAGAAACCTAGATCCAAGCATTAGGGTTTGTATGAGCACATAGGATGTCTTATGACCAAAACCCATCAGTGGTATCAGAGCCTAGATTGGTTTCTATTGTATTGATGCTTTGTATATTGAAAAAAAATCGATTTTTGTGTTTCTGGGGGCTGAACTCGCCGAGTTTTTTAGATGAACTCGTCGAGTTCATGCTGAACTCGACGAGTCCATGCTGAACTCGACGAGTCGGCTCTTCAGAAGGAGGGAAAACCGGGATTTCTTGTTGTTTTTTCTTAAGGATAGTTGCCTTATCATATTAGATCAATATAAATCCGATTTTTTGATATATATGACTATATTCTTGATCTAATTGAAGATATTTATCAATTAATAAAATATTTGTTTCCTTATGTGATAATTGATTAATTATTTTGATTAAATTGGTAAATTGTTTTGCAAGAAATCATTAAATAAATCAAATATGGATAATTATGTGATTAATTGTTAATTTAGATTCTTTGTTATTTGATCCTTGTTGTTATGAAAAGTTTCATATTTTGCCCTTTAGGTTTTATAGTTTAAATTTGAACCCAAAAGTTTTGTTGTTTTGAAATTTAAATAGTTAAAACCCTAATGTTTTGAAAAAGGTTTCAAAACTTGCCCTCAAGTTTTGGAATTTAAATTTTGATTAAATAGTTTAATTTTGATGTATATTTAAATTCTGAACCCTAATGTGTTGAAATGTTTCAAAACTTGCCCTCAAGTTTTGGAATTTAAAAGTTGATTAAAAGTTTAATTAGGAATGTTAAATTCTAAAACTCTAGTATAGTTTTAAAAAAGTTCAAATCACACCCTTATGGTTTTATTAATTAATTAAGGTGTATAATTAAAAGAGGTTTAATAAATCCATAAAAGTTTAGGTTTATAATTTAATTGAATTAAAAGTATAATTGTTAAATTAAACCACCTAATATTTTAAAAGTGTAAAATATACCCTATAGTATATATATAACATTAAAAGTCTAACATTATATATATGTATGAGTAAAAGTCAGTCTTACCGTTAGTAGGCCTCATTCACGAAGCTAGTCTATAAGGGGTGTTTAAGGAAATTGCCTATAAAATGGCGATTGAATGGGTATCCACTCTTACCCACCGCACTCTTGACTAGTGGAGGGTCGTTAGCCGAACGGGTAGGATAGGGCGAAACCTTCCATTATAAGAATAATGAATTATTAAAGTAACTAAATGTTTTCAAAATTCCCAATCTTATTACTTAGGCAAAAGTGAATTGATGCAATTCCATGAAATTACACTTTGTGCCCTTGCGAAGACGTTAGTGGAGCGTGTGTGGTTTACCGGCACACTAAATGGTTCTAAGCAAAGGTAGCAAAGGGTGACTCAATGTTTATCATAGTTCGATGGAGCGTGTGTGGTTTACCGGCACATCGAATAGGTGACTGTAACATGTAAGGGCACCATGTTAGTTTGCATGGTTATTCACACCCGCTTTGTGATCCTCGGCATCCCAGTCACAAACAAGAGGGGCATATCGAGATTTAAACATGCCATTGAAAGTTCAATGAATCTAAAAGGATCTAGGAGTTTTCATAGATTTAAAACTTAAATTTCTTTTTCGTTTTTCATGGTGGAAATTAGTGAATCGTCATTCACTTACCTTCAAATATTCTGCAATTAGGGTTACGGCATCCCTCTCCCGAGTTGTAGAATATTGTATTGGGTCCTAGCCTTAGTATCTCATTTGGGTGATTTACTAAGGACTCTATCATTCAACTAACTTGAATTCGTTTTCTCCCGTTTTGTAGATGTCAAAGTTTGACAACTATGGTCTTCTCAAATCCCGTGGAACAAGGATTCCACATGAAGATGATATTCCACGATTCGATCGAGGAACAAGAGATCATGCTTCACTTCCTCCTCCTCCTCCAATTATTCTCCCTAACCCACAAGTTCAAAGGCTTGAAAAGTTCAAGATCACTCAAGCCCTTTTGGCAAGTAAATATAAAGAAGGAAAGTCGGTGTGTGCACACGTCCTAGGGATGAAGTCACACATTGATAGGTTAAGAATGTTGGGATCCGTTGTCTATGAGGAAATGGCTGTTGATTGGGTTCTTCAGTCACTTCCTAACTCATATAGTGAGTTCGTAAGAGAGTACTATATGATGAACTACGACGTGACCCTTATAGATCTCACCTATATGCTTATTGCTGCTGAATCAGCAATGGTTTGGCGCAATAGAAAAGCAAAGTTGATTGGTGAATCTGCCTTCAAGACCTCTATAGATATAGACAATGGCAACGAAAGACATGTTATGATCAAAAAGTTTGATCATAAAAGAAAGGTGATGTCTGAAGTAGTTCCATGTCATGTTCCAAAAGAGTCAATTTGCTTTTATTGCCAAGAGAAAGGGCATTGGAGACGAAGCTGCCCTATTTACCTAAGAGATCTAAGAGATGGGAGAGTCGAAACGTTTGGCTCTAATTTAGGTAAAACCCATTTACTAACTCTTTTAAGCTTCAATCTAGATTCTGAATACATAATGTGATAAGATTACAATTGATGTTTTGTAGAATCAAAGAAAAGAAAGGAAGCTTAAGGGAAGAAATGAGCAGAATCTAACCACGAAGGAATGGATTTCGATCGCATTTCTTGAAGATTAGATTCTTGAGCTACTACTTAGAGTTAGAATTAGATTGCTAAGAAAGATGTATTAGCATAAGTTTTTCAATGAGTTGCATTGTAAGGGCAAATTTTTCCGCAATAAAATAAATTTTGATTTTAAATTTTATTTATTTATCCTTACAATGGCGTGTATGAAAAAATTGATGTTAAAATGGTTCTATTATTAGCAATAATGGATTTGGTTCTTATTATGTTATTTATGGAAAGTCGAGAATTTACCAAATAGGGAGAGTTTCTCATCGCCCAAGTTTCAATTGGACAGAAATTTGGAATCATGCAACTTGGTTGCACGATGTATGAGAAATTCCATATTTGGAAATTTAGACTAATTCATTGACAAAGTGTCAAGTAAAGGACTTGGAGATCGAATACACAAAGTTGCGTGTTGATCAAGTCCACCATAAGAGTAACAAAGATATTCGTCATGATTTACGAAAGGTTTAGTAAATATGATTATACTTACAAGATTAGGTATAATTCTGAATTGATTAAAGGGTTTAGATCAATAGCAGAATGAATAAGAAAAATCTAGTAGGCAGAAAGATAAAAGTTTCTCCATTCTAAGAAGAAGGGAGAGTAGCTTTTATGCTTTATGATAGGTCTTAATGATTAAGAACCATATCTCAATTGATCCTCTAAGTGAGTCTTGGTACAATTGTATGTCCAAGAAGAGGAATCAAAGATTGAAGAAATGGTCAAATCAAGAAGTCAATCATACTTCGTTCCAAAACAAGTCTTAGAGTTAAGATTGTGACAATGAGTGAAAAGTATTAAGAAGGTTTATAACATTCATCAAATGTGGAAAGTTGTGATGTCTTGGATAAGACAAAGACCAACTAGGACCAATTTATGAAGTGTTTTGATAAAAGCTACACTAACTCTTGAATAATTGTTTGTCAAGAAATGGTTGTTGACAAGAGAATCTTATATGTCAAGGAGTCAGTGGGAGTCTTAATGGTCTTGAAAGGTTTCAAGAACAAATCAAATAAACCTTATCGATCATCACTAGCACACGAGTTGAGGTTTACAACCTATCGTGTTGACATTATTTTGTTTCTGTGCCAATCCAATCAAGTTAATTATGCATGTGAGTTCTATGAGTTATCATTCTGAACGCATAAAAGGCAAAACACCTTAATCAATGAAAGGTACATTGATAGGAAAGGGTGAGCTGCTTAACTGCTTGGAAGACATGGTGGACAGTTGTGCTACCATAAGGCAAGAAATCAAGATTAAGAAAGTTCGGTCCATATGAGTTTGAATTTGTCGTAAACTTTAGTTTTAACAAATTCACATGGATATGAACACATACACCGCTCAAATCTAAGTGTCATAAGATTTCCTCCTTCATGAAAATGATTGTGAGGAAATGCTTTCACTAAGAAAGATCTTAAGAAGATAGTGATTGTAAAATTGCATTCTCAAATTTGATGATGGTTACGGCATCCCTTTCCATAATTTGAATTGTGAGGTTTGACAATTGTTTACACACACATATGAACTATCGAAGACAAAGGTTTATAAGTTCAAGAAGCCTTGATAAAAGATTATCAAAGCACTAAGTATTAGAAACATGAACTTAAGAAATTCAATAAGTATTGTTTTTCTGAAAGTTAAGATGTTTATGAATACATGTCGAAGCTAGTGGGAGCATAAGTGTTATGTTTTATAATAATCATCATGATAGTGGGAGCATAAATGTTATGATTGTATGATTATTAAGGCACGTATTGCAAGTTGGCAATATTAATTATAGAAAATAAGAGTTATACCTTGCAAAGTAGTAAGGGTTATAAAGTTGTTTTGCTATAATTAAGGGAGAGAATATTATGCTTCATTTCAAATCTAAAGGTTTAGGTTGAGAAATGTTAATAAAATTTAGCCAAAGGTACAAAGTGTGTTCTTAAAATTTCAATTATGATTACGGCATCCCTCTTCACTATTCGAATTTTGAGAACATAGCAAATAAAACATTATGCGTCATGTCCCATACGCTTCGGGTATAGGATCGATTGCAAATGCTTTAATGTTTGACCATTCTAAAATTTTCCAAATGTCGAGCACATTTTGAGGGAAAAAGGACTAGAATCGGTTTAGACTAAAATAATTAAACAACTATCAAAGGACAATCCAAGTTCGACGAGGATTGGTCGCTTGTGAGTAGTTGGAAGTATAGTATTGGAAAATATGGAAATGTTTCCATATTGGATGGACCATATCGACATCATTACGAATAGATAAGATTCTATTAAGAATGAGTTGTCATATGGAACATATGGAAGTGTGTCCATATTGGGAATTGAATATTGAGAAATCTATGATTAGATTAGAAACTTCTATACAAAAGGATGTTCAAAGAATGTAATTTGAGTGAGAGACATCACGTCTATGGAATTGTCTTGTAACAATCTCCGATAGAGGACTTTGTAATATCATTGGCAATAGTCTTTGTGACTTTGGTGCAGTGACATTACGAAAGGATAAGTTGCATAGAATGTTAGAATCTCGTATATTCTATAAGTAGCAAGAATTTGATATTCTTTAACTTAAGGAAAAAGGATTTGGAGTTGTGAAATGAGAATGATTGGAAATGTGTTCAATGTGATCTATTTCACAAAGTAAGAACCATAGGTAAACATTGTGTGCATGCTAGGAGCATGGGACAAGTGTTGTAATTCAAGTAAAAAGTTGATTACCCGAAACTACAAATAATGAGTAATCAATATGATGATAAATAAAAGGTGTTTTATTTATGCTCAAAGGGTTGAGGCCATATGGGATTAGTATTATTCTTGTGTTTCACATTTGCATGTTTTGACTTCCAGAATAATTGAGTTTATTAAGAATAATCGAATTATTCAAACGGGCCACAGTTGTTCATATGTTGGAAGTAGATATGAATGAAGACTGTCGTGAATTGGTGTGTGGATTGTCTAAAAGAGTATTAGACATAAGCAAATGTTTGCTGCAACGTTCATGAGTGCTTACGAATATGATTTGAGCATTGGATTAAACCCACGCTCACTTGGATCACTCCATGGATTGTGTCACGAGTGATTGGTGAGACGATAACATCTTATATTCTTGAAACCGAGATGTGTGAGTTGTATCTTGCGAATCGGTTTCACATTGATAATATGTAAATGCACTAGTAACTTGGTGTTATAAAACATATTGTTGTGTGTGATTCGGTGTGTGAGTGCAAGTGAGCATTGTATCAAAGTTTATCCATTCCTTTTATTCAAAGTAGGATAAAAGCGATATCTTTGGGCCCCTCGATGGTTTAGTGATGACAAACGTAAATGCTCGGCCGGGCTAGGGCTAATTTGATTTGTTCAATTAGTCTGTCGTCATAAATCAAAAATCGAGATATAGTACAAAGAGAATGATTTGAAATCATATCTCATATGATATCTAGAATGGAGGAATATATGATCCCTTATCTAAGGACACGCGTATCTGATAGGATCAGAGTTGACAGCGGCTTTGGAAAGCTACGATTACAGATCGGGATCTGAAGTCATTCGCAGAATAGTTATTAGACTTATCCAAGTGGGAGACTGTTGGATTAGTGTCTAAGTCCATAACTATTTTGGTATGTACTTGACCCGATGGTGCATGGTCCTTTTGGGTTGCCTTCACCAAAGCAACTTGATAGGATGAATTATGGAGAGAAAGGATTAAATATGATTTATTAATATATTATGGGAATAATATATTAAAGGAGAAATCATATTGTTTAATTAATTGGTAATTAGTTTTGTGACTAAAAGAGATTAATTAAACTTAAGGGACTGGAATTGTAATTATAGGATAATTGCAATTTGGGCCATGGATTGCCTTGAATCAAGGGGTGGACGAATTCTATGGGGAAACCCATAAGGAAATCGTCCATGGGCTTGATTAAAGGAGTCTATGGGTTACTTAGGGCTTAGGCAACCAAATTAGGGTTTCCTTGTTAGATAACCCTAATAGCCTCACTATATATAGAACCCTTAAGGCTCAAAAACGTGGGGAAACTTCTCTTCTAGGGTTAGAACACGTTTTGGGCAGCCTATATCCTCTCTCCTTTTCATCCTCTTGCTTATGGTGTTTGTGAACCATTAGAGGAGTGACACTTGTGACTCTAAGCCTTCCAAAGTCAATTCAAGGAGGAATTGGGATTGTTATTGCTACATAACAATCAAGGTAATATTCTAATATCTAATATGATTACTTGAATGCTAGAATTAGGGTTTATAGTCTTGGATTCAAAGCATGTACAATAGAGAAACCTAGATCCAAGCATTAGGGTTTGTATGAGCACATAGGATGTCTTATGACCAAAACCCATCACTAATGTGATATAATCACATTCTAGCATGTAACACTTCTCGCTACAAGCTCTTACTTTAACGACGACCGAGATACTTCTATTGATCGCTTTGATTATCTTTCACTTCAATCTTCTGGCTTAAGTTGGATACTACATCGAACTTGGTTCTCTGAATCACGTAACATACTCATCTTAGTCAAACTCGATTTAATATGACCACTAGGGTCGGAATAAGAATAATCTTCTTAGTCATTACCGAACAATGGTAACGATAAACATGAATCAAACACAATCAATTTATAGCGCCTTGGTAACCTTGTGACTTTTCCTGATCCAAGTGCGAGTCCTGTGTTTCTGGTAGTATAGCCCTCTACTACCATTCATACCTACTCGTACTAGTCCCACGTATTGTATCGTAGTTCTCCAAGTCACCATACAAGAATTTGACATAGTCATTTAACACATGCGAATGTGTCCAAATAAAATTTCCCTAGACTCTATTATGACTTCTTCCGTGTGTATCTTCAATCATCAATTCTACTTTAACTCGGTTGGTGGTGGGAATGTCAGACGATAGGATAACTTCAAGAAATACATCAATCATTCCATCATCCCGCCAATAGATGGTGTACTTCAAACGTACCGTACTCTTCTGAACGTACTGTTATATTTATCATAAATATTATAAAGGCAAGATAACACTCTTACGATATCTTCTGGTAGGTTTCATTCACTATCATAAGCCTTTTCATCTCCTCCATTTTCTCAGTCCGCTACGAGTCCTTATCATGACATTCAATACACCAAAGCAGGCGTTCGGTGTATCGAGATGAGAATATAGATAGAAGAAGGTTTACACGTGTATTCCTCCTTATTACTTCGAAAAGTTATATGCCAGTTCTAATATCATAATTAAACATTTAGAAATCTCAACACATAAAGTTTCCGGATCCGGTCGGCAACAGACCATAGATCCGATCAAATAATGGCATCATAAAGCATCACAAATCATTTAGCAGATAAAGCAATTTAAGCATATTCCCTAAATGAGCTAGTGGTCGTGTCTATTCAGGTGTACTTCCTAAATTATATTAGACACACTCATCACGATCATCGCTTAACATTCTAAGTTTAAGTCTAGAAATAAATCCTTATTCCTAGTTCGCTTAAACTAATGCTCTGATACCAACTGTGATATCCCGAAATTCACGGTCATTTTAAAAATTTTATTTATGCTTATTTGAAAAATCAGAGTATCCATTTTTAAAGAATATTATTGCGGAATTTGTTCCCAGAAAAACATGATAAATACATTATCAAAGTATTTCCATAGAAATGTATTTTATTCATTTTAAAACATTGGGATGTCATCGTCAATACATATACATAAGCATAAACAGACCTTACATTCAATTACACTAGTCATTTACATCTCCTTTAATCTCTCAATGTAATGTGGCTTCGTATCGTTAACTGTGATAGAAATAAACTGAGTGGGTCAGGTTGGAAAACATGTTGAGTACATAGGGTTTTCAACCCACAATAATAGAGTTATTGTGTTTTATCATCAAATAATTAACCCAATAACTCATCCCCATTATCTTCTTTATTCTTAAGGATCTACCCTAAGAATCATTTATTTTTTTATTCATTCATTCCTAAGGAACAGGCATGAAATCCATCGATGCCATGGATCATCTTAGAGGCACTAAGTCCATAGTTGTCGATGTTATATGTTAGGCACTAAGTCCATAGCTGCCAATATCCATTTATAGGGCACAAATCCATAGCAACCAACGTTCATTTGTAAGGAACTAAGTCCATAGCTGTCGAGTTTATCTATTTGGCACTAACTCCATAGTTGTCAGGGTTTATCTATCAGCCACTAAATCCATAGTTGTCGGGTTTATCTATTTGACACTAAGTCCATACAGCTGCCATGGTTTATCTATCAGAAACTAAGTCCAAAGCTACCAATGTTCATCTATATCATTTTTCATCTTTCATCATTTATCTCATATTTAAGTTACCCATCTTTAGCCGTCATAATTAGAGGTATAAAATATGTATACAATTTAAATCAAGTAAAACATGTATATTTTGTTCATCCATCATAGATATCAAGAACACAGATAATATACACACATAGCACGTAATTTATATTAAATAATTCATATCTATGTGTAAGATGAAAGTAACCATGCACTCACTTGTTAAAGTGATGATTCCAAACTCGGGCAACGCTTCGCTTCTAACGATTTTATTTTCCTTTGACGGAACCTAGCATTATTATCGCTAAGTATTAGTCTAATCTTTATTGCGACTAATTATTAGCCAAAATTCACCATTAACTCAAAGTGTACTTTCATAATCTATCAAGTAAGGAACAACCAGGTAGGATCATATCGGAGGTAGGGTCCGTTTGGTATATGAAGTATACTGTTTGGAAATCCCAATTTAAACACATCACTAAATCACAACCTAGACATCATACCCATAAGTAGATCAAGCAGTATAATGACTTGGAATCACTAATAAATCTTGTTTATAGGTTCATAATAACGATAATAAATTTAAACATAAGTTATACTTAAAGTAAGGTAAGCATAACTCAACTTACAGGGGTTTAGCGAGGAACCAAAATCTGCGGGGGCAGAACTTCCGAGCCGAAAAGCTCTTTTTTTCGGAGCCTTCGGGCGCTCCGTGGCTTTCTTCTAGCACCTTCAGGTTACTAGGGCTTTGGGACGGTTTTGGGAGGCTTACACTACTAGAAAAAAGGCCTTTTACGACACTCATTGCGCGTCGTAAAACGCTCAGACGACGCGCAAATGCGTGTCAAGGAAGGCCCTGTCATAAAGAGAGACGACGCGCTTTTACGCGTCGTCTATAGACGACGCGCATTTACGACACGCGGTTATAAAGGAAGACGACACGCATTTACGCAATGCGTATCAAGGAAGGCCCTGTCATAAAGGAAGACGACACGCATTTGCGTGTCGTAACCTTACGACGCGCGTGTTTATGACACGCAATGCGTATCAAGGAAGCCCCTGTCAAGAAAGGCCATGTCATAAATGAAGATGACACACATTTTTGCGTATCAAGGAAGCCTAAGGAAGACGAAACGCATTTTGCGTGTCATAATTTTAAATATTTTTAAAATTATATATTTTTTGATAGATTTACTAATTTTCAAATTAAATAACACATTAAAAGTCTAATAATACAAAATAAAATACCATAAACACTAAGAATAATTCATTGCACTAATATGTCAAATACAAATAATCATTCCAATATTAAGTAAATGTAACACATTGCTAATATTTCAGAATATTTATTATACAAGAAATATGAAAAAAATTGAAATCCCTGAGATTAAAAGTACTAATAGAAGCTTCACGTGAGATACATACAGTTGGACCAGTAAGCAAGGATGTTCCCGAATCCATAATAACAGCACAAGAACACGTACGCAATATCTTCTGCTAGAAGTTGTCAATCCAAAACTATTGTTGAAGGTTGGCATGATAGCTATTAAGATTTGAGCATAACAAGAAACCAATCAATGTTAGGAACTCAAAATTTACTGCCACCATTATCATGTATACTCTGGACAAAAAAATAAATATAAAATGGAAATGAGTCAAAAGTTTAACTGTTTGGGCTATTTTTGTGTTTTTTTTTTTACAATTTAATTTCACCTTGATGGCATTCTTAATTTCTGCAAGAACTAATGGTATTCTTTTTACAACTTGGGCATATGAATACTTATTGGCAAACGCATCAACAATGTCATTTTGGCCAATGTCAATCATATAAAGTGCTCGTTGAAACCCATCATCATTTATCATCTTTTGTAAACTTGAATATATCACCTCAAAAAACTAAATTTACAAATCCCAAAATTGAAATTTTTAGGTAAGATAAATTGCATGATATAAAAATCAATTGATAAATGGCTTTTTATGGTAGGAAGGGCATAACCGTCATTCGGACATTCCTATGATAAACCTATAAAGTTCACATGAAAGCTCTCTCAAGGCTGTGGGCAAGTTTAGTTCAGGCTCAGAAGTAGGAATATCCAAATTTGGAATATCCCACTGTCAGATCCAAGAAAAAAGAAAATCAATTATTGAAAATTTTAAAATCATATTTCACAAGGAGTGTTAATACTTAAAGAACACAAAAGGGTACCTTGGGTGCAAAATCTTTGGAAACTAATCTTGCATACCTCTATCAAAAGGTAAAAGCTTTCAAGTGTATGTGTCACACATGAAACAAAACAGATAAAGGAATGTGTATATATAACATGGCTTTCAAAATTCACTTGATATTTACTCACTTGAAGATCTACAAACACTTCAAATGGAATGTTGGATCATTTTCACTGTTACATAAATTATGCTTTGTAGAATTACTTGTGCACATGACAAGTTAGCACATGAAATTTGTGAATTTTCGGGCTAGTTTGCACTCTTGTACTAAGCTGAACTTTTGTGCTTGGAATTAAGTTAAGCCCTTGGTAAGGATGAAAATAGACTTCCATACCTGATTATAGGCTTTTACCTCATGGCATTTGGAGCCTTTATGAATTTATTATGAATTTTCGAAGTTGATTGATGCAAACAGTGGGCTGCATGGACCAGTTTGCAAAGATTGGTACTTATACCCTTAAAGGAATTGGAATTAGGAAAAGTGGTCCAAAGTTCAGTGAAACTAGATACACTAACCTTTCCAGAAAACTATACTTCATGATTTTTGGACAATCTGATGGCCTTGTATGATTTTTATAATATAAGGACAGATTGCAGCAATGTGCTGAAACATTTCATGACAACATCAAACAAAATGGGATAAACAACTCACATACACTCAGAATCAGGATAGGAAAACAAAGAAAAAATGTAGTAGACATTCATACCTTTCCACAATGAAAACCCCATTAAAATTCTCAACCTAACACCATTGCCCTTTCTATGGCATGAATTACCATTCTGCCCTTCTCTTCTTCCTCATTTTCTGCTGCATTTTCAGAAAGAAAAAAAAATGTGTGGTAAAGATGGTGAAAATCATGGTACTTAAGTGCTTTAGAAAATGATGCAAGAAAAATCACTCTAACAGAATACCAATTGAGAGTCATTCCATTCCATCAAAATCCTTTAAAAATAATGTTTGTTGGGATTTCTGCAATATTTCTGTAACTGCTTCATTCAAATATTCCCTAAAAATCATGTAGCTTTAATATAATCCACCTTCTATTGCTACAACTGTTCTTCTCATTTTCCCATTTTTTCCACTTTTAACCCTTCTACTTGTAATCACTACAGTCCCATCCCTACCAATCTTTTTCAAAATTCCCCCAATGCCCGCTGCTGCTAACCTTGCAGGTCTTCTTGTCACCACATCACATATTTTCACCACCAGTTTTCTCACTTTCAGTGGAACATCATTTATCTGATAATGAATTAATTTTATCAAAAAAGAAAATAAACCCAGATTCAAAAAAGTATTTTTTTTTTTTATATAGAAACTAGGAAAATCTTACATTTAGGGTTTCTTCAAGAATCTTGGCAACTTCACTCGGGTTTGGGGTGTCATCTTCATGCATAGCAGCCATTAATGGTGTACTGAGTATTTTTAAGAAACAAAATATGAATTTATCTTTTTTGTAATCCCATTTGCTGAGAACTTTTTATCAATCTAAACAATGCACTTTACATTTCTACCCCTACATTGGTAAAAAGAGTAAAGAATTTCGTTTTATGACATACCTTAACATGAATCTTGCTGAAAGCTTAGAGGAAACTCGTCCAAAAATATTTGATTCTAATGACACTTTGTGAATTACTCTTCTAACAATGTCACCTAAATACATTCCCGATATCATTTTCTCAAAACCCTATATTATTAATCACAAAAATCAAATCAAGTAAAAAAAATATGGAAATTACAAAGTGAAAATTATCTTGGATAAAAATAATTAAATTAACCTGATCATTTGGGTTCTGACTTTCTGCATCAAGATCAATATCATAATCAGTTCACTACTAGAAAAACAACCTTTTACGAACAAAACAAAATATACTGTAATAACAACTTACTGGCAGCTGGTATTCTGTTTTGGAATCTCTACGCCCTCCTCTTATGGCAAAATGAGCACAACCAGGATACTTCCCCTGTCTACAATTCCTCCCTCATCAACAGTTTCATTTGTCAATATTTCATATAATTCAGAAATCAGTTGTTGCACCTACAATTCATCAACAATGATTATTAGTATGAGAATGCCTGACAAGGGTATTCTCGTCTTTTGCACTTTTTTACCTCAGGGAATCAATAAGTCCTTCAGGTATGAGAATAACACCATAGTTATAACCAAGATCTGCACGTTTACAGATTACATCTTCTATGTAATTTGTAACCTTTTTTAGTGTCAATTTCTTTGATGCAACCTGTAAGAAATATGACAAAAAAATAATTAGTGAGTCTCTAAAAAAAATAAAAAATAAATTGAATTGTGTACCTCTTCTCCAATAAGAGTGATGTTTGGATGAGTTTGTAAAGCACATTCTAATGTAATGTGGGAAGCAGCACGTCACATAAGCCTTACAACTGCATACATACAATACAACCTTATAATTAGCAACCATGTGAATATTCCTATTTCCTTGGTCAAACGTTGATGAACTTACAGTGATAATATTTCCCTATGGAATGTGCATCTATCATAACATTTCCCGAAATCCCCCTGAAATACATTTAATAACAAAAGCATGATTGCTGGATATCTTTGGTCTGCGGAAAGACTGCAGCAAGTATACACCAAGTTAACACTTAACACAATTCACCATTCATTCTCCACAAACATTCAATTATTCAAACAATCTTAACATTCCCTTTTCAGAAACTGAAGATATCCCAGTTAAAGAAATAGAATCCACCATAAACTCCCCCTTTACAGAACCTTTTATCACTTGAGGTAAAATGGTCAAGAAAAAAAGAAAAGAAACAGAAATTGTTGGTGTTGGTGTTGGTGATTTGACATGATGAACCTCCCAAGATAGGTGACAATTCTTTAGTAGCAACTTCTCCTCATGTTTGAATTTGTAATGCAAATGTTAAGAGGTTCTGAATCAAATGTATAAGATTATCCATAGATTTGAGCTTGCCTTTGCAATAGTATAAGCTGAGGGTCGAGCATTCACAGCAAGGGGACCTCTGCGAGGTGGCCCTGTTGGTCTTCCACCACCAAATTATCTTCCTTGACCTCGACCACCACCACCACCACGAGCCCTACCTCTCCCTCTATCTCTAATCTTCTTCAAATAGATTTTGGTGCGAGACTGGATCAGCTGCTGATGCAATCGTATACGAATCGACAAAATCAAGCAATTGAAAGAACTGTTATAGGATCGCTGGTGATCTAGGGTTCGAGCATGAGAAAGAAATAGGGTTCGAGCATGAGAAAGAACTGTTATAGAGATGTAGCAAGGTACGAGGTGAGATCTAGGGTTCGAGCATGAGAAAGAACTGTTATAGGATCGCTGGTGATTGGATTTCATTGGAGGGTGCAGATGCAAAAGAGAGAACACGCAGTAGAGAAAGGCGGGGCAAGTTCTTCACAAAAATCCCTAGCTCCGATTGGATTCCGGCATCGACGAGGCCTTTGACGCCGGTTTTTGTTTGGTCGAAAGCTTTAAGCTCTGATTGTCGATCGTAGCTTGAGCCCGCTCAAGCAATGGTGGCAGCCATTTTTGTGAAGATGATCGTGTTATATATGCGAAGGTATTCTCTAGAAAGGTGAGTGAGCATCCTTGCAATTGTGGCCCTATGAACGTAAAGTGTTTGATTTCTTGTGAGAAATGAAGCGATAGAGATCGATCTATGGAGGATGTGGGTCGTTCTTTGAGGGATGAAAAAACCCTAGTTTCTTAGACTTTTTGAGTACGGGGTTTTCTAAATTTTAGATTCCCGCGAGGTATTAAGGATGGGACACGATGTTTGATGAGATCGATAAGGAGGTCAGGAGTGGCGGGGAAGCGGATCAGAGAGGAGAGAGAAGGAGGGAGCGAGAGGGGAGAAGATGAAAGATAGAAAGAAGGTAGAAGACGACTTTTCAAAATTTTTGGGATTTCGTTTCCCACCTCTACTAAATGCGCCTTTTCATTAAAATTATAAAGCGACAAATATAGAGGACGCACCTTTAAAATAAAGCGCCCTCCGTGTTTTTAATTTCTTTTCGTGAGACACTAATTTAAGGGCACTCAGTAATGCGCGACCTAAATTCTTAAAATTTTTGAAGAGATGACTTTTTTTTAATGTCGCTCTCTAATGCGTAACATAAATCAAAGAGCGTCGTGTTTTGCGCGTCGTAAAAGGCTGTTTTTCTAGTAGTGTTAGAGAGAATTTAAAGAGAGAGGGAGAGAGAGAATGGGTTTTTTGTGTGAGAAATGAAGGCACTCTCACATTCTATTTATAGGAGGAATTTTGGAACTACTCGTCGAGTTGGTGTCACATGTCACCTTCTGGTGACAAGGCTTAGGGAGAAAGCAATGGTCCAGATTAAGTCATGTCACCCCTCTCGCAGCAGCACCATTCCGACTTCTAAATTCCATAACTTTCGCATACGAGCTCCGTTTTTGACGTTCTTTATATCCACGCGTAAGTAGAGATGTACTCTACAACGTTCGTTTACAATCCGTCGGCTAATTCTCGACCGATTTTAAATTTAACAGTATGAGAAGATTACATTGTTAACGACCGTGTAAAATTCATAACTTTTACATACAGACTCCGTTTTTTATTGTCTTTTTATCGTTAAAATCCTATTAATGAGATCTTCAATTCTCATTTAGGTTGTTTTGGCTAAATATTGATTGATCTAAAATTCGAATTCAGGGTTGTGCACTACTATGCAAAATCTTAGAAAAACCATAACTTCCTCATACGAAGTCAGATTTTGACGTTCTTTTTATGCACGCTCTCGGTTTAACGTATAATACAACTTTCATTTAGATCTCTAATTCTAAAAAGTAGTTTACAAAAAATTCACTTTTACGTTACGTGGTGCTTTGCCGGTTTAGCCGTAAAACATCGACGAGTTGTAAATTCTTCGTTATAACTCGGATTTCATCGTTCTTTATATGTACAGAACCTTTGTGACATATAATATAACTTGGTTAAGATTATTCCTTATAAATAATCTTCCATCAAAAAGTCATTTTTGATTGTTATTGTCTCTAAATTGACTAGCCCAAATATGTGAGTGTTATAGTCAGACTTATTAATAAAGTCATTCTTTTAAGCTAAGTATGAATAGTCATACTTCAGATCTAAGACTTTATTATTCAAGAAATGGGATTTTGATTTGGATTTAGTATTTGGATATTGGAACATTGTGACAACAACTATTAGATAATGTCTCGATATACTAGGATATGATCATCTCATTAATATGTGTTGTGTTCTATATTAACATGTTTAATCCATGAATAATCTTATTATTCTAAAAGGTCATAGTCAGTTAGAATTGTGGGAGCAATTATAAAGTAATAAGAATATGAATTGGATTAGTTGACTCTCACCAGATGAAAGCAGGCAAGTGGTTGTAATCAAGATACATAGGTACTTGTCATAGAACTGGTATTGAACTGACCTGCATCAAGATCACATCATGGATCACTATCATGAGTGATACTTGATTAAAAGGTGCTATCTTTGTATCCTTAACACATTAGATACATCGTGGGACTTATGTGTAATGAGTGTTGTGCATAGATATGGTCAAATGATGATCCTTAACTGGGTAGTTATAAAATTCATTTTTAGGTATATTATGAACTACACAAAAGGCTTATGTAGTCAAGATGGAATTTGTTCCTCTTATATGTTGAGAGTTAGATATCTAAGACGCCTTACCCAAAGTTGAACACCAAATGATATTGATTGAGATATGTACCTCATGCTCAACATGATGTCTGTGACAAAGGGATAACTGATAACTTACCTTATACACCAATTGTATCTTTGAGCTTTTGGGGAATTGGATGTTGATAGAATGACACAAATTCATATGTTGTTAGGGGCATTGAAATGTTGTTAGACGTTCACTGCTATTTACATCAATCTAATATGAGCCTTGTGCAAGTGGGAGATTGAAAGATCCTGTATGCTCAAGAGTCATATTAAAATGATATTTCTAATTAACATATGATACTAATGGGTCACATTAACTATAACTTGATGCGATTGATTATTCGCAACTGGTATGAACACGTGTTGATTTTCCATGCACGATTTCTCATGTTTTGTGACCTTGCATGTAGCAGCTTTTAAAGTAGCTTGTGCTGCCTTGTCACCCCCAGACCTCAAGCCTACGAGAAGGGATACCCTTGTAAGGTCCACACAGGCATGTTTCCCTCCAACCCATCCAAAAATAAAAAATCAACCCCTCAAGCCAATGAGAGGGGATACACGTGTTCATATCATTTGCGTTTGATACGTTTGGTTTCCTCGACTCAGATGCGATAGAGCTTCTTAATAGAGTACAACAGATCATTTTTGGGTTTAGTAATGTTGTGTCAAATATGTGCTAGTATAGTCTTATTTATTCCGGTTTGGGCCTGTCCATTATCAGATCTGCTTAGTAGCTTAGACTATAAATATTGTGCATGCATGTACCTTTAGGGTTAACGTGTTGTAACCCTAATTGGCGTATGCTCTTATAGAGAAGTTCTTGAGAACTCCTCAAGAGCCCTTTAATCTAAGCATTCATCACACGTTTGATCTACATTGTTCTTGTCTTTAATTCACATCATTATTATAGAATCTTTCGATCTTATTTATTATTCTAACAATTGGTATCAAAAAAGGAGATGGAATTAATTTGCTATTATTCTGTTGAGTTTTGCTAGGGTTTTACCTTCAACTTAGATCTGTTCTTGTTGTCTCAATCGATTGTAGATTCAAAATCTAGATCTTAACTTTTACCCTTTGAACTCGATTCATGGTTTACACATCTGGTTCTATTTTTATTTCTATGAATTCTTGATAAGATGGCTCACAAATATCCTCACTCTCTTTCATTTAATCTCTCAAGCAGTATTGGATCAACGATAAGGATTCCAATTTTGTTTCCAGACGATTATGAAGTTTGGGCACTCCACTTTGAAGATTATGTTCTTGGATTAGAAGATTACGGTTCCACAATATGGCATGCAATTACACAAGAAACATACAAACATATGGATACCAAAATGCAAATCAAAACTCTTGTTGAACACACTATTCCACAAGATGAGAAGGATAAACTGATGAGTAATATAAAAGCAATGAGAATCATTCGAATTGCTCTTCCTCAAGACATTTTTCGTCTTGTGAGTGCATGTGAAACTGCTAAAGCTATTTGGGATAGGTTGAAGGAGTTATACTCCAGTGATGCTGATTTGGAACATTCCGTGCAAACAATGCTCCTATCAGAATTTGGAGCATTTGTACAAAAGTATGAAGAGAAACTGGATCAGACGTTCAATCGCTTCAATCACTTGTTAAGCAGGATGGTTAAGAACAATCTCAAGCATGAAATAATTGAACAAAAAGTCACATTTATGAATGGACTCAGATCCGAATGGAAGGCTTTTGTTTCTACAATGAAGGCACACGAACAATTTAAGAGCTATACGTTGGCCAAACTCGTGGGCATTCTGAGATCACACGAAGAAGAAGTAACAAAGGAAATGAAAGTTGTATCAAGCATGGGATCCTTGGCGTTGGTTGCAAAGGGAAAGAAGACTGCTGAAGAAGATTCCGAATCAGACCTTTCGGAAAGTGAAATCTCAAAAGAAGACAAGGCTCTTTTGGTGTCTAATCCCAAAAAGTTCTATAAGAAGAACTTTCTCGCTACAGAAATAAGTACATGCAAGGTAATTCAAGTTTAGAGAAGCCTGGGGATGAGTTTTCAAGAACTCAGGGAATGACGATGAAAAGAAAGAAAAGAAGTTGGTGGGTGATTCGAGTTATCATTGTAATTACTGTCATGGCAAGAATCACTTTGCGAAGGAGTGCATGTTGAGAAAGCAAAATGAGAAGAGTGAAAATGAAAAGGTTGAAGCCTATTAATTATAGAAGATAGAGGAGCTTCAGAAAAGGAATGTGCCAAATGCGAAGCCGACATTGATTGTTCTGGAAGGAAGTGACTATGACGGACAAGTTGAGGTGTGGTCTACAGACTCGAAAGATGACGAGGTCAGGAAACCCATACATGGAGGGTGTTTTGTTGCAAAGTCAGAAGTGCGGGGATACGAAGGTAAGTGCTTAATGGTTCATAACAGAGTTTTGGAACAAAGTGGGTATACTATTGATGGTGGTCGAGCTTTTGAAAGTTGTTTTGCTGCGAAGACTATCTCAGAGCAAGTGAGAGAATACGAGAAAGTGGTCGATAAGGTACACTCTGTACTCAAATCTCATAACATTCCTATCTCTCGTTATGATTCTGAACTAGACGATTTAAAATACACTATTTCAAATTTTAGTGATAGCTTAAAACGAACTCATCTCAATAATTCTAATCAGACTTATCAACTTAACAACATTACATTTAAAAGTGAAGAGATAAGATTAATAATAGAGGCTTTGGAATTAGACCATACTAGGTTACGTGATGATGTCATTTATCTTAGAAGAGATAGTCGTCAACTTTTGAAACAAAGGAACATTTTTTGTTTAATTGTGAAGTGTTTATATTTGATTATTACTCAATTGCAGTTGGATTGTGAAATAGGGAAAGGTCTGTATAAAATTATTTTAGCCTTTATTGAATTGAAAGAGGATGAAATCGATGCTGACTGTTATAATTGTGAATCTATTGTTTCATTAGATGATGTTTATAATTCATACAGGGCTGGACTTGTGAAAATCGAAAAATACGTACAGTCCAAAGACCACAAAAACATGTTAAAAAAATGTTGAATGAAAAAGATAAAGAACAAATCATATTAAGTACAATGCAAAAGTATGACTCATTATGCAAGAAATTAAATTTAGAAAATACTTTTGATTCCAAAAACATTTCTGGTATTGATAAAAGTGATATGAGTGAAATTTTTGTTGAGGATGGAATTGATTTTTCTACTTTTGTGCAAAATGCTAATAAACCTAAGAAAAATCTGATTTCTGAAAACTCAATTGAATTTCTTAATTGTTCAAAACAAAGGTTCAAATGTTTTGAAAGAAAAAGCAACTGTTTTTTCGAAAGTCCAAACTGTTATGAATCAAGTTTTTGTTAAGACAGGACTGGACAAAAATGATACAACTAAATTCACGTCCCTGGTTGCTGATGACAATGCAAATGGATGCAATATATTCTTCTGGTGTCACACCCCCAAACCGGAACAACGGAAAGGTTCGGGGGTGGATGACGTCATATGTAGTATCACAAAAATTGCACCATAGTAATCAAAGTAAACACAATCACTACATTGATATATATATATATATATATATATATATATATATATATATATATATATATAGGTATTTACATCAAAAGTAGAAAAATAAAGACGAGGCTCTATATGCTCCGTCTTCTCAAAAGTCTGTCGAGGTACATGTCTACTGATTTCCTGAGAATACAAGAGGTTTTGAAAAGAGAGTATCAGCATAAAAGCTGGTGAGTTCATAAGCATGTTTTTGAAATGAAAATTGTTAATGAATCGATAAAAATGTTTATATTCTTCCAAGAAAATCCAATAGTTTCTAATGTTGAGTTTGTTACATTGATTTATAAGTACGAAAACCCTGGCTATCACCAATATGTATAGAATGTTCTTTTGGAAAACCCTGGTTACCGCCAGTATGTATAGTAGTTTCATTGATTAAAATAAAACCATGTATTTATCCCCTGGAATCCTCTAGTATAACGTATAGTAGTTCTATTTATCAAAATAAAACTAATGAAGAATGAAATTCTGTAAACAAAAGATTCGTTTATACTATTTTGAGTCGTATAACCATGTTTGATATGACCTAGTGACCTTTACGACGTTCTTCAAGTGTCGGATATATGATATTTGTCACCCCATACATGCATGTCTCATTGTAGCTAGCAGTTCAGGTGTAGGATTGTCCGTCCCGAATAGATCTATTCACAAATCTCACGCTCTCCCTCCAGGAGACTCTGGTTATATTGTGATAGGAATTAGTTCAGTACACCAAAGGGTACAAGTTTGAAGTAGAGTCTCACAATTATGTATAATCTAGTTTACATGCGGTTCTATATTGATCTATTGTATTTAATCGTGTGTGTATACTTTACGGAGAAATAATTATACTTCAATAATTATGTAATAAAGTATCCTTGTTACCCGAACTATATAGTATGTTTAATAATGTATAAATCCTGAATTTGAGATACTGTATTTTGAAACCCCAAACTATACCTATTATAGTTTGCATGAATATTATGTATTTGGTTCATGGATTGATCCGAAAACTATGCAATGTGGTAGTAAGTCAAAAACATCCCTTATGCTCAACATGATACAAAAAGGATAAAATATCTAATTATTTTATGAAATGTAGAAACCATATGACTATATCCATTGCATCATTTTTAAGTGTTTTGAAATCCTTTTGTATAAATTCACAAAATCATTTGTGTTTGGCTTGTATTCTCCCCCTGAAAACATTAAAACCATAAAAGCATAAGGGTATGAACTTACTGTTGGTCGTGTGAATAGTTGGACAACGAAACTGGCAGTGAAGACCCTTGGGTGGATGCACGCGGTACTTAAAGGGACCCTAATCAACAATTAAATACATAATTGTATTTATTAGTGAAACCATTATTTATAGTGTTTGAAAAACACTTCTTTTCATTTTAGGAATGTTACCGGGACTCGATTAAATCGGAGAAAGCGGGTTTTCAGCCAAGTTCACCACTTAAGAAGGGTTTACAGTCGTGAAGGGATTACGATCGTGAACTGTTCTCGGTTGTTAACAGCCCCTTGAAGGGTTTATGGCCGTGAACGGTGTTCTTGAAGGAAACTTGAAGATTTGAAGGGTGTACGGCCGTAAACGGTTTGCGGCCCTTGAGGGTTTAAAGTGTGTACGACCGTCAACTCAAGAACAAGTATGATGGATTCGATATAAACGTGTTTTTAGATGCTCCACAACAACACCCCAAGGTGATTCTTGATGATTTTTGGAAGAAAAGAAGGTATTTTAGTGTTTGTGGTTGAGGGGTTGGAGAGAGAGAGAGAGAGAGTGTGTGTGTGTGTGTGTGTGTGTGTGGGAGAGTTTTTGGCCAGAAAAGTTCAAATGTAGGTGGGAGTCCCGTATTTATAGGTTGGTTGTATGGTCGGTGGTGGGGGCCACCTGTCACCAGCAATAAACAAGTTTACGGCTGTGATCGGGTTCATGGCCGTGAACACCGGTCAGGCCGAAAACTGCTGATTTTTCGAAGGAAATTCGGGTTTTCTCGTGATTTTTGGTTCCGTCTCATAAAAGAAAATTTCATTATATAACTTAAATGATTTCCAAATAACAAGAATTTGACGAAAGTAAATAAAAGTCAAATTTTATTAATGAAATTGGTCCAACATTAACGGAAAAAGGTTCGGGTTGTCACATCTGGTCCAAGCCAATCGACAATGGCGATGAAACAAAAGGTCTTTCAGAAATGACCTCGTGGAAATCAAAAGGGAAATACATTTCAAAACCGTTGAATCATGTTGATCATCGTTACGATCAGGCTTGACCAAGTGGCACAAAAGACGTTTCCAGTGAAACCTCTTCGGGACAAAACGAAACGCCAGTCAGAAAAGAAAAACTGAAGGCAAACATTCATAAGTCTGCTGAAGAACTTGTGGCTAAGAAAAGACAGATGAATGCTAGATATAGGAAGAATTTGCAAGAAAGAAAGCATTTTTGGAAAAATAAGAATTCAAATCAAAGTTCTATCAATTGAGAACGAGCTTCTAATCAAAAAGTTGATTCTTCTAAAAATCCGAAATCTAAGTCAAATTTTGCTCCAAAATCACAGGTTTCGAAACCAGTTGAAAATCCAAAAAAAAGTTTTTCTCCTAAGTCCCAATCTTCAAAAGTTGACATCAAGCCAAACGATGTTAAGGGCAAACATAAAATTGTTTTGGAACCAGAGACAATTCTCAAGGCATACGAAGCAAATCTGATAAAGGAAGAAAAGGATTTTTCCAAAGGAATGACACCAAAAATCAAAGAATATATTCAATGAAAATCTATTTTTGTTGAAATTAATCTTTGTGATCATAAAGTGGAAGTTTTCAAAATCGAAAAAGGGAAGAATCATGTTTTGAAAATTAAATCTTTTTGGGTTGATAAAACAAAGATATTTCACGTTCAAAAGAAATCCTTACAAGGACCCAAGATGGTTTGGGTTCCTAAATCTCTCTAATTTTTACACGTTATGCGTGACGAAGAGTATGATTCTGAATCGTATATCGACAGTGGATGTTCTCGTCACATGACTGGGAGAAGAGAAGAATTACGAGAGTTTAGATCATTAAAGGATGGCGGTAGAGTAAAGTTTGGAAACAAAGCCACTGGAGATATAAAAGGCTACAAAATGATCACTCATGGCAAATTCTATATTCGGAAGGTAGCATACGTGGAAGGCCTGTAGGTACTAATCTAAAGGTTTCATTTGATGAAGAAGGTTCGAAGATTATTGAAAAGAAATATAAGGCAATGCTTTTGAACTCCAAAAGAAAGGGAGAGATGTATCTTTTGAACTTGAATCCAATCAAAAAGCCTTCTATCCGCCTACTTACGACAACATCTTCGGATGATAGTTGGCTATGGTACCGAAGGCTCTGACATCTGAATTTCATGGATATAAACAAACTTGTACTTGGTGATCTTGTACGTGGACTACCCCTTTTGAACTTCGAGAAGGAACATTTATGTACTGCCTGTGAATTTGGAAAGCAAAGTAGGAAGAGTCACTCAACCATCATCAATACTAAAATCATTGAGCCACTGGAGCAATTGCACATTGATCTTTGTGGTCCATCTGCCATCGAAAGTATTGGTGATAAAAAAATTATTTTGGTTGTTGTTGATAATTTTTCTAAATTTACATGGGTGTTCTTTCTTAGACAGAAATTAGATGCCAATCTGAAGATGATAGATTTTATCAAGCAGATTGAGCTTCAATTGCGAAACCATGTTCTAAAAATTCATAGTGACAATGGTTCGGAATTCAAAAACCAAGCGTTTGACCAATTCTTAATTGGAAAATGGATTGCTCACAACTTCTCTGCTCCTTACACTCTACAGCAGAACGGTGTAGTTGAAATACGAAACCGCTCTCTTTACGAAGTTGTAAGGACGATGCTATTATTTGTGAATCTTCCTCTCTACTTATGGGCTAACGTTATTCCTACTGCTTGCTTTACACAGAACCATTCCTTCATAAATAAAAGATGTCTGATTACACCTTATGAGATTCTGAATAATAGGAAACCTAACGTTAAATTCTTTCATGTATTTGGTTCCAGGTACTTCATATTCAATTCTAAAGAAAATAGGAACAAATTTGAAGTGAAAGTTGATGAGGGAATTTTTCTAGGCTATTCGTTAACTTCAAAGACATATAGGGTTCTGAACAAGAAATCAAGAAAGATTAAAGAAACCTATTATGTCACCTTTGATGATCACTATTTGAAGAAGTATCAGAAAGCAGACTGTCAATCTGAGGAAATCTCTCCGTCAACAAATCCTATGACAATTCCTCTCTTAGAATTATATGAGGAATTTCTAAATTTGTTTGATGAGACTAATAAAGCTATTTTCTTAGAATCAAAGGCCAGGGACAACAAAGAAGATTAATTAAAGAAGATCGTTGATGAAGCTGCTAAAAACGTCGAGACCTCTTAGGAATAGCCAATTCCGAACGCTTCTGAATTCCCAACTCCTCCACAACCTACTGATGCTCCATTCCAGGGGGAGGGTTCCACTTCGAACTCCAAATTCGATGATACATTCCAGGGGGAGGATCTGATTCCGAATGTAGTCATATGCAAACTTCAAGGGGGTGGGATGAAAATAATGACTCCGACATACAATTGGAATTCGAAGAATTTTATGCTGAAATCAATCCAGCTCTTGATCCGAATTATCTTCCGATAACTAAGTGGACCAGAGATTATCCACAATATCAAGTGATAAGAGACTCGTCTTCAGGAGTTCTTACTCGGGCACAACAAAAAGTGAAACAAACAACATTATTTTCAAAAATGGAATTTTTCATGTTTAATTCGTTCCTTTCCAAGATTGAGTCTAAAACTGTGAAAAGAACTCTCGATCATGCATATTGGGTTCAACCTATGCAGGAAGAACTCAATGAATTTGAGAGAAACAAAGTATGGAGATTAGTTCCCACTCCGAAGAGTGCTTCAGTTGTCGGAATGAAATGGGTGTTTCAGAATAAGTTTAATAAGGAAGGAAACGTTATTCGCAACGAAGCACGACTGGTGGTGAAAGGATATTTCCAAGAGGAAGGAATAGACTACGAAGAGACGTTTGCACTGGTAGCAAGACTTGAATCAGTTTGGATCTTTCTTGCATATGTCGCTCACAAAAATTTGGAAGTCTGTCAAATGGATGTGAATTGCGCGTTTCTGAATGGTGAACTCGAGGAAACAGCCTACATGGAACAACCACCGGGTTTCGTTAATGAAAAATATCCAAATCATTGTTATATATTGGATAAGGTTGTGTATGGTCTGAAACAAGCACATCGAGCATGGTATGAAACCCTTACTCGTTTTCTGAAACAATCAAAATTTAAACAAGGTTTAGTTGATCCATCCTTCTCTCGCAAGAAAGACGGTGACCATTTAATGATCGTTCAAATTTACATTGATGGCATTATTTTCGGATCCACTAATCCTATATTAATAGTTGAATTCCGAAAACTGATGGAAACTAAATTTGAAATGAGTTCAATGGGTCCAATTAAATTTTTCCTTGGTTTAAACATTAGACAGAGTTCAGATGGAATATTTATCAACCAAGAATCCTACACACAGACTTTGCTAGTGAAATTTGGTATGGCGGGTGATTCAAAAGTCAAGGTTCCTATGGCATTCAGAACGAAACTCACTCCGTCCTTGGACAAGCCAGCAGTTGATATCACTCTATATCGCCAGATTATTGGATCTTTAATGTATCTAATGTCGAGTCGTCCTGATATTATGTGTGTTGTATGTTATTATGTTAGGTTTCAGGCGAATCCCCATGAATCACATATGGTAGCTGTGAAGAACATATTTCGATACCTCAAAAGATCAACCTCTCTCAGAATTTGGTATCCTTCTAACTCCGGATTCTTCGTGTAAGCATATTCTGATGCTGGTCTTGGTGGATGTGGACTTGATCAAAAAAGCACTTTTGGGGGATATTAGATTCTGGATGGAAAACTTGTCAGTTGGCAATCCAAGAAGCAGACTTGTGTCTCATTATCTACTGCAGAAGCTTAATACATCGCCACCGCATCATGCACTTCCTAAGTAGTGTGGATTCATAATCAACTTAGGGATTATGGAATCAATATGAAGAGGATTCCACTATATTGTGATTCAAAAAGCGCAATTAGAATCTGCCATAATCCCGGTCCAACACTCAAAGACAAAACATATAGCACTGTGATATCACTTCATAAAGGATCGTGTTAAGTATCCTCCAAAATCCCCTTCATAATCAGAATTTACTGTTCATGTTGTGATTGATTTCAAGCTTCATAATTATTCAAAATCTACTGTTCATTGAGGTTTCGGAAATCTTTTGTATCCTTTGTACATTAAGTGTCCTCCGATTGACTCCGAGCTTTAGAATTGTTCGAAGGTTATTGTTCATTAGTATTACTGAACTTATTTATCTTAAATATTTTTCCTCATTTTTGTTTTTCTTTTGATTTCAGAAAACCAAAAATCACAAAAATAGTTTTTATTAATTTTTGTTTTATATTTTTCAGAAAATCAAAAATACCAAAAACAATTTACTTTTGAGAACACTATCATTCGCTTTTAAGTACTTATACTTCGATACTTCAATTCAGAACGGCGGGGCAGGTATAATTCTAAATCTATGTATTAGCTAAGTTTCCCTAAAAGCATGATGTTGCATGTTGTCTCAAGCCTCTGAGACTCTATGTTCGAAGCCTTAATGAAACTTTCATTCCGATCGTTTCTTCCCAATCAGGCTAATAAATCATATAAGTCATCGAGCTACCTTACTCTTCTCACATTGAGTTAAGAGTTGACCACTTTGCCATTCATATATAGCAAAGGTACACTTTCTTCCTTGGAACCAATCTAAGCTTTCTCCATCAATTTCACGTTCATAAACATAACCCTTGAGACTCTCAGCAATTACCACTAAGGTTTATGGTTACACAACCTCTGTGTTTATGATCTTAAAATCGTTGTAACCACGATTTTGAGTGAGACCCTAATATCTGAAACACATTTCTGAATTTACGGTGAACAATTAAATGTTCTAGATATTTCACCAAGGATTTAACATTTAAAACATTTATGGTGTGTACCTTTTAAGTTTTGAAATTTCATTTTTCTTTTTGAGTGATCTTAATGAAATGTTCTGAACCCAATACATTTCTTCCCAAATGATCCAGGTTTTTATTTTTCTTGAGATTTCCATAATATCCAACCACTTAAAACATATCCAAAGCATACTTGTTTTTATGGCTACATTGGTTAAACAAGTACTTCTCTCAGATCTTCAGACTTATGTCAAGTCTCAGAATTTGATCGAAGCTTAAGACACCCTTGTAGCCTACTCAAAAAAGCCTTTCAGTATTTTTCAACAAATAGATGGTCGTAATTCAACGGGATACCACACAAGCACTTTAGAGTCTCTCTTGACTCAAAAGGAAGAGATCGTTGCCCGGGATCCATCTGATTTTCATGTCATTTTTATTTGACATCACAAAATCCCACAAATTTTATTTGGTTTATTTCTTTTGCTTTGGCACACTCTTGCACAAAATCTTTATATTCTAATTCTGAATGGTTACTTTCATTCTGAGAACAGGTCATGATCTTAAAGTTGGTGAATTGGTTGTTGACTCCGAAATCGTCATATCTGAAACGACGGTTTATTAAAAGATAAGATTTCAATCAGGTGCAATTTTTTTAAATCCCTGACATCACACGTGTCAGTGACAACGACGTCTGACATATGGATGAGCTGTCGCACCTTTCAAGGCTACTTTTATGTGATACGGGAATGTCAAGTCGCATTTTTCTCTCACCACTCATAACAAACCGTATAAAAAGGTTTTGATGTTTATTCTCTCTCACTGCTCATAGTTGTTAAAAACACTCATAGAAAAAACCGCAAACACTCTTTACTGTTAATCATCTTTCTCGTTGCTTCAATGGTTGGATCATCAGAAACAGCCTCTTTCACCGATCAATCCGCCTCCGTCATCATGCTGTATATGGCCAAACCAGAACCTCATTCTTGATCTCGACTCATCTCGCTACAATGAAGCCCTAAGGCTCATGATTGAATGATTAAGGTTCTCACCACTTGCCACTGGCTCCATCTTTCTAAGGCTTATTCTTCTGCCAACTACAGTCAACCTGATGAGGTCATTCACTTCAATGTAGCTTCTCATAAGACGTCGATCTCCAAATCCTGTTTCTGCAGAATTTTAGGGTTTGCTTCATCTGAAGGACTCGTGGACCCAGAATCAATTTCAACTTCTGCACTCATCAATATTTTTACCAGATGGGATACAATTGAGATATTTCCTGATTGTCAAAGTTTAGGAAGCCCTTTCTTCCTCCAATATGGAATGAGATTTTCACTCTCCTGTTTAAGAGCTTTTCTGAAAGAGTTGCAGGCTCTAACAACGCAAGTAGGTTGTTTTATACTATTATCTATGACCTCTACCATGGAGTAAATCTTAATTTTGGTTCTAACTTGTGGACTCAGCTCATCCAAAGCATAGTTTCCACCATTCGCCACATGGAGATCTCATGTGCTCGCTTTTGGTCTATTGTGGTTAAATGCGCCCTAGGCCACTTCAAGGTTCCACAGGTGGAGAATTCAGTAATTGTTGCTATTCATGTTTCTACAAACATCAACATTCATGATGTTCAGTCCAAGAAAATTCAGCTTTGTTGGATCTATTCCAGAAATGATGTTGGTAAAAGTTCCTACAGACAATGCGATTGTGAACGAATATTGTAAGTTGCCTACATCTAGTGTTCGCCCAATGACAGAGGAATTACGAAAGATACTCAAGGAAGGTAACAAACTGAAGAAGGGAGGCAAGCAAAAAGCAAAAGTTGCTCCTTTTAACGTAGCGAAAACTCCAAAGAAGGTCAAGAAGCAGGCTAGGAAACCGAGATATCCATCTCCAGTTGCTCAGGAGGACTCGGAATCCCAAACGGTTTCGGAAATTCAAGAGAATGCCACAGTTCAGAATGAAGTTGAGTATACTGCTGCAACTTTAGAACCTGTTCATATTGACTAAATTCTAAAGGTATCCACTCTACCTCCTTCTTTTGTTCATTTTTTAGATGATTTCCAGATGAACACTCCACCCTCCTCACATATGACAACCACAATTCTGATATTGTCTATCCCACCACTTCCACCAAAGATTTATGTTGGATTTTCACTTCCACATATCTCCACTCCTCTTTCTACACCTTTCTTTACATATTCAACCTCTACTACTACAACAATAGTAACCAGTACACTAGAAGTCAATATCACCAAGTCTGTTTCGAAGGAGGTACACACTTCTGACATTCATGTCAACGTATCTGATATGGGGGCAGATGTTAATTTTGGTGTTACAATGGGTCCAGGAACCTCTACAGCTTCTCCATTACGTGATGACAATCCAAACATCCTTTTTGGCGATGATCAGGAGAATTTTACAGACTTTGTTTTCAGTCCCTTCACAATCCATGTCAATAGTGATGATGATGATGCCCCTATGACGAAAGGGTAGTTCAAGCAACTAAATGAGAAATTGGATACTCTCTTGGAGTCTTCCAAATCTTCGTCCTCGCCCAACTAGGAGTATCTGTTGACAACCCACAAGACCATTATGGAGATGTTAACGAAAAAGAATGCAAAAGCCCTTGAGGAATCTATCAAGGTGATTTAGGCTTCCGAACGTACCGTTTCCGAAACGACCGCAAAAGTCAAAAAACTATATCAAGAAGTGCAAAAAATTTATGGATGAGTCCATATATTCGTTTAACTCCAACAACGAAGCCGTAAATAAAGTTATTGTCGGGTTTCGGAATTCTCTGCAAGCTGAGAAGGAGGATCTTTCTGTTGTTCATTCAGAGATAAAGGTCGACAATGTTGAACTGACCATCTTTGTTCTTTCAAAGATAGAAAACTTGCAGGAGGACTTGGCCACAGAAAACAAGATCATGGATCATTTGGCAGAAAAGACTCAAAAGGCCAGGGTCATTTCGATAAAGTTGCAATATGCCAACAAGCATATGGATGATTTGAAATATGAGAAAACAATTGTCAAAAGTTGTATTTCCGAAATTAATCTGTATTTGCAACGGCTTGTTGAGACTCGTGACTCTATGTTCACAGTCTCTGTTAGACAACATCTTTCGGATAAACATCAACCAGTGTTTGCAAAGCTAAATAAAAAAAAAAGGTGTTTCGAGAAGTGGTGCTCTTCCAAAACAAGGGGGGAGACAAAGAAGAACCCCAAGTAGCTCAAGACACTAGTGAACATGAAAAAAAACAAGAACAAAAACCGAAGGCAAATGATCAAAAGGGTAATGAAGCTTCTACATCAAACAAAGGATAAGAGAAGGTTGTTATTGATGGTGATGATGATGATGAGCTCTCAACATCTAAAAGCTTGTAAGAAAGAAGAAAGACAAAGAATTTGATGATCTTCTGAATCTTTGTAAGAAGTTGGAAGCACAAGAAGCGGAGTCTAGAACTGCAAAAGTGACGCTTGAAACTCAGAAGTCACTTTTTCCTCCATGGTCAATTGATAGAACTCACAGAGAATCCATTGATGCTCTGAACGTTTATTGGCTTGAGCCTTTTGTATCTTCCGATCTAAATAATGAAGCGGATTCTCAACTTGATTTTCGTATTACTCCCAGGGATTTTCTGTTTCAATGCTTTGAGAAGATAGAAAACGCTCAGATTTTCGACAAAGCGGTGAATCTGAAACTCTTTAATTTTTACTTGAAGTATGCCAAGCCTCAATATCAGTCTTGGAGCGTGAAGAGGATTATGGGGTTGAAGGTTTGCTCGGCTGTACCTACTGAAGATTTTGTGAACATAAGATTCAAGGGGTTTCAGGGAACCGATAAAGTGTTGGATGAATTTACTTTGGCAGACATGCCGTTTGTGAATCCGTATGATTGGATCTCATTGTTCAACATTGTCATGAAAGATGAGAAGAAATACGAACCCATCGTTGCCCATCTGAAAAGGATGCTTATCTGCTATGTCTTGGAGATTGTGAAGGTGGATGTGGAAATAGCGTTGGTGTCGTAGAAAAAGCCCATTTTGGAACCCGAAGAGCAGCCTCGGGACGTTAAGAAGATGAAGTTGGGAGTTATTCAGAAAGAGCACTGGAGTGTTGCGTATAATCAAAAGTCTAGTGAAAATTTTCATAAGAGTATGTTCTTTTATGAGAGACAAACATCTCTACTCAACCACTGGTCTGAAGATTATCCTCACAATGGTTGAAACTTGCAAGGCGAACAAAACAACTGATCTGAAATGCTTCTCGGATATGATTACATGGTATCTTTGTGTCTGAAACGTGCTTCTGAATTTGATGCCCAAATTATTCAACGCACAGAGAAGGCAATAGTGAAGACTCTCCTTCGGAATTTGACACAAAGGGGGAGATTGTTGGGTTTAATAATGGTGTGTCAAATATGTGCTAGTATAGTCTTATTTATTCCGGTTTAGGCATGTCCATTCTCGGATCTGCTTAGTAGCTTAGACTACAAATATTGTGCATGGATGTATCTTTAGGGTTAACGTTTTGTAACCCTAATTGTCGTATGCTCTTTCAGATAAGTTTTTGAGAACTCTTCTAGAGTCATTTAATCTAAGCATTCAGCACACGTTTGATCTTTATTGTTCTTGTCTGTAATTCACCTCATTATTATAAAATCTTTCGATCTTATTTATTGTTCCAACAATCATGCATATCAATGTTATATCCTTTAGATCTATAGATGTAGTCTTCAAAATAATTGGTTTTACTATACAAAAAGACTAAGCGACACATCTTGTTGTTTGTTGCCTTCTCACTCGTTGTACTGTGATAACTATGTTATAAAAAATTCACGATTAAATTAAAATATTCTCTTAGATTGATTATTTATTAGAAATTGATTTTAATAAATATTCAATAAACTCTTATAATTAATTGAAAATTATCCATGGAAATATTAAATTTCATTAGCAAGTAACATAATATATCATATGGTATGATTTATTAAATCGTATACAACTTCTTGGAACATCAGAACTTTTTGTTTTTTATCAAAAGGTTAAGGTTTTTATTTTATAAAAGAAGTTTATAAAATTTATAATGTTGCTTTCTTTTTTACTCTTAGAACCATAGGTTCTCGTGGGGACAAAGGGTATGGATTTTGCATTTATTTAATCACAAGAACTCACTCTAAAGAAAGCATGCATGGACTACTTGATGGAGTATAGAACATTAGGGACATGGTAGGTCTTAAAGTGTTAAGACCTTCCGGTTAATACCTTGACTTTTGTATCATGCAAAAGGCTTTCATTTTTTGTTATTATTGATGACAAAAAAATGTGGATTTCTCTCTTCCTTTTCTCACATCTCTTTCATGCAATAGCTTGGAGTTTTAGTTACTTGTAAATGCTCGTTTTAAGTTCATACTTTAGATATGAACTTAAAGATTAAGAGCTTAAGAGTTTTACAAGACTAGCAGCTTAAATCAAGTTGGATTATTGTTGGTGTCTTAAAGGTTCGTTCATTGTTTATCAACTTTCTAGCCTCTCCTTGAGGATTCACAACTACAAAGGTTGTTATGTTCTTCTTCTTCTTCTTTGGTTGTTGTTTTCTTTTCAAGCTTTGCAAGAAGATCCATGGTAGGTATGAACTAGTTTTATGTTTATTCTAATTTTAAAGTCTTCCGTTCCTAAAATCTCTTATTTTTTAAACTAATTTTTGAATAAAAACCCAACATCTACATGCATGACCCTCAAGAGCCTCATTTCTCAGCTCTCAAACGGATCCTACGCTACATTCGAGGTACTCTTCATCATGGTCTACAGATGTATGTATCTCCATCTTGTGGGTTGATCGGGCAAGATGCCCCACCTCTAGGCGATCTACTTCGAGGAATTTATTACGTGTTTCTTGGCCATAATCTTCTGTCCTAGACCTCTAAGCGGCATGGTACGATATTTTGGTCTAGTGTCGAAGTCGAGTATCGGGGTGTTGCGAATGTTGTAGTAGAAAAAAGTTGGCTTCACAATCTCCTATGAGAGTTATATTATCCTCTCCTCATGGCAACTTTGATATATTGCGATAATGTCAGTGTTGTTTATTTTTTGATGAATCATGTTCAGCACTAACGCACCAAACATATCGAGATTGACATTCACTTTGTGCGAGACAAAGTCACATTGGACCATATTTGGGTACTTCATGTTCCATCTTCATCTCCACACGCGAATATCTTCACCAAATGTCTATCATCCTCTCTTTTCCTTGACTTCAGATCTAGCCTAAACGTCCGTTTGAGGCCTCTCGTTCCGACTATGGGGCTGTTAGCGTACTCATGCATTGCATTTTATATTGTTTATTATGTGGACCATTATACCTTATAGCCAAATTGTATGTATTCAGCCCAATTGTATGTATTATACATATTCATGTGAAAGGAAAGGCATCATGCCAAGTTATGGGAAAATATTGACCATAACAAATGAATCGCATTGATCGGAGACGTTAAGAGAATGTTCAACAAACAAAATTTGTGATTTTTTTTTTTTTAACTTTTCATCTTATATTTTCTTTGTCTATCTATAAAGAACGGAATCGATAACTAATCAAGCCAAAATCTCTAATTATTTCTTGATTAATAGTTAAAATTTTATAAATAGCTAAAAATAGTCATGCAAAACGTAGTTTTTAATAGCTAAAATGGAAATTTTTCTAAATTTTTGGCTAAAAAACGAAAAGTTCTTAGGCAAAATGGTTGGATTAATAATTTTCTATATAATGCAATACGAGTTATTATTTATTTATTTATTTTGTTAAAGTAATGACTTTTACGTTTACGTAAATACATATACCAAGATTTTTATATAATAAAGTAATAAATAGTTCTAACATATTATTTAAAAAATATTACTTTTTAAAAGAAATTGTATCATTTCCCATAAAGAAAACATGCAGTATTGGTCAAATTAACACAAAATGTCTCCCTTACACTGCAGGACACAAAACGTCTCCATTTTCCACTACAAAATCTACCAATTTCAACAAAATATCAAAACAATTGTTAAACTTTGAATATTTTTTGGTTTATTAATTCAACTAGTATATCATTTCCTAAGCCGTAGAATTAAAGTGCCATATCATCAAATCCCACCATATTAGTTTAACCAAATTTCATTTTGTCCTATTAGAGATCTTATTAAACATCATCCTCAAAAAATCTATAGATTAACATTTTAGGGTTGACCTAGTGGTCAATTTAACGGATTTGATGTCTCACTTAAACATCATGTCTTAGGTTCGATTCTTGTCACTTGTATTAAATAAAGAGATCTCTTAAATAAATTAATAAAGGGAATTGGAAAATTTATAGGTTAATTAATACTCATAAAAATATTCGGTATAAACATTAAAAATAATTTTATCTGTAATAATAAAAACACACACTACACCAAGTCTACAAGAAGAAGCCAAAAAGGCAGACCTTTTTTAAATATTGGAGAGTCCTCCTCCATAATATTAGCTTCTTTTCTGCAGCAGGCGCCGCTTCTCTTTCTCTCTCTAAAATCTCTCCATCGCCATAGCCATAGCCAGACCTTCGTTGTTCTTCATCTTCATCAAAACCCTACCAATTATCGACTTCTGTTCTTGAAGAAAAAATGGTGGGTTTCTTCAATTTAATTTCCAGTTTCTTGAATGAAAGTTTCATCAAGTCTGATGTTTTTCAACTCATAATTTGCAGGAGGAATCATCATGTTCGACAAACTTACCTCCATGGCTCGAATCTCTTCTCTCTGAAAAATTCTACAATGCTTGCATAATTCACCAAGATGCAAAAAAGAACGAGAAAAACATATTCTGTCTTGATTGTTGCGAGGGTATTTGCCCTCACTGTCTCACCCCTCATGGCTCTCATCGTCTCCTACAGGTTTTTCAAATTACAATTCACGAATCGAAATAAATTCCTTCATTTCTTTTGAATTTAATGTTAATTATATATTGTTGTGTACGTAGATAAGGAGGTATGTGTATCATGACGTTATTAGGGTTGGAGATGCTGAGAAATTAATGGATTGTTCTTATGTTCAGGTGAGAGTTTATGTACTTAAATTTAATTATAAATTTCGTCTTCTTGTTTGGTCACCTTTTTCATGTTCTTCAATTGATCAATTTTTATTTCATTTTTTGTGTCTAATCTCTCTCTCTCTCTCTCTCTCTCTCTACAGTCTTATACAACAAACAGTGCGAAAGTTGTGTTTTTAAATCCAAGGCCTCAAACTAGAGCATGTAGAAACATAAACAATGGCTGCATCAGCTGTGACAGAGCTCTGCAAGACCCATATCTCTTCTGCTCTATCTTCTGCAAGGTTTCCTCTCTCTCTCTCTCTCTCTCTCTCTCTCTCTCTATATATATATATATATATATATATATATATATATATATATATATATATATATATATATATATTAATTGTATGTTGGTATATTTGTAAACATGAACCTTAAATGCGTCACATTTTTGTAATTGAAATTAAAACGTGAAGCGGTTTGATATTTTAATGTTTCCTTAAATGGGCTTGGGTTATTTTCTCACAAATTTGAAAAATGTGTTGAAAATTCCAAACTTGTCGCATATATGTGTGTATATACATACAGACACGTACGTATGTCTGTCTGCAATGCATATGTAAACCCTAATTTATTTTCGACAAAAGTTGTAGTATTTCTTTTTGTTCGTATTCTTGCTTACTGATAGTGATCAATGTTCATGCTCTCTCTACTTATTTATAATGTATATATTTTTAAATATCAACCTTATAATTTGAAATTTATTGGCATTTAAATTTATCAGAAATATGAAATTCGAATGATATTTGTTGTATTTTGTTTTTGGTATATATATAGATTAGTCATATCCTCCGAAGCGAGGGAATGATGTCTGAATACTTACACGACTGCGAGGTGCTCACGTTGCCGGAGCTAGGATTTGACGACGGTTTAATGACGCCTGATTCGGTTCTTGAACCGTTCATTTCTCTGCGGACTTCATCTGGGTCTAGCGCGAGCTGCGGGGCTCCCGGCGGTGGATTCGACTGCCGGACAATTGCATCCACCGCCACCACTGAGATTGTGAGGAAAAAGAGAAGCTCCAAGTCGGCAATTCGTGCGGCGGCATGTCTCCCAGTTAATTCACAGCCGTCGGAATTATTGGGGAACCGCCGAAAAGGTGTCCCACGCCGGTCGCCTTTCCATTGAATCATTCCGGTCAGAGTAGTGGAAATGATAGAGTGGAAGGGGGTGTAGGGCTAGGATATGGACCTGCGATACAGCAACGGTCAAGATCTATTTGACTTTAATCTAACGGAGGGTGTTTTAGTTCACTTGATGAAGCCTGCACTAAAGTAACCAGGACCAGGGGACTGGTAAATACTAATGGTAATGGTGAGGGCATAATTGTTATTTCCAAAGCTTTCTAAAAATAGTTGTAAAATGATAGAACTTATAGATAAGTACTTCTAGTTTTGTATATTTCACATACAACCCCTCGGTTTTTTCATTCTCTATTCTTGTGATATGGGTTCGTACTTCGTAGTATCCAATGTAATGTATTTTTATGCCTAAACCTTTTGGCTTATTACAGTTTTACTCCCTCGTATTCAAGCAAAGATAATATATTACCTTTGTTTTATTTTCTGAGTTCTACTAAACATTAGTTTATAAGCAGCATTCTAATAAAATGTTTATCCACAACTGTTACAAGATAAGGGATGAATTTGTTTTTTTTAAGTATTCTAAATTGTGTTAAATATAGACGTTTCCGGTATCGATTTATTAGTGACGTTTTTTTTTCTTTTACTAAAGAACATGTTATTTAAATGTTATATTTTGTAAAATAAATTTAAAGTTTGTACAATTATTGATCGGTAGATCCCACAAAAGGCTACCTATATTCGAATAAATAAACATGATAAGTTTAATTTTTATTCTTTTTAAAATGAATGTATATTAAATGATTACTTGTGAGACATATTTATTATATGAATTTATTTAGAAAAATAAAAATAATTATGAATATCTAAAAATTTAGAAAGTTTGAATTTGTAAAAAAAAAAATAATTAATTGTGTTTATTTCTCTTTTTAAATTTAAATAAATAAACAATTAAAATAAATAGATTTAATTTAAAATTTTAGAAATTATAAGAAAATTATATTACTGATATGATATGTATTTATTATTACGTTTACTATATTTAAATATTATATATAATTTAAGCTTGATGAGTGTGAACAACATGTTATCATACTAAAAAGTTATCACCTCATCATCCTAGTCATATATATGATGTTATAACACAAAGTATGAAAATGATAAACTCTAACAAGGGCATCTCCAACACACCCTAAACTCCATTTATTCCTCCATTTATTCCCTCATTTTTCTCCAATCCTATCTCATTTGACCTCCATTTTTGGAGATATTAATAGTATTCCCCCATATATGGGGGAATACTATTCATATCTCCAAAAATGGAGGTGAAGTTTGGTTGACAATTTTAGCCTCTCTTATTTTTATTTTATACATTTCTAATTTATTTTATCTACTAATTATAATTTAAATGCAATATTTAATATTTATAATATCATGTTATATATATATATATATATATATATATATATATATATATATATATATATATTAATTAATCATAAATATAGAGTTTAATTAGTAGATGAGTATATTTGACGATATATATATATATATATATATATATATATATATATATATATATATATATATAAGTTATAAAAATGAAATATTCTAGGAATATATTTTTTGGGGTAAAAATGGGGTAGAAAATGAAGTAGGGTTGGAGATGAAATACTATTACTCAATTTTTTACTCCATTTATGGGGGGGGGGGAATGGAGATGGGTTTGGTCTAACATGTTATAACCTAAGCAGTTATCGCGGTCGAAATTTCAAGAGCGGTCACATGTCGTTATTTGAAATCGCGTTAGTATAGCAGTGGTATACCGTTTTTCTAATATTATGTATAATTTTTATTATATATTTATACAAAATTTATATATTACATTATTAATACTATATATAATTAATATCATAAAAAATCGTATAAAAACATCACATAATCTACATTTAATATTCTAATATAGTAATATGAACACTAAAAAGTGTCAAAATGTCATCGCAACTTAACTCGTTCGTGGTTTCTAAGTACTAAAATAGACGAAAAAGAGAAGTCGTCATTTGTTGCTTTGTAGTTTGTAATTAATTATATTTATTATTTGGACTTATTGAGACAAAAGTGTAGTGGACTAGTTAAAAAAATAAAGATTTAATATTAAAATAACATACAATTGTTTTTTTCATTGTCAAAGTAGTCTAATATGTACAAAATTGTAAAAGCAGGTGTAGCGTCGCTATAGCGCTGATGAGGTTCACGGTAAATAGCGGTTAATAGCGTTACCGCTATTTGTAACGCTATTTCAAAATAGTGGTTCGGTAACACCGCAAAATGTTATAGCACCGCTATTGATAGCATAGATTATAACACAATCTAATTTCCAAATCATCATTTATTTTATTTTATTTTTGTTTTTTTGTGAATGATTATAAAAAAACAAATAAATTAATAAAACATGATATTTTAATAAATCCTAACTTACACAATTTTTTTTAAATACAACAAAGGATAAAAACATGTAATAAAAAAACATTAGAAGACAAAATAATTACATTTTTTCCTCTAAAGTATTCATCTTCATTACCATCGTATATATAATCTGTAAGTTTTTTCGAAGTTGTTTGTGTTTTTCTTGATGTTGAATATCAATTACTTTGTGTAAATATTCCGTCATCCCTGTTTGAAGTTGCACATGTCTAGGTTCCGTAGGCGAATACTCTGTAGTATTTCGTCATTTATCTTCAATCACAATGTTATGCATTATGATACATGCATACATAATATCTCGTAGAATTGCTAACTCATTACTCATATGGTTGTGCCGCATGTTGAACTATGTACCATTTTGATTTTAAAACTCCAAAATCACGTTTAATATCCTTATGTGCTCCTTCTTGTCTTCTCTTGAAAAATTTGTCTCTTGGGTCTACTGGGTTTTGAAACGTCTACTTCACAAACGTGGAATACGGTGGATATATTCCATCTGTAAGGTAATACTCAAACTTATACTCATGCTCACTCACTGTGAAATGAGCACCTAGTGCCTTTCCTGATATAAGATCCTCGAATATTAGTGACTGATCAATAACGTGTATAGAGGTGGCAAACGGGTCGTGTCGTGTCGGGTTCGTGTCGTGTCGAAACTTAAACAGGTTGGAAATATGTGACACGGACACGACCTGTTTATTAAACGGGTCAAAAATTGTTGACCTGAACTCGACACGTATAAAACCCTCTAACCCGACACGACCTGTTTAACCCGCGAAACCTGTTTAACCCATGTAACCCGTTTAACCCGTTTTACCCGTTTAACCTGTTTAACCCGTTTAAAGAATAAAATTTTCTAAATTTTACATCAGGAAAGTAAACAACCAAATCAGTAGATCAAAACTTTTAGTTCACAAGTTAAAGCATTAAACATTCAAAGTATTAAGCGAAGTTTACAATCCAAAATAATAGCAAGTTTCCAAAACATCAAACATCCACAACATTAAAATAAAAAATACAAGTAATACGAGAATTCAACTTCAAATCTTTAACCTAAACCGGATTGTTGAGTTTGAATACTAGGAGCACTTGGTACATCACTTTCATCTTCATTCACATCGCCAATCTTCATTGTTAAAGTCTGTTTGCATAACGCCTCAACATCTGGATGCATTGAACCTACAAAATACAAAAAATTATATTAGCATTACTTTTTATTTTATTTTATTTTATTTTATAAATGCAGTTTTTATAAATGCATAAATTTAAATGTTGTTTTTTTGTAAATGCAAAATTTTAACTCTTTAAAAAATGCAGATTTTACTCTTAATATTTGTTGAAATGCAGTTTTTTTTTTTTTTTAAATACAGAATTTTATAAATGAAAATTTTACCTTCACTAAAAACCCAATCTCTAAGACAAACCAAGGCTTCAGCAGCATTTGCCTTCAATGAACTACGATAAGCATCAATAACTCTTCCTCCAATACTAAAAACAGATTCGGAAGCAACAGTAGATATTGGGATGGCCAAAATATCTCTAGCCATTTGAGAAACAACAGGATACCGTCCTTGAAGATGTTTCCAATACTCCAACACATTCAAATCACCTGTGCGAGGTAATTTTGGCTCCTCTAGGTAAGATTGCAGCTCAGATTTACCACCAGTAGTAAATTCACAGCTAAAGAAATCATCAAAATCCTAGCAAAAAATGTAGAAGTTAGGAAAATACAAAAAAAATCATAAAATAAGATAGGAGCAAAATATTACCGTCATATATGTGTCCGACTTATCATTGGCAACACCGGAATGAGATGAACTTTCATTAGCCTTGGTTGTAGCACTAATAGCCGTATACTCATCAAACAAGGAAAACAATTTTTGTTTAAACAAATCCAACTCAACATCAAAAGATGAACCATATATCTTTTTGAAAGCCCATTCAATAAAATGAAACTTGTAACGGGGATCAAAAACAATTGCAATGCCCATAATAGTGCTAAACTCACACCAATACTTGTCAAACTTCAAATGCATATTTTTAGCCATGTTCTTTATAAAAGTATCACCATTTTCCTTCTCCTCTTGCAAAAGCAATCTTATCTTTAAAACATTAGGAAAATAAAGATTGGAAGTGGGATACTTAGAACCTGAAAAAGCTAAAGTCACATCATGGAAAACTTGCAAAAAGTTGCAAATTTTTTCAATCCTACTCCACTCTTCGAAGCTTGGGCAATGAACATAGTTTGCATCAGTCTTTGCCAAATGAAGAATTGCTTTTTTGTGATATAATGCACTATCTAACATGTGATATGTAGAATTCCAACGAGTTGGAACATCTTGCCTTAGCCCTCTTGTGGAATCTATGCCAACATATTGAACAGAACGCAAAAATGACTTTTTCCGAGCTTGAGAACCTTTGCAATACTTAACAGTATCTCTCACCTTAACGATAGCTTCATCTAATTCTTTTAAGCCATCTTGTACAATTAAATTAAGGATGTGAGCACAACAACGAACATGAAAATAATCACCATCAGACATCAAATTCAAATCAAACTTCAATGCATTAGCCATAGAATCATTTGCAGAGGCATTATCTAAGGTTATGGAAACTATTTTCTTATCAATTCCCCACTGTTTTAACAATCCACAAACTCTTTCTGCTAAGGAAGCACCATTATGGGGAGGGGGCATAGAAGTAAAAGCTAAAATACGTTTTTGCAAGCACCAATTATGATCAACAAAGTGAGCAGTCAATGAAATATACCCATCAGTTGTTACAGAAGTCCAACAATCTGATGTTAATGCTATTCTACTAGGAACAAGTCGCAACAAATCATAGAGCTTTGATTTCTCAAATGAATACATGTTGAATATTTCTTTTTTTATGGTATTTCTGCAAAATGTTTTAACTTCTGGATATAAGTAAGCAAAACATTTCCTAATACCTTCATATTCTACAAATTGAAAAGGAAGATTATGTCTAGCAATAGCAACAGCAACCAACTCACGAAATTCATCAGCATTAAAAGCAGGAGATCTAGTACCCAAAGTCCCTTTCAAATTAGATTGTATAAGAAGCTGTCCAACATCTTTATAACTTTTGTGTTTCAAATCACAAGCCCTTTTATGCCTAAGTAGATTCCCTGTCCCGTGACTACTTTCAGCAATATATGTAGTCCCACATTTCTTGCATTTGCACAACATATTCCCCTTACTATCCGATTCTTTAAGTATTTCAAAGGATTTCCAAACACGAGAAGTAAGCTTACGTTTTCGTTTGACAGGTGGGTTATCAGACAGATTCGGTTTATGCATATTCCGATTAGAAATTGGTGGTGCACTACCAACTTCCTCTTCCATCTCATCTCCTATTTCGTCATTAGAAACATCGATTTCATCACCAGACAAGTTGATTGGTTCATCCATGATTACCTAACTGCAACAAAAAAAAAACGAACACATAAGAGGAAAAGAAGATGAGAATCGATTGATATGTTGGAGGAATTAAACCGATAGTTGTTGCGACTTGCGACTCACAAGGAACGATTGATCGAACGCGTACGAGGAAAAGAAGATGAGAATCGAGTGCGTTCTTCTGTCTTTTGTCGTCACTGCTCACTGGTGTGCGGAAGCCGGAAGCTAGGAGTGTGCGGAAACTAGGAAAGAAAATTAGAAATCACGAATTAGGTCATCACGATTCACGTATTCACGTAATTAGCCAATTAGGACAAAAAATCTCTTTATTAGCCCAATAGTCCAATACCCTTTGAACACAATAACAGCCCAATATGTTATTTTAACCCAATACACACTATATATATATATATATATATATATATATATATATATATATATATATATAAACGGGTTATTTTCGTGTCATTTTCGAGTTGAAAATCTTAACCCTAACCTTACCCATTTAATAATCGTGTCGTGTCGTGTCAACCCGTTTAATTAAACGTGTCGAAATCTCTAACCCAAACCCATTTATTTCGTGTCGATTTCGGGTCGAGTTTCGGGTCGTGTCAATTTTTGCCACCTCTAAACGTGTACATCGTTATAAGAACCCGCAACCCTGAAAAAAGCATGTCAAATCCATAAGTCTTGAGAAACAACAACCTCTAATACCAACGGAGGCACTCCATGATGACAACTTGTGTATTTGCATTTCCACGCCACGTGACAATTTCTCCATGTCCGCTTTATGCAATCAATTCTTCCAATCATACCTGAAAAACCATGTTTTCGTTCATGCGTTGTATATAGTTGTTGTAACAGCCCGGAATTCCAAGTATTGTAATAATTATGTTTTGGGGGTGTTTTAAGAGGGGACTCGGCGAGTTGGAGCCTAGACTCGCCGAGTAGGATCGCAGACCGGGTCGCGGGTTCGCGACTGGACTCGACAAGTCCAGATAGGGACTCGGCGAGTCTGCGCTGTTTGGCAAAAACCCTAACCGTTCAGGTTTGGGACGTATAAGAGGCACTCATTGGCCGTCATTGTTCAGTTTAGCCTTCTGAAAAGAACCCTAAATCGAGTGGGTGCATCTGGAGCAAAGTCTAAGGGCCATTGTTGATCTTGGAAGAGTTGTTGTGCAAGGAAGAGAAGGGATTGGCTAAAGGAGCAGCAAGGGAGTCACATTCTGAGGATTGGGGACACAGAGAATACATCATCCATGTAAGAATTCGAGTATACTCTGCTATGTTGATGTGTTTATGGAATTAGGGTTTGTGGAACCCTTTTGTGATTAGATTGAATGCTACCCTAGTCCCCCAAACGATTGTGACTCTGTATTAGGACCTTTGTAGGTCCAGAATGTCCCATGCCTGTGCATTTCGGGAATTGATGAAGGCTTTGGATTGGAATCCTTATGCCTTAGGTCAAAATGTGAATTATGAATCATGGGGTGTATCATGAGCACTGAAATGAGGACCTTACGTGGTGGATCAGTCTAGGAAGGCCAGACTTATGAATGGTCGGAGCGGTTCTGACCTTAGAAGGCAGTTGAGCGGTTGCATGGCATGGACTCGCCGAGTCCGATGAACAGACTCGGCGAGTAGCTTGAAGAATAACTGGGACTCGTCGAGTTGTTCTTCAGACTCGGCGAGTTGAGTCGGGGTGGCCCCGCGATTCTTCCAGGAGGAACTCGTCGAGTAAAAAGGGGATACTCGACGTGTAGAAAGGGAATCTTAAGGAATCGGTGAGTCAAGGGCGAGTGGACTCAGAGTCGTTGAACTCGGCGAGTCTTGGGGTGACTCGGCGAGTTAGGTCGCGGGTTAAGTGAAGTTCTGAGTATGGGGACTCGGCGAGTCATAGGGTTGACTCGGCGAGTAGGGTCAGTCAGGGGTTGACTTTGACCTTGTCTTTGACCAAGGATTGACCAGTGGTTCCAGGGGTATTTTGGTAATTGTTGTTTATTGTTTGAGTTCAGTGCATTGGTGACCGTCCAGAGGTGGAGATCGTATCAGTGATCGGAGCAGCTTGAGCTATCTGTTCAGTCGGCAGTTTCGAGGTGAGTTATCCTCACTATATCGCTAGGGTTTATGGCACCAAGGCCGACCCTTTTTATCGGATGGAAATCCGGGTAGTTGTCATTACATGTTATGGGCCGGAAGGCTTTGCTATGTGGACCGGAAGGTCATGGCCTGGAAAGGCGTATGTATGCATTTAGTATGTTGACTGATTCATAGGGTAATGTTATGATAGTGACCGGCTAGACCGGTATCTTGTTAGAGTAATGCTATGATATGTAATCTGTTGATCGATTGTTGTCTATGAACTGCTATATGATTATTCGTTATGTTGTATATGCATTTTATGCTTATGGGCCGGAAGGCAATATATGTTATGGGCCGGAAGGCAATATGTTATGGGCCGGAAGGCAATATGTTATGGGCCGGAAGGCGATTATATTGTGTGATGGACCGGAAGGTCGGCGTGGGTAGGACCGGAAGGTTTACCCAGAAGGGACGGAAGTCCCCTGAGACACATGGACCGGAAGGTCAGGGCCTGGAAAGGCGTATATGTGGTTGGTATACTGGGGGTATCTCACTAAGCTCTCGGGCTTACAGTTGTGGTTTTATGTTTCAGGTTCTCAAGAGTCTGTGACAAGGCAAAGGCGTGATCGTACCGTTCCTCGCGTTGGTGTTTTATGAATTGAACCTGGGAAATACTCTGTTAAATAATGTATTGAAAACCTTTTTGTAACAACATTATTAAAATGAGTGGCTTTTGAAAAGTTTTAATTGTTTTGAAATTTTGGATGTTACAGTTGTTATATATCATTCATTGAAGGTTTGCTCAAGTATTTGTCACTGAAGGTTTCGACAACACCTCTTGACAATCTATACAAAATTTCTCGTGCAATTCTCTCGAACATTCTCGTATAATCGTCAATAGAATCGGGTGACTCCCTTGTAGCCATAAGTTTAATTGCCACAACACATTTATGTAACCCTATGAAACCTCTCTTACCTTTAGCATCATACATTAGGTGGAAAAAGTCATGCCTAAACATATACCCATTTCATAGGTAAAAATATGTATTTATTTTATCTAAAAGCTACATTATAATTTACAAAACTTGAAAGAAAAGATACATGTTTTCCAATGTGTTGACTATCCGTTCAAACATATTTTTTCGCATACGAAACCTTCTTTTGAAATCGCTAGGTTGGCAGACACAATTATCCGCAAAATAATCGTTAACTAGACGTCTATGCCCTTGTTTGTGATTTTTGTTTAACGATGCATGTCGTGTGAGTAGTTGAGCATGATCTGGTTGTAGTAGCATGCGTGTAGAATACCAGTACATTATAGTCACAAAGATATCATCGTCGTGGTTATCATCGTTGAACGTTTGAAAAGGATCAAACGGATCCATTTTTTTTTGTTTAGAAATATTAAAAGTTTATATGAAATAGAAAGCAGGAAAAGAAGAGTGGTAAAATTGGTGTTGTTTTTGTGTATTTATATGTGATTTAAATTGACAAAATATCTTTTTTTTTTTTACTTTGCGACCGTTCCTCAACAATGAGATTAGATCAATTGCAAGCCAAACATAGTTGTTTCCTCCCGTCGTCAGCATAACGCACAATAACATATCGTCTGAAAACACGATGGAGTCTGGTATTATAGTTGTTATGTCGGTGTTTTTGGGTGCCAACTCAGAAAAACAGGATAGGGCGTTGTCCATGCCCTATAGTCTAATAAAATAGAAACAAACACAAAATAACAAATGAATATAATTTAATCTAAGGTTATCATAAAATAACATGTGACATAATGAATGGGAGCATAACAAGTGAAATAGATAATTATTATTTATTAGAATGGAAAAGCCAATTGATAATTGAAAAACGGTTTTAGTAATTAATCGTGCTTTGTAAAAAATAGTTTATAAATTAGATTGCGAATGTGAATGACATAACTAGACATCGAAAATATGAGATATATTTAAAAGAAAAAATAATATATATATGGTTTGCATATATGAAATATGTTGGAAAAAACTCCATAAGTTTATAAAAACAATCTTAAAGTAGCTTATGAAAAAAATAGTTAATAAATTAGTTCATAACTTAAAATAAATCATTATAATAATTTTTCCAAACAATAAACTACAATAAAATAGTTATTTTCTTACAACTAACTTAATGAATCAATATTAAGGGATGTAATTGAAGATGCTACTTTAATGGTGGAGGAAGACACTACGTGATGAAAGAAACTCGTAGTTAAGGTAAAATCTATTTTAATAAATAAATTTTTTTTTGCCACGTGTCATATTTTATTAGTATTGTTATATGATATTTTGTGGTTATTTTAAATTAGTTTTTTTTTCATATGTCATTTTATGGGTTTTTAATATTTTATTAAATTCAACGTAATATTTAAATGTAATAATTAAAATAAATACATATCAATTTCATTAATTGATTTTCCTTCTAATTTCTAAATTTCTAAATTAAAGCTTTATTAGTTTTCTTTTTTGTTTATTTATCTAAATTATTTGTTTAAATTTAAAAGAGAAAAAAAACACTTTAACTTTAATAGTTCAATAATTTTCTTATTATTAATATAAATTCAAACTTTTCAAATATTTAAAATTTCATATTTATCTTTTCTTTTAAATGAACTCATGTAATACATGATTATTGCACCTAGTGTTTATAAATACAATTTGGATAAAAGATGATGTATATTGACTATTTATTTTGTATGGTGTGCCGATTTTCAAATTGATACACCCGGTAATATCTTTCTTTTTTTTACTATGTCGCTTGCTTTATTTAGAAAGTAATCGATAGATGGTGGAATATTGACATTCTACAAGTCGTCATGTAACATCCTATAAATCCTAATAATTTTTTTTTATTTTTAATCAACGAGAAATCATTATTTTCAATCAATGTCGTTTGCTTTATTTAGAAAGTAATCGATAGACGGTGGAATATTGACATTCTACAAGTCGTCATGTAACATCCCATAAATCCTAATAAAATTTTTTATTTGTAATCAAGGAGAAATCATTATTTTCAATCAATCCAAATCATAATAACCCAAGATCAAATATAAATGTTCCAAAATCAATGTATCATAACATCTCAAAAACATGTCATCAAATGATCTGTACGATCACGCATTTGCTTTCCCCCGATCATCTGAAATACCTGAAACATAAAACTTAAATGGTAAGTCAAAGCTTAGTGAGTTCCCCTAAAGTACCACCATACAAACATATAACAACATGCATATTGGGTCCACAACCATCAGGCTGGATTACCCCTGAGCCCACAACATGAGTTTGGCTTGCCTTTCTGTCCCACATCTCATGTCTGGATTGCTCCCGAGCCCATAGCATAAGTCTGGCTTGCCTTTACGATCCACAACTTGTGCCTGACTTGCTCTCGAGCCCATAACATAAGTCTGGGTTACCTTTTCGGCCCACAACTTATGTCTGGTTTGCTCCCGGGATTATTACCTTCCGTACAAAGTAGTATTGCCTCAAACCAACCACATCATGTCAACATATGCAACAGATAAACATATAACTAGCAAACAAATAATGATGCAAATCTAATAGATCATTACAACATATCAACATCCTATATATCAGGATACATAACTGAATGGGTCAGTATTGGTTCCTTCGACACACAAGTACAGTAAGGAAACTCACCTTACAGTCTGAAAAATAGCAAAAGGAACATTGCTCCAAAAGTCAACTATACAGGTCACCTATACAACAAGTAGTGACCTAAACTCAAACTACAACTCAAAATACCCAAAATGTTCCTAAGTCAAATTTGGTCAAAATTATGGTCGAAGGTCAAAAGTAAAACTCAACGGAGTCAACTCAGACTGAGTATGCACAACGTACTCAACCACTACACCTATCGTAGTGCACTCTCTTGGCCAAATTAGAGGGTCACGACCAGGTACGTGCAACATACCATCATGTACGCCCAACGTACCCGGTTGCCACATTTTCCTTTTTATTAAGTGATTAATCTATTAAGACACCACGTCCAAAACTCAGATCTAGTTCCAAATAACATTCTAAGTTATAAAGTTTCCAACTTTATGACTTTGCAATGCTAGAAAGGGTCCATCAACTAAACCCTAACTTAATACACAAACCAAAACCTCATATCTCATGCATGAAGAAAGGAAAGGGACCAAGATCACATTTTTATTGTACTAAACACCTAAATACGTCTATAAGGACAACCCTTACGAGTTAGAGTAAGCCATACTCATGTACACCAAGCTTATGGCACCAAAAATGAACACAAACTCCAAGCTAACAAGATCTAAGAAAATACTCATCAAGTTTCAGACTTTATACCTCCAAATGATGCTTTGAGGGTGAAAAACTTCTGGATCCAAAGTGCCTTAAGCTTCCAAGATGGTTTCTTTTCCTTCTCCTCCCTTCAAGAACACCACAAATGCACTTTTAATCTCACAAGGGCTCACACAAGGAATTAAAGTTTGCTAGGGACGAAAATGGGGATGGAGGCTGATGAATGAATGGGTCTCAATGAGATAATGATGTTTAAATAGGGCTCAAACCTTAAAAATTAGGTTTTAAGTATCAACCACGTACGCCCAACGTACATAAGTATACACCCAACGTACCCACAAAAGGCACGTTTTCCTCTTAAGGAGCTAAGGGACCAATTTGCAAACAAATTTCATACTAAAGGAGTAAAATTGGAAAATATATGGATCAAGGGTGTTACACGTCACGATTAAGGATTAGATTTTGTTGGACAGAAACCAAGCCTCTCTACAATGCAACAAAGATTTGAAATGTGATGATCCTTTATGCCCAGTTCTTGAGTTTTAGCAAATGAGAGAAAAGAAGAGAAAGAAAAAAAATTATTTTGTGTTCCTGAGTGGAAGAGAAGTTAGAGGAAGGGATAATGACTTAGGAGGGTAATTAGGTTTCTAGTTTGTCCATATTAGGTCACTAAGGTTTTGTTTTGTGCGTATTAGACCAATATGGTTGTTATTACCGTTTAGAAATAGTCCTTTTTACCGGTTTCTTTATGTTTAACCAGTAAAAATGACTATTTCTAAACGGTAATAACAACCATATTGGTCTAATACGTACAAAAAAAAACCTTAGTGACCTAATACGGACAAACTAGAAACCTAATTACCCTCCTAAGTCATTAACCCTAATTTTAAAGACATTGAGAATATATGATCATCAACAGTAAACTAGTTCATTTAGAACTCGCGTCGTCCCATATCGACCAGAAGAAGAACCTGCTACTCCTTTATATGGCGAAGCTCTTCATCTATAGTCGTCCCTTCGAGGACATCCGATAAAATTGGAACGATACAGAGAAGATTAGCATGGCCCCTACGCAAGGATGACATGCACAAATCGAGAAATGGTCCAAAAACTTTTTTAAACCCTTTGCCGTCTTCTCTGAAACCCTAATTCTCTTTTCAAATGCTAATAAAGTTCAATTGCAATTCTTACATTTTAGTAGATGAACTATCGAAGTCATGATCAGAGAACATGTGGATTCCATGGTTAGATTGATCTTCTTGTTGATGTCTTCAACCATTTGTGGCAAGTAAGGGTGATTTTTTTTCTATAAAGTCTCCTTTAAGTTTTTTACTTTTCTTGTCATTAAGTTTCATGCTTTATAAACTTCTCTTTATGTGTTGTATATAGTCTGTATGTGTTTGTTTATGTGCTGATTTTTTTATTCATTTTGCAACTTCAGTTTCTTAGTTCATGTTGTGCTTTTGATGTTTATAAAATAATTGATAATAGGCACCCTTTGCAAGTCCCTGTTGGTTTTCAACATAACGAAAAACCATAATCTGAGTGTCATATCATAAAACCATACATGATGTATCTCAAAATAATAATAAAACACTGTGCGGAAAACTGTATCATATCCATGTCATATAAAAATCAAGAACTAAATCAACTCCCAGGATAAAAGCTGAAGCTGTGGTGTGTGCGATGCCATCATCCCGAGCTCTTCCCTCTGCTGGCGAAAGTACCTGAAACCAAAATTGAAACTGTAAGCACGAAGCTTAGTGAGCTCCCCCAAATTACCACATACCATACAATAATATATCAAGCACATACTGGGGCCTTGCCCCCTCCATCGGACCGAAGTCCGAAGCTGACTGACTGGGACCTTGTCCCCTACATCGGACCGGAGACCGAAGCTGACATCGGACCAAAGTCCGAAGCTGACTGGGACCGTGTCCCCTACATCGAACCGAAGTTCGAAGCTGACATCGAACCGAAGTCCGAAGCTGACTGGGACCTTGTCCCCTACATCGAACCGAAGTTCGAAGTTGACATCGGACCGAAGTCCGAAGCTGACTGGGACCTTGTCCCCTACATCGAACCGAAGTCCGAAGCTGACATCGGACCGAAGTCCGAAGCTGACTGATCATAACATAAACGTATCACTTAACATGAACACACATAATCCTGTCTGAGCCACGAAGGCATCAAACATGCTAACTACTGCATCAGATAAAAATCCGGATACTACTGCTAGCTAAACGGGCCGGCATTGTGGCCTTAGACCCGTTCCTACTGAAAGGGAACTCACCTCGTGAACTGGCTGCTGAGTGAATAGCTCGGAGGGCTAACTGCTGCTGCTCCGGTATCTCCCCGGCTACAAATCCATAAACACACTCAATCAAATACTAAACACTGCACTGGGTAAAATGACTCTTTTACCCTTGGTCAAAGTCAACTCTCAGTTGACCTGACTCGCCGAGTTGGGCTGCCAACTCGCCGAGTCTCTATTCTCACTCCTCGACCCTACTCGCTGCTACTCGTCGAGTATGGCATTGACTCGACGAGTACTCATTCGATCCAAGAACTCAGACAATCTTCATCCGACTCGCCGAGTCATATGAACAACTCGACGAGTTGTTCTTGAGCTTAAGAAGATTGCCTTGGACTCGCCGAGTTGTATGAACAACTCGCCGAGTCCCTCCATTACTGAGTCTACCCTCAAACTCGCTGAGTCCACTCCACTACTCACTGGTCCCACTCGACACCGCTCAAAAAGGAAGAAATCGGGGACTCGCGACTCGACTCAATGAGTCGTTCTTCCGACTCGCCGAGTCACCGCCATGCAACTATCCTACACTCGATTCTGCTCGAATCCAAAACATACAAATGATAGATCTGAGTCCAATAAGCTGATTTACCACGTAAAGTTTCCAACTTTACATGTACAAACACATGAACAAGGGAATAATGGCTAAAAGATGCTTAAAAGGGGTAGATCTAGGGTTAATATGCAAAATAGCTCCATAAAGGCAATAGATCTGGGCTCTACAACTCCTAAATGAACAGATCTAAGGTTATCTCGGCATAAAAGAGCTTCCATATCAACATAAGGCTTTAAGAAGGCATTAACAAGATCTAAAAAGGGGGGTTTAAGGCATAAAAGAGAAGGAAATCCGAAAATACCTCTAAGAGCTCTTGCTTTCCCCTAGAATCTCTGCTCTACAATCCTTCTCCTTGCTCCTTTCTTATTCTCCTTCTTCAAGCATTCACAATAGCACACAAAAATCACTTAGAATCACTCAAGAACAAATTAGGGTTTTCTCACAGCTTTAGAGGGTGAAGGAGGCGAGATTGGGGGCTATAAGGTGGCTTAAATAGTGGGCAACCCGGGGATTTAGGGTTTCTCCCAGACGGACAGACTCGCCGAGTCCGGAATATGGACTCGCCGAGTCGCCAGCTAACACGTGCTCGAAATCCCGACCCTACTCGGCGAGTCAGGCTATGAACTCGCCGAGTCCCTCTTGCAAAACTTCCAAAATAAATACCAAGGAAATATCATACCGGAGACGGGTCGTTACAATTCTCCCCCACTTATCTCAGACTTCGTCCTCGAAATCTGCTACGGCTGAATCTGCAAATATCTCTGGGTAGTGCTCCCTCATCTCCTCCTCTGCCTCCCACGTCCACTCAGACCCCTTCCGGTGCTGCCACTGCACCTTCACTAACTGAACTTCCTTGTTCCTCAAGGTCTTGGTCTTCCAGTCCAGAATCGCGACCGGTCTCTCAATATAATTCAGGCTGCTATCAACCTGAATATCCTCTAGGGGAACGACTGCTGACTCATCCACCAAACACTTCCTCAACTGAGACACATGGAAAGTGTTGTGGATCTGACTAAGCTCCTCAGGAAGATCTAACCGATAAGCAACCCGACCCACCCGGGCCAAAACCCTGAAAGGACCAATAAATCTGGGGCCCAACTTGCCCCTCTTCCGGAACCTGATGACACCTTTCCAAGGTGAGACCTTCAGAAGGACCATATCCCCCACCTGGAACTCCAAGTCCGAACGCCTCCTATCGGCGTAGCTCTTCTGCCGACTCTGAGCAGTCTGCAGTCTACTACGGACCTGCTGGATCAACTCAGTCGTCTTGAGCACCACTTCCGTGCTCCCGATGACCCGCTGACCGACCTCGCCCCAACAAATCAGGGTCCTACACTTCCTCCCATACAACATCTCAAAGGGAGGTCGATCAATGCTCGCATGATAACTGTTATACGAAAATTCCGCCAACGGAAGATACGTATCCCAACTGCCACCGAAATCAAGAACACATGCCCTAAGCATGTCCTCGAGAGTCTGAATCGTCCTCTCGCTCTGCCCGTCTGTCTGAGGGTGGAAAGAGGTGCTGAAATGGAGACGGGTACCCATCTCGTCGTGGAACCGCTTCCAGAACCTGGATGTGAAACAGACATCTCGGTCTAACACCACCGATACCGACACTCCATGACGTGCCACAATCTCTCGCACATAGATATCGGCTAACTTTTCCGCCGATATACTCTCCTGGATCGGGATAAAATGGGCACTCTTCGTCAACCGATCCACTACTACCCATATCGAATCCACTCCACGTGCGGTCCGAGGAAGCTTGGTGACAAAATCCATGGTGATGTCCTCCCATTTCCACACAGGAATGTCTAACGGCTGCATCCTGCCGTGAGGTCTCTGGTGCTCCGCCTTGACCTTCCGGCAGGTCAGGCATCTCTCGACGTACCAGGCGACGTCCCGCTTCATGCAGGGCCACCAATAATCAGGTCGAAGATCTCGATACATCTTCGTCGCCCCTGGGTGGATAGAAAACCGAGACTTATGAGCCTCATCCATCAACACTTGCCGTACTCCACCCCAGTACGGTACCCACACTCTCCCGTGAAGCGTCAGCAAACCACGACTATCATAATCAAACGAGGCTACTCGGCCCACGATCCTCTCACACTTCTGTCTCTCCTCCTTGAGGCCCTCCACCTGAGCCTCCTCCGCTCCAACAACGGAGTGATCACTGTCATCCTCAAACATAGATCTCTGATAGGGGCCGCCGACACTTTGCGGCTCAAGGCATTGGCCACCACGTTGGCCTTCCCTGGATGGTAAAGGATCTCACAGTCGTAATCCTTTAGCACATCCAACCACCTCCTCTGCCTCATGTTCAGACTCGGCTGATCCATAAGGTACCTCAAACTCTTGTGATCCGTGTAAATAGTACAACGGACCCCATAAAGGTAATGCCTCCAAATCTTGAGGGCAAACACAACTGCCCCCAGCTCCAAATCATGGGTAGGATAATTAGCCTCGCGAGGCTTCAACTGTCTCGAGGCATAAGCTATCACATGACCTCGCTGCATCAAAACTGCTCCCATACCGGTGATCGAGGCATCACAATAGACTACGAAGTCCTCTACTCCCTCTGGCAAGGTAAGTATCGGAGCCTCGCACAACCTCTGCCTGAGGGTCTCGAACGCTGTCTGCTGCTCTGGACCCCAACGAAATACCACTGACTTCTTGGTCAGTCGGGTGAGCGGCACTGCTATCTTGGAGAAATCCTGAATAAATCTCCGATAATACCCTGCCAACCCTAGGAAGCTCTGAATCTCAGATGGAGACTTCGGGACCTCCCACTGCATCACGGCCTCAATCTTGGCCGGATCTACCAAAATGCCCTTCTGGTTGACGAGGTGACCAAGGAACTGCACCTCGCGCAACCAGAACTCACATTTGGAGAACTTTGCGAAAAGTCTCTCCCTCCTCAAAGCCTCCAGCACCTCCCGCAGGTGCTCCTCGTGCTGCTCCTGCGTCTTGGAATATACCAAGATATCATCTATGAACACTATCACTGACCGATCCAGCATCGGCCTACACACGCGGTTCATGAGATCCATGAACGCGGCTGGAGCATTGGTGAGCCCAAATGGCATCACCACAAACTCATAATGACCATACCTGGTCCTGAAAGCAGTCTTCTGTACATCCTCCTCTCTAACCCGCATCTGATGATAACCGGAGCGTAGATCGATCTTGGAGAACCAAGACGCTCCCTGAAGCTGATCAAACAAATCATCTATCCTCGGAAGTGGGTAACGGTTCTTCACCGTTACCTTATTCAACTCCCGATAATCTATACACATACGATGCGACCCATCCTTCTTCCTCACAAACAGGATCGACGCTCCCCAAGGCGAACTGCTCGGCCGAATGAAACCCTTGTCTAACAGCTCCTGCAGCTATGTAGACAACTCCTGCATCTCAGGGGGAGCTAATCGATACGGTGCTTTGGCTATCGGAGCCGCACCAGGAATTAGGTCGATCCTGAACTCGACCTGTCTCTCAGGAGGTATCCCGGCAAATCCTCGGGAAACACGTCCGGGTAGTCTCGAACAATAGGAACATCATCAACTGTCGTCTTGCCCTTCTCCCGGGCATCCAAGACGTAAGCTACAAAACCGGCGCAACCCTGCCGAACATAGCGCCTCGCCCTTGCGGCGGAACAAAAGGTCGGTCCCCGCTGTGGCCTCTCGCCCTGAATCACTAACTCTCCCCCACTGGGAGTGCGAACCCTCACTAGCTGATGCTCACAATCAATCACCGCCCCATTGGGGCTTAGCCAATCCATGCCCACAATAACCTTATTCCCTCGCAGGGGAATAGGTACCAGGTCCACTGAAAACTGCTCATCAAACAACTGAAGGGAACACCCTCTATGCACTCTGCCGACCCTCACGGTCCTATCAGCTGCTATCTCAACCTCTAATGGACAATTCAGCTCCCCTGGAGCTCTACTAAATCTCTTGCTAAGAGCAAGCGATACGAAAGATCGGGTAGCCCCCGAATCGAATAATACCATAGCAGAAATGCCGTTCACAGAGAACGACCCTGAATAAAACATACAATCATAAGCAATACTCAAACGATAATAATAATAATAAAGAGATGAAGGGAAGATACATACCCGCCACCACATCAGGATTCACTCGCGCATCCTCTGCTGTCATCTGAAACGCCCTGCTCTTCACCACTGGCGTCTCGGCTCGGCCCTGCCGGCCATCTGTAATCCTCAAGGTAGCAGGGGCAGGTGCAACCACCTTCCTTGCTGCGGCTAAGCTCGGACACTGGGACTTTTTATGTCCCCTCTGATTGCACTAAAAGCAAATCAGATCTGATGCTGCAACAGCAGTAGCAGGAGCCGTACAATCCCTACTCAAATGTCCAATCCGACCGCACTTGAAGCATCCGGAACTCCCTGCCTTGCACGCCCCCTCGTGCATCTTCCCACACCTACCACATCGACCGTGGCTCGGCTATCCCCTGGACCTGTGATCTGAAACCCTGGGCTTTTTGCCCGAACCGCCTGAACCCGAAACCGCCTCCGGTTTCCTCTTCTTCTCCATCTTGAGATCAATCTCCCTCTCCCGAGCCCTAGCAATCATATCTTCCAGCGTTTTACAGCTGGATCGGCTCACAAACTGGCGGATATCGCTCCGCAACATCTCATGATAACGGGCCTTCTTCATTTCCTCATCAGCCACGTACTAAGGAACGAGAAGAGCCCTCTCCCTGAACTTGGCGGTGATCTCCGCCACTGTCTCTGTAGTCTGGGTGAGGTCCTGAAACTCCCTAGCCAACTGCTGCACCTCAATGACCGGTGCAAACTCTGCCCTAAACCTGGTAGAGAAATCAGCCCAAGTCATGGCGTCCAATGCTGCGTCATCCCCAATGGCATGTCCGACCTCCTCCCACCAATCTCGTGCCCTGTCCTTCAGAAGACAGGACGCCAGTCTGACCTTGTCCCCCTCGGGACATCTGCTAGTGCGGAAAGCGTTGGCCACATCCGCCAACCATCTGGTACTCGCTATGGGGTCTCGCTCCCCATGATAGTCCGAAGCTCCACATGCCCTGAACTCCCTGAAAGTAAGGGTGCACGACCCCATCATGGCCGCCACCTCGGCACGGAAGGTGCCCAATCTCTCATCCATCAGCTCTAAAATCCCCTCCTTGATCGAACCGAAGATCACAGGAGTCTGCTCTAAAATGATACGAGTAATCTCTGAAGAAAGAAACTCTCTGGTCTGCTCATCCATGTGCTCGCTCCCCGAGCCTGATCCTGATCCCTCCCCGGCACCTCCACTGCTGGCTGCTGTCCTCGGACGCAAAACCACCATACTGAAACACATCATAGCAATATCAGGAAAACTGAAATATCTCAAGGGATCATTGATACTACTACTAGCTTCCTGGCCTTGCCTCGGCCTTCCTTGATTCGAGTACGGATCCTCTGCTTTCAGTAGTACGGGCCCATACTACCTTCCACATCTATCCGTACTTTCCTCAAGAACCGCCTTGACTCCACCAAGTCACTTCTACTACTGCTGATCTCTGCTACTCTCATCCTAGGCTTGCCCTAGGGAAACCTCAGACTCAACACAACTAGTCCTCAGCTGCTGAAGGCCTCCTTATAATGCTAATTAGCCACCACCTGAACACCATCACATGTGACGAGGCTCAGATAATCCTTCAAGTAAAAGAATCGTCCCTATAACGGTTGGACTCAAACAAGAGCTGCGCAATAGGGCCAAATCCAGCACTCTAAGATTATTCAACCCTGATCACATGTGATGTGGCGTATTCACCTAATGGCTAACTCCCACCGTTCAGAGTCCCACAAAGCACAAAGCAAGCAGCATTCGGATAAGGGAAACATACTCAGGCAAAACTATCCTCATAACGAGAATCTACTCAAGCATACAATGCTAAGCTCTTACTATTAGGCATAACTTTAACAGGTTATCCTACTGCTGTCTACTCAATACTAGCATGCAATACTCATAAAGCTGTAACACATAAAACAGGCACATAAGGCATCATCCTAGATCCTTAGTCCTATTCTAGCATGCTGTTCTACTGAAACTGAAGCTGAAACTGAAACTGAAACTGGAACTAATAATCATAACATAACTTGTATGGGTAATTTGGGAGTACTTACTTGAGCTCGGCTGATCGCATGCACCACACCCTTATCTGGTTTAAAAAAAAAATATCTCCTTTCTAAGTGTTTTTCAGAATCTAATTCGAAAACATTTTTCTTTTTGAAAATCTTCTTATCTTTCCCTTAGTTTGAGTTCAGATGCACCCGGAGGTGTATCCGAATCCCTCAAACCAGGGCTTTGATACCAACTTGAAACGACCCAAAAATTTTATTTTTCAACATAACCAAAAACCATAATCTGAGTGTCATATCATAAAACCATACATGATGTATCTCAAAATAATAATAAAACACTGTGCGGAAAACTGTATCATATCCATGTCATATAAAAATCAAGAACTAAATCAACTCCCAGGATAAAAGCTGAAGCTGTGGTGTGTGCGATGCCATCATCCCGAGCTCTTCCCTCTGCTGGCGAAAGTACCTGAAACCAAAATTGAAACTGTAAGAACGAAGCTTAGTGAGCTCCCCCAAATTACCACATACCATACAATAATATATCAAGCACATACTGGGGCCTTGCCCCCTCCATCGGACAGAAGTCCGAAGCTGACTGACTGGGACCTTGTCCCCTACATCGGACCGGAGACCGAAGCTGACATCGGACCAAAGTCCGAAGCTGACTGGGACCGTGTCCCCTACATCGAACCGAAGTTCGAAGCTGACATCGGACCGAAGTCCGAAGCTGACTGGGACCTTGTCCCCTACATCGAACCGAAGTTCGAAGCTGACATCGGACCGAAGTCCGAAGCTGACTGGGACCTTGTCCCCTACATCGAACCGAAGTCCGAAGCTGACATCGGACCGAAGTCCGAAGCTGACTGATCATAACATAAACGTATCACTTAACATGAACACACATAATCCTGTCTGAGCCACGAAGGCATCAAACATGCTAACTACTGCATCAGATAAAAATCCGGATACTACTGCTAGCTAAACGGGCCGACATTGTGGCCTTAGACCCGTTCCTACTGAAAGGGAACTCACCTCGTGAACTGGCTGCTGAGTGAATAGCTCGGAGGGCTAACTGCTGCTGCTCCGGTATCTCCCCGGCTACAAATCCATAAACACACTCAATCAAATACTAAACACTGCACTGGGTAAAATGACTCTTTTACCCTTGGTCAAAGTCAACTCTCAGTTGACCTGACTCGCCGAGTTGGGCTGCCAACTCGCCGAGTCTCTATTCTCACTCCTCGACCCTACTCGCTGCTACTCGTCGAGTATGGCATCGACTCGACGAGTACTCATTCGATCCAAGAACTCAGACAATCTTCATCCGACTCGCCGAGTCATATGAACAACTCGACGAGTTGTTCTTGAGCTTAAGAAGATTGCCTTGGACTCGCCGAGTTGTATGAACAACTCGCCGAGTCCCTCCATTACTGAGTCTACCCTCAAACTCGCTGAGTCCACTCCACTACTCACTGGTCCCACTCGACACCGCTCAAAAAGGAAGAAATCGGGGACTCGCGACTCGACTCAATGAGTCGTTCTTCCGACTCGCCGAGTCACCGCCATGCAACTATCCTACACTCGATTCTGCTCGAATCCAAAACATACAAATGATAGATCTGAGTCCAATAAGCTGATTTACCACGTAAAGTTTCCAACTTTACGTGTACAAACACATGAACAAGGGAATAAATGCTAAAAGATGCTTAAAAGGGGTAGATCTAGGGTTAATATGCAAAATAGCTCCATAAAGGCAATAGATCTGGGCTCTACAACTCCTAAATGAACAGATCTAAGGTTATCTTGGCATAAGAGAGCTTCCATATCAACATAAGGCTTTAAGAAGGCATTAACAAGATCTAAAAAGGGGGGTTTAAGGCATAAAAGAGAAGGAAATCCAAAAATACCTCTAAGAGCTCTTGCTTTCCCCTAGAATCTCTGCTCTACAATCCTTCTCCTTGCTCCTTTCTTCTTCTCCTTCTTCAGGCCTTCACAATAGCACACAAAAATCACTTAGAATCACTCAAGAACGAATTAGGGTTTTCTCACAGCTTTAGAGGGTGAAGGAGGCGAGATTGGGGGCTATAAGGTGGCTTAAATAGTGGGCAACCCGGGGATTTAGGGTTTCTCCCAGACGGACAGACTCGCCGAGTCCGGAATATGGACTCGCCGAGTCGCCAGCTAACACATGCTCGAAATCCCGACCCTACTCGGCGAGTCAGGCTATGAACTCGCCGAGTCCCTCTTGCAAAACTTCCAAAATAAATACCAAGGAAATATCATACCGGAGACGGGTCGTTACAAACTAGATAAGGATAAGGACTGAAACCCTAATCTCAACCCTATATATAAAGACCCCTAGGCCTCATGAATTCGTACACTTGATTCTAAGAGATCATAGGGCCGATTTCTACCTCCTCTTTCTCTCTCCATATCTTCTCCAATTGCTTGTGGTGTTTGTGAGCCATTAGAGGCACTACACTTGTGGTGCTTGCTTTCAAGACTTAGGGTTTGAAGATTTAAGTTGTTATTGCAAAATAACAACAAGAGGTATGTAATCTAATCTTCCTGGTGAATTTTGAAAATAGTATGGCTCATTAGGGTTTTATTATGTGTTCATAATGTTGTGTATCTAATAGTGAAAACATAGATCCAATTCTAGGGTTGCATGCACACATAGGATTGTTTGTATAAAACCCATCAGTGGTTTTAGAGCCTTTGGTTAACTTGTTTTCAATAAGTATTATACAATTGTATGAACTTGACATATTAGGGTTTACTGCCAATAAACCCTAGGAAGCTAGAATTTTCGAGATTAGGGTTTCCAAACCCTAATTTGCGAAAATTTGAACAAGATTTTCAAATCTTTTCCTTAAGCCCCAAGATTTCGAAATCTAGGGTTTGCAAAACCCCATGATTTTCGAAATTAGCCTCCTCCCCAAGATAAGATCCTAAATTTTAGGGATTTTGGATTATCCCATATCTTGTAATTATCCTTTAATAGTTAAATATGGTGATTAAAGATTTTGGGATATCTCATCCCTTATTTTTGAAATCTATGTAGAAGTTTATGGGATTAGGATATCTTAAATGTATAAATGGTAATTATCCTCATGATTTAGATAATCCCTTATGATTTATTAATTAAAATTAATAGTCTAATTCAAGATAATTATTAAATCAAGAGTTTTAGTATTTAAAATTTTAATTTAAATGTCTTAAATTCGAAAATTTTAAGTGAGATTAAAACTTAATTGTTTTGAAAAGTTTCAAAACTTGCCCTCAAGTTTTGGAATTTAAATTGTTGATTAAAAGTTAATTTTGAAAGTCTAAATTCCAAAACCCTAAATTTGAAAAGTTCAAATTAAACCCTTATGGTTTTATTAAATTAATTAAGTGTATAATTAAAAGAGAGTTAATAAATCCATAATGATTTTGGTTAATTAAAAGTATAATTTCAACCACCTAGTATTTTAAAAGTGTAAAATACACCCTTATACTATGTATAACATTAAAAGTTTAATATTATATATGTATAACTAAAATGCTAGTCTTGCCGTTAGTAGGCCTCATTCACGAAGCCAATCTATAAGGGGGGTATAAGGTTATGGCCTATAAAATAGCCGTTTAATGGGTATCCACTCTTACCCACCGCTTCCTTGATTGGTGGAGGGTCGTTAGCCGAACGGGTAGGATAGGGCAATCCTCTCTTCATTAATAAGTATAATGAATCTATGTAAAGTAACTAAACACTTTTGCAAATTCCCAATCCTAGTTACTTTAGGAAAAAGTGAAATTGATGCAATCCCATGAAATTACACTTTGTGCCCTTGCGAAGACGTTAGTGGAGTGTGTGTGGTTAACCGGAACACTAAATGGTTCTAAGCAAAGGTAGCAAAGGGTGACTCAATGTTTGCCATAGTTCGGTGGAGCGTGTGTGGTTAACCGGCACATCGAATAGGTGACTGTAACATGTGGGGGCACCATGTAAGTTTGCATGGTTATTCACACCCGCTTTGTGATCCTCGATATCCCAGTCACAAACTAGAGGGGCATATCGAGATTTAAACATGCCATTGAAAAGTTCAAATGAATCTCAAAGGATCTAGGAATTTTCATAGATTTAAAACTTAAATTTCTTTTTCGTTTTTCATGGTGGAAATTGGTAAATCGTCATTTACCTACCTTCAAATATTCTGCAACTAGATTACGGTATCCCTTTTCTAGGTTGTAGCGTATTGTGTTGGGTCCTAGCCCTAATATCTCATTTGGGTGATTTATTAAGGACTCAATAAATCAACTAACTTGAATTTGTTTTCTCCCATTAAAGTACGACAACTATGGTATTCCCAAATCCCATGGAACATCTTTCCACATGAAGATGATATTCCACGATTCGATCGAGGAACAAGAGATCATGCTTCACTTCCTCCACCTCCTCCAATTATTCTCCCTAACCCACAAGTTCGAAGGCTTGAAAAGTTCAAGCTCACTCAATCCCTTTTGGCAAGTAAACATGGGAAACATGTGTGTGTACACGTCTTAGAGATGAAGTCACACATTGAAAGGTTAAGGATGTTGGGTGTCGAGATTTCAGGTAAGTTGGCTGGGTTCTTCAGTCGCTTCATGAATCATATAGTGAGTTCGTTAAAGAGTACTATATGACGGATCATGACGTGACCCTCATTGATTTTACCTATTTGCTTATAGTTGCTGAATCAGAAATGATTTGGCGAGCTGGTCGAGCAAATTTGTCTGGTAAATCAAACTCACACACTTCAATGAATATTGAAAATGGTGACATTGGAGATCCAGAAAAGGTAGATTCTGAGATAGTTCCATGTGCCAAAGGAATCCATTTGCTTTTATTGCCAAGAGAAGGGGCATTGGAGACAAAGCTGCCCTATTTATCTAAGAGATCTAAGAGATGGGAGAGTCAAAACGTACGACTCTACTTTAGGTAAAATCCATTAACTAACTCTTTTAAGTTCCTATTCTAGATTCTTAATACATGATGTGATAAGATTACATTTGATGTTTTGTAGAATCGAAGAAAAGAGAGGAAACTTAAGGGAAGAAGTGAGCGGAATCTAATCGTGAAGAAATGGATTTCGATCACATTACTTGAAGATTAGATTCTTGAGCTACTACTTAGAGTTAGAATAAGATTGCTAAGAAATATGTATTAGCATAGTTTTTCAAAGAATTGCATTGTAAGGACAAATTTTTCCGCAATAAAATAAATTTTTGATTTTATATTATTTATTTATCCTTGCGATGGCGTGTATGAAAATTGATGTTTTGAATGTTTCTATTATTAGAAATAATGGATTTGATTCTTAATTATGTGGAAATGTCGAGAATTTAGCAAATAGGGAGAGTTTCTCATCACCCAAGTTTCAATTGGACAGAAACTTGGAATCATGCAACTTGGTTGCATGATGAATGAGAAATTTTATATTTGGAAATTAGACTAATTCGTTGACAAAGTGTCAAGTGAAGGACTAGGAGATCGAGTACACAAAGTTGTGTGTTGATCAAGTCCACCACAAGAGTAACAAAGATATTCGTCATGATTTACTAAAGGTTTAGTAAATATGATTATACTTATAAGATTAAGTGTAATTCTGAATTGATTGAAAGAGTTTAAATCAATAGCAGAACGAATAAGAAGAATCAAGTAGGCAAAAATATAAAAGTTTCTCTATTCTAATAAGAAGGGAGAGTACCTTTTATTATATTTTATGATAGGTCTTAATGATTAAGAACCATATCTCAATTGATCCTCTAAGTGAGTCTTAGTACAATTGTATGTCTGAGAAGAGGAATCAAAATTGAAGAAATGGTAAAATTTAGAAGTCAATCATACTTCGTTCCAAAAACAAGTCTTAGAGTTAAGATTGTGACATTGAGTGACAAGTCTTAAGAAGGTTTATAACATTCATCAAATGTGGAAAGTTGTGATGTCTTGGATAAGACAAAGACCAACTAGGACCAATTTTGTGAAGTGTTTTGTCTTGATAAAAGCTACACTAACTCTTGAATATTTGTTTGTCGAGAAATGTTTATTGATAAGAGAATCTTATATGTCAAGGAGTCAGTGGGAGTCTTAATGGTCTTGAAAAGTTCAAGAACTAATCAAGAATAAACCTTATCGATCATCACTAGCACACGACTTGAGGTTCACAACCTATCGTGTTGACACTATCTTGTTTCTGTGCCGTTCCAATTGAGTTAATTATGCATGTGAGTTCTATGAGTTCTCATTTGAACGCATAAAAGGCAAGCACCTTGATCAATGAAAAGTACATTAATAGGAAAGGATGAGTTGCTTAACTACTTGGAAGACATGGTGGGCACTCGTGTTACCATAAGGCAAGAAATCAAGATTGAGAAAGTTTGGTCCATATGAGTTTGGATTTGTCGCAAACTTTGCTTTTGACAAATTCGCATGGATGGGAACACATACACCATTAAAATCTAAGTGTCATAAGATTCTCTCCTTCATGAAAATGACTGTGAGGAAATGCTTTCACCAAGAGAGATTTTAAGAAGATAGTGATTGTGAAATTGTATTCTCAAATTCGATTATGGTTACGGTATCCCTTTCCATAATTCGAATTGTGAGATTTGGCAACTAGTCTGAATTGTTTAGACACACATATGAGCTATCTATAGCAAAGGTGTATAAGTTTAAGAAGCTTAGATAAAGGATTATCAAAGCATTAGGTATTAGAAATATGAACTTCAGAAATTCAATAAGTATTGTTTTCTGGAAGTTCAGTTGTTTTCTAAAACATGTCAAAGCTAGTGGGAGCATAAGTGTTATGCTTATATGATAATAATCATTATGATAGTGGTAGCATAAATGTTGTGCTTGTATGATTATTAAGGCAAGTATTGCAAGTTAGCAATATTAATTATAGAAAACAAGAGTTATACTTTGCAAAGTCGTAAGGGTTGAAAAGTTGTTATGCTATAATTAAGGGAGAGAATATTGTACTTCGTTTCAAAATCTAAAGCTTAGATTGAGAAATTTTAATTTAGTCAAAGGATACATAGTATGTTCTTAAATTTCGATTATGATTACGGTATCCCTCTTCATAGTTCGAATTGTAAGAACGAGACACATAAGATATTATGGCAGAAGATTGATAAAGTATCGTATCTTTATGTAAGACATTATGCATCGTGTCCCATACGCTTCGGGTATAGGATCGATTGCAAATGCTATAATATTTGACCATTCTAAAATTTTCCCAATGTCTTGCGCATTAAGAGGGAAAAAGGACAAGAATCAGTTTTGACTAAGATAATTAAACAACTATCAAAGGACGATCCAAAGCTCGCTAAGGATTGGTCGCTTGTGAGTAATTGGAAGTATGGTATTGGATGGACCATATCGACATTATTATGAATAGATAAGATTCTATTAAGAATGAGTTGTCATATGGAAAATATAGAAATGTTTCCATATTGGGAGCTGATTATTGAGAATCTATGTCTAGATTAGAAACTTTTATGCAAGAAGGATGTTCAAAGGCATGTACTTTGAGTGAGAGACATCATATCTATAGAATTGGTTCTGATAGAGATTGGCCAAGTCTTGATGATTTTAAGCTATGACTTTACGAAAGGATCATTGCATAAAATGTTAGAATCTAGCATATTCTATAAGTGGCAAGCATTTGATATTCTTACACTTGTGATAAGGATTGGGAGTTGTGAAATGAGTATGATTGGAAATGTGTTCGTTTGTTCTATTTCACAAAGTAAGGACCGTAGGTAAACATTGTGTGCATGCTGAGAGCATGGGACAAGTGTAGTAATAATTCAAGTAAGAAGTTGATTACCCGAAACAACAAATAATGAGTAATCAATATGGTAATTAAATAAAACGTTTTATTTATACCCAGAGTTTGGGGCCATATGGGATTAGTATTATTCTTGTGTTTCACTTTGCATGTTTTGACTTCCTGAATAATTAAATTGGTTCAGAACAATCAAATTATTCAAACGGACCACAGTCGGTCATATGTTGGAAGTAGATATGAATGAAGACTGTCGTGAATTGGTGTGTGGATTGTCTAAAATGTATTAGACATAAGCAAATGTTTGCTGCAACGTTCATGAGTGCTTATGAATATGATTTGAGCATTGAATTATACCTACGCTCACTTGGATCACTTCATGGATTTTATCACGACTGATTGGTGAGACGATAACATCTTATATTCTTGAAACCGAGATGTGTGAGTTGTATCTTGCGAGTCGGTTACACATTGATAATATGTAAACGTACCAGTAACTTGGTGTCATAAAACATATTGTTGTGTGTGATTCGGTGAGTGAGTGCAAGCAAACATTGAATCAAAGTTTATCCATTCCTTTTATCTAAAGTGGGATGAAAGAGATATATGTGGGCCCCTCGATGATTTAGTGATGACACCTAAGCGCTTGGCTAAGCCGGGACTAATTTGATGTGTTCAATTGTAGTCTGTTGTCAGTCTTCATAAATCAGAAATCGGGAAACAACACATAGACAGAGAGAATGATTTAAATCCATGTCTCAGTTTATACGGTATCTAGAATGGAATATACGATCCCTTATCTAAAGGACAGGTTACTGATAAGATCAGAGTTCGACAGCGTCTTTGAGAGCTACGATTGCTAATCGAGTTGTACTTGCATTTGTGGTTACTAGACTTATCCAAGTGGGAGACTGTTGGATTAGTGTCTAAGCCCGTAACCATATTTGGTAAGTACTTGACCCGATTGTGCATGGTCCTTTTGGGTTGTCTTCACCAAAGCAACTTGACTGGAGAAATAATAGAGAAAGAGGTTATTATGATTTATTAATATGTTATAAGAATAATATATTAAAGGAGAAATCATATTTGTTTAATTAATATTGGTCAATAATTAATTAGGAATTAATTTTGTGATCAAGTGTAATTAATTAAACTAGAGGGGCTGAATTGTAATTATGTGATAGTTACAAAGTAGGGTAAGGATTATCCTACATATGGGTTGGACGAAATCTAGAGGATATGGATCCTTGAAATCGTCCAAAGATATGGGCTTTCAAGGCTTATCTTATTGTTACTTGGTGGGCAAGCAACAAGATAAGGATAAGGACTGAAACCTTAATCTCAACCCTATATATAAAGACCCCTAGGCCTCATGAATTCATACACTTGATTCTAAGAGATCATAGGGCCGATTTCTACCTCCTCTTTCTCTCTCCATATCTTCTCCAATTGCTTGTGGTGTTTGTGAGTCATTAGAGGCACTACACTTGTGGTGCTTGCTTTCAAGACTTAGGGTTTGAAGATTTAAGTTGTTATTGCAAAATAACAACAAGAGGTATGTAATCTAATCTTCTTGGTGAATTTCGAAAATAGTATGGCTCATTAGGGTTTTATTATGTGTTCATAATGTTGTGTATCTAATAATGAAAACATAGATCTAACTCTAGGGTTGCATGCACACATATGATTGTTTGTATAAAACCCATCATGAAGATCATCAATCATATGAGTTTTTGGACTTGGAAATTCTGGAAGGGTTGTGTGATAAGTTTAAATGGAAGCAACTATTTTCAGTCAAACAAGTCAGTCACATTGATTTGTAAACATGTTTTCTAAATAACTAGGGTTAATGACTTAGGAGGGTAATTAGGTTTCCAGTTTGTCTGTAATAGGTCACCAAGGTTTTTTTGTGCGTATTAGACCAATATGGTTGTTATTACCGTTTAGAAATAGTCCTTTTTACCGGTTAAACAGGAAGAAACTGGTAAAAATGATTATTCCTAAACGGTAATAACAACCATATTGGTCTAATACGCATACAAAAAACCTTAGTGACCTGATACGGACAAACTGAAAACCTAATTACCCTCCTAAGTCATTATCCCTTAGAGGAAAATTAAACATTTTTTTCTTCTTTTTCTTCAAATCCTTACAAATCGGAAAGAAAATTAAGTCGAAAATGATCATGTTATTTCCTTATGCTTCCTTTTTTTAATGAAATTAAGGAACGACGACATTTTTTTTTTCTTTCTTCCCATTTATAATGTTTTTTTTTCATTTCCTTTGTTATATTGAATTCGAGAAGATGTCAGGAGATGTTGGGCGATTTGGTCAATTATGCAACTCTATTCTCTTTGTACAAATAAACTAATAAAATATGCAATTTTGGATAGGTTGTTAATGAAATATTTAATGCGGTTATTTAATAGCAGCTTGAAGATTTTATTAGATGTCACCACTAATCATTATGCTCATTTTTTCTTGCTACAAATTCTTCATTTCTTATTTTTTTCTTTCACCTAATTTTTGTCATTTCAGTAAAAAAGTTATTACTCTATATCATTTATCAAATTTATTTCTATGATATTTATTGGAATTATTAATTAAAATGACTATATTGGCCCTCATAAGTCATATCATCCAATAATCCACATTTTAGAATATATCACAAAATTTATTGGTCACTAAAAAATCTTGCGAATTATACATTAGTTATTCGATAGATCCCACATATAAGACCAATATCTATCCGTTCTTTAAGTTAGTTCCAAAAAATTCGTCAAATTCATGAAATAGTTTCAACAGTTTTTAAGAATTTTTTTTAATGAAGAAAATGATATGATTTATTTTTGTATAATTTAAAAGCATATGAGTTGCTTTTGTATAATTTTGGCTAAGTATACATGGACATAAATTTCTATCACTTTTAATTGTCAACGGCTTTTTTCCTATCACTCTGAATATACCTAGTGGGAATTACGGTGTATTGCAGTGAATTTATTACTTATAACTAGTTTATAATATGTGATAACCATATAAAATTAATTACATTTTCATATTAAAAAATAAAAATTATTAATCAATTATTTTAAATAAATTATTACTTAATAAATATTGTTTTAACTATATAAAATTATAATCATTGATTTAAATAAATACGTAAAGTTATATTACCTTATAATTTGTATTAATTTTATTTTATTTTTTGATAGTATAATGTTATTGATTTAATATAATTAAAGTGAAAATTAAAATTTAATGTAATTAGGGTGAGAAATTTGAAATTTGAAATGGATAATTAATATGTTGACAAGTGATATGATAGGGACATATAATATTAATGAGGATTCTAATATAATGACATTTGTCGATAGGAGAATAAACATATTTATTTATTAGAATATATGGAGATAGAGATTTTTGGAAATTGAGTAAACTAACGTATACAAACGAGTATTTTAACAAAAATAATCGGTTTTAACTTTTTTTTTTGAAAAATGACCATATTCTCCGGAACAGGGCAATCCAAAGTCTGAGTTTTATTACGGAGCGTCGCTGACAACACTTTCTCTGGAACAGGGCATTCTAGAGTCAAGGTTTTATTCTGGAGCTTTAGTCCGGAATAAAAATATTCGTACATTCCAGATTTACATCCCGGAATACCCATGTCCGAAACAAGAATCTATATATGATTACCAGTCTCGTACTTTGAAGTGACAACACGAAGTCACAGATGAATGAATCGGAGACCCATTTCGGACAATTATTCTATATTAAAAAAACTTAATTTTTGTCCACTACACATATACGTGTCTACATGTACTTAGACGCTTACTTCTGATCATCCGTAATTATCTTATATAACTGTTTGAAGATGAATTTCTCATAAAGTGAGCTCAAAGAAAACTTTAACAACATGTATGTTTACCTACACAACCTTAGGCGAACCAACCCGCATACTTACACTCATATTGAAACAGATGTGATGGATCATTTCCAAGTTTGTTTTGTGGCTATTAGATGTGTGATATACTTTTCTTTTCTACATATCTATTGTTTCTTTATAATTGATAATGTTTCTACATCTAAACTAATTGTTTTGTGTTCCCAAAAAAATACAACTCCATGCTATCATAGTTGTTTGCTGCATGCCATCTTCATAGGTAGTGTCTGTCTTAGAGGGGACTACCTAAACATAATGTTCGTAGAGGTTTCTATCGACGGGAACAACCAGACCCTCCCAATAGCATTTGGTTTGGCCGTGGAAAATAATCTTGACTGTTGTATCTAGTTCCTAATGAGGTTAAAGGAATCCCTCCAAGTGGGTGGGGAAGTATAGTTCATAACCAATATGGACGATGTCGTTAGTTCTTGCATAGGTCATGTATTTCCTGATTTGAATCATGGGTATATGTAACATCTGTAATCATAGGTATATTAATGGTGCGTTTATTTTGGGGTTTTATTGAGTGACTTGACGAGTTGTGAGTAGAACCCATCGTGTAGAGTCGAGTTGAATGCATGGGTTTAATGAGCGGACTCGACGAGTCGGAGAGCCGACTCGCCGAGTAGGTGTTGTGTAGTGAAACCCTAAATCCCCGGGTTTGGGGCCTATATAAGGGAACTTATAGCCTCATTTGCGGCTCATGAGTTGCCCAACTTCACTAAGAGAAACCTTAGTCGCCTTTTTGAGCTAAAAGAGAGAATGTTGAGCTTATATTGAGTATTTTGGTGCATCTTTGGAGGGGAAGAGAAGGAATTCAAGCAAGGAACGAGAAGAGGCTTTTAGATATGTTGCTTGTCATCCAAGAGCTTCTCTACAAGGTGAAAAGTTCATAACTTTATCATTCTTATGGTTAGATCTCTTGATTTTGGAAGGTTAGGGTTTATGCCACATTTATTTGGGATTTCGAGCTTACAGAGTTGTCTTGAGGTTTAGATCTCATATATGGACCTTGTGAGGTCCCTAGAGTCCAAAGGTCCCAAATTTATTCACCCATATGAAGGATATTGTGCTTAACACATTGTGAGAGCATGTTTTGGTATGTTGGAGCAAAACTACCATGCATGGACGTAAAGATTGAAGCTTTACATGACAATGAAGTCTTGGGATGCTAGATCTAGTGTTTGGAGTAGTAGAGTTGCTTTGAATCGTCTGAATGAGAAATCAGATTGAAGGGACTCGCTGAGTCTATGAGCCGACTCGACAAGTCGGCTGGGGTTTTTCCCCGACGAGTCTGGACATGGGTGACTCGGCGAGTTGACGAGACAACTCAACGAGTCAAGGTGGAATTTTGCGATATGACAGAAGAAACAAGGGGGACTCGACGAGTCACATAGTTGCACTCAGTGAGTCGGGTCAAACATGGTCTGTTGACTCGAGTTTGACTTATGTTGACTTTAGGGTTTGGTCATACATGAGTAATGGAGACCATGAAGGGGTAAAATAGTCTTTTACCCAATACAAGAGTTGGAAAGAGAAAGAAAGGGCAACCTTTTGGTATTGAGTATGAATAGAGTATTAGTTAGAGATATTTATCCTATGTGATAGGCGAAGGCTAGTTCAAAATTTCCGTGTGCGAGATTATTACTTGTTAGCTTTCGAGGTGAGTCTTCTCACTATACTTACTGAGATGCGTGTGGTATTTTGGGGAACTCACTAAGCTTCGTGCTTACCGTGTTATGTGATATGTGTTTCAGGTAACTTTCATGATATCGGGAAGGCGCCGACTCGATTGTAGACACGAGAGAAAGAGTTATGTTTGGAGGATCCTGGATTTGTGATAAACAATTTTAAATAAAAATGTGGTGATAATTTGTTACTAGTGATTTTGAGGAAATGTGACATATGTTTATTTGTGTTTTCAAATGAAAATTTGGTTTTATATTTTACGGTGTTACAAGTTGGTATCAGAGCCGTGGTTTGAGAGATTCGGATGCACCTTCGGGTGTGTCTGGACTCAAACTAAGGATTTGAGAAAAGTTTTCAAAAGAAAAGATTTTCTTAAAAGAGCAAGAGTTCTAAGAGAAAAACGAGAAGAAGTAGTGTGTACAATCAGCCAGAGCCCGAACGGTGATTTCCCAAAATACCCTTACTTATTTATTTGTGTTATGAGTTATTATTGAGATATTAGTGATGCATACTAGAAGATAGGCTAGGTATTTCATATATTAGGGCTAGAGTTGTCTAATTTGTGATGCCTTAGCCTAGGGGTTATCGTTATCTGTTATGCGCCTTGAGTATGTGTTAAGTAAGAGTATCTAGCAGGAATCACTTAAAGAGGGAGGTCTGAGTCGAGAGATAATCTAATAGAGATACCTAGATGAGCATTGAGGAGTCTGCTGAGAAGAGTAATTAGATACCATGAGAGGTGAGGTAGCATGAGTTTAGTGATGCCTTTTGAGAGCAAGTATAGCAAATAGAGTTATAACCTAGAGTGGTTTTACATGTCGGTGAAGATTATTCGACGCCCGAATGTTGCTTGCTTTGTGCTTTGTGGAACTCTTCATGATGGGAGTCAACTACTAAGTGAATATGACCGATATTTAGGAAGTAGATGGCTGGCATCATAAGGAGTTCTTCAGCAGCTGATGGCAGAGAAGTGTAAGAACCTAGGAAGAGCCTAGGGAGTGTCTGTAGTCAAAAGAGTATGCTGATAGAGGAGAGTATTCGTTGGGTACCAACCGAGTATATCTGGATTGGTGATCGATAATGGTTGAGCTGCTACTTAGGAAATCTGGGACGATCAGTGTGGAAAGTATGGGTAGATGTGGCAGGTAGTATGGGCCCGTAATACTGAAAGAAGAGGACCTGTACTCGAACCAGGGAGAATTCCAGAGGTTCTAAGTAGCGAATTGAGAAGTGATAACATGGTTCGGGTACTATGATTCGTGGCAGATTGAGAGGTAATAACATGGTTCGGGTACCATGATTCGTGGCAGATCGAGAGGTGATAACATGGTTCAAGTACTATGGTTCGTGGAGATTAGTGCTTCAGAATTTATCAATTATTCTATTGTGATTGATCAAACTAAGAGCAGATATGATAGAGTGTGGGGCCAGAGGGGCAAATTGAACGAGTTTCAATGGAGCATACCCTGAGAGGGAAATCAGGTTAGTTTCCGAGAGATTTTTGGAGGTGCCAGTTAGAATTGCAAGACTCAGGGATGAGTAGAGTTGATGCTTATTAGAGGATCACGGTAAGTTGAGCACCCGACTGATAAATGAGACATCACCTTCTTTGACAAAAGTTGTGTTGTCTTCGTTTCGTGGGAGAAGCAAAAGAGATAGCGAGTTCCGGTTTCAGAGTTTGGAGGCAAGCCCCGTGGGGTAGCACAGGGTTGTAACCTTTCCGTCAGAGTATTTGGGCAGTATGTTGCTGCGAGGTATTTATTATACTATGAGAGAGTCATTAGTGAGTCTGAAATGGGAGAGACTAGAAAGGTGCTTTTGTGTGTGAGGCATGTTTTTAGCAGCAGTTACAGGCGATCAAGAGGAGTACATCGGGGCGATGGCCCTCGTTGTCTACGTTGTGTATCGACTGTGAGAGTGAGGTCTCTTGCTTTTATAATTTCCCGTGATGGGAGGCTGGTCAAGGAATCAGAGACGAGGTGTGTGATAGTGCATTATTTCCAGATTGAGAGTCGGGACTGTTTCGGAACAGTCGGGGTATCCGGCGGTGTGTCGGTCTAAGGCATTCATGATGACTAGAGGCAATCACGTTGGGAGGATTATGAGGTTTTGTCTGAGATGCGGGATATTTGGAGTTGCTTGGTTTCCATCAGGAAGATCATTGAATGAGTACGTGGTTCGTTTCAAGAGTCAAGTGTGATATACCTGGTGAAACAATCTATGGAGTAGATTGTCGGTATGCCTACGGCGATGGTTCAAACCCTAAGTGGGGGAGATCCGGGTATTTTATTGAAAGGATCATAGATTTGTTCAAGGGCGGTTAGAGAACTGGATATAGAGACTTGCGGTACGAATACATGAGACCAAGGTTTATTGGTGGTCGAGGTGAGGTGCAGAGCGAGATAATGCATGTTATACGTGTTCAGGAAAGGACGAGCGTCTCCACGGCATGTGGCCGTGGGTCAGAGAGCTTGTGGTGGTTAGAAATTCTTCAAGGTTGTAATGGTAAATTCGAGGAGGTTAGCTCGAAAGGATAGTTTCGGCGGTTGAGAATTTCGGGCTCAACGTATGGGTTGTTATATGCACTTTGGAAAGGGCAGAAGTTGATTGGGCAACCAACTTCAGGGTCGGTATGAGTATTTTTGCATGGGTTTTGAGCAATAGAGGAGGGAATCTCGGATTATAGTCAAAATGTTCTGAGTCATTGATGATTCCTCCGTATTTCAAATTGAGAGTTGGAATATTTCGAATTTACGAGTTGTGTGAGAGGAAGATCTGCTGTGAGATTCTGAAAGGATGCATTGTGATATCTGAGTATGGTGTCGTAAGTAGGATGTCAGTGGTTGAGGCAAGACATCATAAGATTCTGTGATGGTGTACCGAGGTATCCGAGTATAATGCCTTGAATTTTGGATCATTTTGAGACTTGAGTTATGAGATGGCAAATGGAGCATCAAGTGACTATGGTTACAGTGGGAGCCCTTCATCTATCGTCATTTAACGGGAGTATCCAAGAGTGTAAATTACAGCGAGAAAAGTGTTGGTCACGACTGTTATCATCAAGAGTGATAAGAGGGTGAGTGGATCCGAGTGGGAGTTATCACTTTAGATTATCAGGGAAAACCATGGAGTGAGCCCATGGTGAGTCAGCGAGAGCGTGTTGTGATACTGCGGGGAGCCGTAGTATTCACCAGTCAGCGAGAAAGTTTTGTGATACTATAGGGAGCCGTAGTATTCACCAGTCAGCGAGAGAGTGTTGTGATACTGCGGGGAGCAGTAGTATTCATGAGTTAGTGAAAGAGTGACGTAGGCCTGCGAGGAGCCGTAGCCTTCTCGGGTTAGTGAGAGGGGATGTTATGATACTACGGGAGGCCGTCTTATTCGCTAGTCAGAGCATGACACATAAGATTTTTTAGGCTTGGGTAGCCTTATTATTTGAGTTTTCGAGAACTTGGTGGTTGGACCAGGGGCAAGATTGGGGTCTCCATATTGGTCTGGAATCATTATAGGCTGAGTTAAGGCGTGGTTATCGCATTTGGAAGGAATTGGAGAAGTGATGTACGTGTGGATAGCAGGTCATGGGTCATGGATTGAGTGCTTCATTGGGACAAGTGGTTCCAATTCTATGTCGGATCAGACTCTCGAGTTTGAGTTTGTCTCTAACTGTGTATTGAGTAAGAGAAATGAGATTCTGGATTCAGAGATAGGTCTCATTTTGGAGGGGTATTGTTTGTCATATGACGTCTTAGACCTGAGTGCGTCAGTTCGTTGGTATGGGAAGGACCGAGAGACACATGGAACTAATGAGTACTAAACGACAGAGGTCGAGGATGAGAAGATTTCAGTTGGGATTTTAGTATTCGCTTGGGGTAAAGCGGACTTCATAACTTGTGTAACAGAGTGAGCCGAGATAGTTATTGTGAGAAGGAATCCAGTGAGATGTTTTGGGTATGCTTTGGGTAACCTTTGAAGGTTCAACTGTTGGGTCGGGAGTTGACCTGGTGCTCAAGTGTTGAATGGAATATTTGAAAGGAAGTTAGGGATTATGATTACATAAATTCCTGGTCTCTAAGTTCCTTCTTCTTGAATACACACAAAAATGCCACAAAATCACTTCCAATGCTCAAAAACACTCAAAGGATGAACTAAGGTTTCAATGGGATGTAATGAACAGTAGAGGCTAATGAGGGTACAAGTCTAAAGGCTATAATAATGTTTAAATAAGGATTATGCCCTAAAAATTAGGGTTTGGTCTTGGTTGACATACGCCCTGCATACACCACGTATGCTTAACGTACGTGGTTAAGCTCCCCGACTCCAAAACGTGCATGTATGCTAAGCGTACGTAAACGTACGCCCAACATACGAGGGACCATTTTCGCATAATTTTAAACTTAAAGGAACAAGGAAAAAGTACCTAAAATCGAATGTTACAAATCTCCCACTCTTGAATTAGACTTCGTCCTTGAAGTCTGCTAATTCAAACAAGTCAGGTTAGTGCTCCCTCATCACGCCCTCTGGCTCCCACCTCCACTTAGAGCCCTTTCAGTGTTGTCATTGCACCTTTACCAGGTTCACTACCTTATCACGTAGAGTGTTAGTTTTCCTGTCGAGAATCACAATGGGCCTTTCCACATAATTCAGACGCTTATCCACCTGAATATCATCCAACGAAATCACAGCTGCATCATCGGCTACACACTTTCACAACTGAGACACATGAAAAGTGTTATGGATCTGAATGAGCTCATCAGGCAAATCAATCTGGTATGCAATCCTGCCAACCCGTGTTGTAATCCTAAAAGAACCAATAAATCGGAGGCCTAACTTGCCCCACTACCAGAATCAGATGACACCTTTCCAAGGTGACACCTTCAACAACACTAAGTCCTTTATCTGAAACCCGAGTTCCGAACATCGTCGATCAGCATAACTCTTCTGTCAGCTCTGCGCTGCCCACAACCTGTCGCGCACTTGCTGAATCAACTTTGTGGTCTTAAGCACCACCTTGGTGCTTCCCATGACCCGATGACCAACCCCGCCCCAACAAACTGGTAATTGTTGTTGTAGGAGAACTCGGCCAATCGAAGGTAAGTATCCCAACTCCCTCCAAAATCCAACACACAAGCCCGAAGCATATCCTCAAGCATTTAGATCGTCCGCTTGCTCTGGTCATCGGTCTGAGGATGGTATGTTGTACTAAAATGAAAATGAGCACACAACTCCTCATGAAACTTATGTTGGATTAGTGTCTAAGCCCATAACTATGTTTGGTAAGTACTTGACCCGGTTGTGCATGGTCCTTTTGGGTTGCCTTCACCAAAGCAACATGATAGGATGATTTATAAATGAAGAGGTTTTTATGATTTATTAATATATTATATGATTAATATATTAAAGGAGAAATCCTTCAATTTAATTAATATTATACAAGAATTAATTAAGAATTAATTATGTGGCTAAAAGAGATTAATTAAATAAAGGGGACTGGAACTGTCAATTGTGTGATAGTTGGGTTTGGGCTGTGGATCCTTATGGATCATAGGGTGGACGAAATTAAGGTGTATGGACTCCTTGAATTCGTCCAATCCTTATTCTAGAAGGATCATTGGACTGCTTAAGACCTAAGTTATCCAATTAGGGTTTCAGGCTATAACCCTAGCAGTTTAAGTATTTAAAGACCCCAAGGGCTACGAAATCGGATACCAGAAACCCTAACGAGTTCCTAGAGTTGATTTTGTGCCTACAACCTCTCTCCAAATCATCCTCTTGCTTCTTGCTGTTTGTAAGCCATTAGAGGAGTGGCATTTGTGACTCTAAGCTCCAAGGATAATAAGATTCAAGCTTTCAAGAAGAGGTAATCATCTAGATCTATTTTTTATGTTAATTTCGAATTGTTTACTCTAGATCTAGGGTTTGCAAGTCTTGGATGAAAAGCATGTTCATTAGAGAAACCTAGATCCAAACATTAGGGTTTGCATGTGCACATAGGAATGTTCTTATGGCTCAAACCCATCAGTGGTATCAGAGCCTTGATTGCCTTCTCTTGAATTTGATGCTTTGTGTTTGATTCTTGTTTGAAAAATTCATTTTTTTGCTCTCTGCCTGATGAACTCGGCGAGTCCCATTGTGGAGTCAATGAGTAGGATGAACTCGACGAGTCCATAAGAGGACTCGACGAGTTGGAGCGTCAGACAGAGGGAATTTCAGGATTTCTTGCTGTTTTGCTTAAGGATACTTACCTAAATTGTTTTAGTTTAATAAAATCCGAATTTTTTTTACCTTTTTGTCAATATCCTCATCAAAACAAAATATAATTACCAATTGTTTGAATAATAAATTCCTTATTTTGATAATACTTGATTATTTAAATTAATTTTTGAATTATCTTGCAAGTTATATTGACTAGGTCAAATTTAGATAATTATTAAATTAAATGTTTAATTGAAAATTATTTGCTATTTGATCCTTGTGTTTTGAAAAAGTTCAAAACTTGTCCTCAAGTTTTGAAATTTAAATTTTATGATTAAAATGTTTAATTTGAACTATTTAAATTTCAAACCCTAGAATTTTACAAGTTTAAAATTCAACCTTATACATTATAATATTATAAGATTAATATACATATATATATATATATATATATATATGTATAACTTAAAATGCTAGTCTTAACGTTACTAGGCCTCATTCACGAAGCCAATCTATAAGGGGGTATAAGATTATAGCCTATAAAATAGTCGTTTAATGGGTGTCCACTCTCACCCACCGCTTCCTTGATTGGTGGAGGGTCGTTAACTGAACGGGTAGGATAGGGCAAACCTTTCATCATTAAAAGTATAATGAATCAATATAAAGAAACTAAATGTTTTCACAAAATTCCCAATCTTAGTTACTTTAGGCAAAGTGAATTGATGCAATCCCATGAAATTACACTTTGTACCCTTGCTAAGAAGTTAGTGGAGCGTGTGTGGTTAACCGACACACTAATTGGTTTCTAAGCAAAGGTGGCAAAGGGTGACTCATTGTTTTTCATAGTTCGATGGAGCGTGTGTGGTTAACCGGCACATCAAATAGGTGACTGTAACAATGAGGGCACCATGTACAATTGCATGGTTATTCACACCCGATTTGTGATCCTCGGAATCCCAGTCACAAACTTGAGGGGCATATCGACATTTAAACATGCCATTGAAAGGTTCAATGAATCTCAAAAGAATCTAGGAGTTTTTCAATACATTTAAAGCTTAATCTTCATTTCATTTTTCATGGTGGAGTATTAGTGAATCGTCATTCACTTACCTTCAAGTTATTTGCATGTTAGATTACGGCATCCCTTTTCTAGTATGTAAATAATGTTGTTGGATCCTAGCCCTAATTTCTCATTTTGGGTGTTTAATTAGGGATTCATTTCTAATCAAACTTTGTTCTTTTCTTTTTCAGATGTCGAACATGAACAACAACAACGCTTCCGGCTCGAGTTCCTCCGACTCTTTCTCACTCATGAACTTGTGTGGGAGGGTGATATCTGACGGAAACAATTTCAACGATTGGATCTGTAACATTAGAATGGTCACTCGTTATGAGGACAAATAGTATGTCCTAGAAAGGAGCTGAAGGAGATCGACATGAACACTGCTACTCCCGAAGAGATTGTTGCCTTTAAGGCCCACGAGCGTGATGCCACAAAAGTCCATTGCATCATGCTGGCGACAATGACTTCCGAACTCCAAAAGTCCTATGAGGACATGTATCCCTATGAGATGCATCAAGACTTGTTGGACCGATACCATCAAAGTGCGAGGCAAGAGAGGTATGAGATCATCACTTCGATAATCACTACCCGAATGGGTATTAGAGAGTCCCTTACCGCTTATCTGCAAAAGATGCAGAGATATGTTGACCATTTTCTCAAGTTGAATGTTAAATTTGATGAAGAGATTGTGATTGACATTACCCTTCACTCCTTGCCTCCCTACTACAACCAGTTCCGCATGACCTACCACATGAATAAGGAAGAGGTCACCTTGAGCAAGCTTCAAGGCTTGCTTAGGACTGATGAGAGCAATCTCAAGGATAAGTCAAATCCCGCTCCAACCGTTGCCCCTGTTTTGGCAATTGGGCAAGAGAGGGGTAAGAAGAGGAAGGCTCCCTCAAAGATCAACCACAAGGGTAAACCCCAAGATGGTACCTCTTCTAGTGGAAACAAAGTTGGTTCTGCTAAACCCAACTCTAACCCGAAGGAGGCAAGGTGTCACCACTGCTACAAAATAGGGCATTGGAAGAGAAGCTTCCCAGAATATCTGCAGGCCATCAAGGATGGAAAGATCAAGCCATCTTACACAGGTATTTACACAATTAAATCTAATGATTCATCACATTCCATTTCTTGGGTACTTGATACAGGATGTGGTTTTCACATTTGTTCTAATTTGCAGGGCCTAAGAAGAGATAGGGATGTGGAGCATGGGAATATAAATTTGATCATGGGGAACAGAAGATCGTCGCCTATCACCAAGATCGGAATTTACTCTTTAATGCTTAATAGTAGATTAGGATTAGACCTCGACAATTTTTGCTATTCGCGAGATATGGCAAGAAACATCATTTCATTTCATGGTTTATATAGACAAGGTTTTAGATATTCATTTGATAATGAAAAGGGTTCTATTAATGCTTATCTTAATGGTGTATTTTATTTTGAAGCATTGCCTTGTAATGGAATATATGAAATGGTGATGGTTGTAGATAACTTAGGAAATGATGTGTTGTGTGTTGATTCATCCAATGGTTTGGATAAAGCATGCTTGTGGCATTGTCATCTTGGACATGTCAATAAGAAACGCATAGCCCAACTCCAAAAGGATGGAGTGTTGGAGTCATTTGACCTTAGGGACGATGACATGTGCGATTCTTGTTTACTTGGAAAGATGACCAAGTCACCCTTCACTGGCACTTGTGAAAGGAGTGAGGGTCTATTGGATCTCATACACACCGATGTGTGTGGGACTTTTAGATCAACCACAAGGGATGCGAGCCGCTTCTACGTGACTTTTGCCGATGATTATAGTAGAGATGGGTATATCTACTTAATCAAGCATAAGTCAGAAACCTTTGAAAAGTTCAAAGAGTTTAAACAAGAAGTGGAGAATCAGTTTGGCAGGAAAATCAAGATGCTTCGATCCAATCGAGGAGGTGAGTACCTAAGTCTTAAATTCCACGACTATCTTATGAAATGCAGAATCATTTTGCAATTGACGCCACCTAGGACACCGCAGTTGAACGGGGTGTTGAGAGGCGTAATCGAACCTTGTTGGACATCGTTCGTTCCATGATGAGTCGCCCTTCACTACCTATCTCATTTTGGGGGTATGCCTTAGAGACTGCCGCTCATATCCTTAATTTAGTCCCTACAAAGAAGGTTTCCAAAACACCTCACAAGATGTGGACAGGGAAGGCTCCCTCGTTGGCACATATAAAGGTTTAGGGTTGCGTGGATTTTGTAAGACGAGAGACTCACGACAAGCTTGAACCTCGTAGTGAGCGGTGTATTTTCATTGGCTACCCGCAGAAATCCTTTGGATATCTCTTCTATAGACCAAGTGACAATGTTGTTTTTGTTGCGAGGAGAGGGGTTTTCCGAGAGCGAGAACTCATAAGCCAAGGGGACAGTGGGAGGCAAATCGATCTTGTAGAGATTCAAGAGTCGAGCGATGAAGGAACCTCTAAAGCTGGCACTCAACCCGAGGAGGAAACTCCGGTTGAACCGATTGACAAGTCTTTACCTCTTAGACGTTCCGAAAGAGTTAGAGTTCAACCCCAGTTATATGGTTTTCATATTACTACAAAAGGGGACACGTATATTAGTGATAGTACACTAATAAATTTGGACGAACCTAACAGCTATAAGGAAGCCATGGCAGGCCGGAGTCTACAAAATGGAAAGAGGCGATGGACAGCAAGATTTAGTCCATGTACGACAACCAAGTATGTAATTTGGTTGACCATGTGCCCGGACGTAAGACGGTCGGGTGCAAGTGGATTTTCAAGAAGAAGACCGACATGGATGGGAATGTACACACATATAAGGCGCGATTGGTCGCGAAGGGTTTCACTCAAACTCCCGGAGTTGACTATGATGAAACCTTCTCACCGTTTGCCAAGATAAAATCTATTAGCGTGATGCTAGCCATTGCTACCTTTCATGATTATGAAATAAGGCAAATGGATGTCAAAACCGCTTTCCTTAATGGGAAGTTGGCTGAGGATTTTACATGGCTCAGCCAGAGGGTTTTTGTCAATGCGAAACATCCCAATAGAGTGTGCAAGCTTGAGAAGTCCATTTATGGACTTAAGCAAGCGTCTCGCAGATGGAATCTTTGCTTCGACGAGAAAGTCAAAGAGTTTGCGTTTCTACGAAGTGAGGATGAATCATGTGTATATGACATACTACTCATAGGAAACGACATCCCGACACTGCAGGAGGTTAAGTCCTGGCTCGGGAAGTGCTTCGCTATGAAGGACCTCGGAGAGGCTTCCTATATTTTGGGAATAAGGATAGTAAGAGACAAAAGTAAGAGACTAATAGGACTTAGTCAGAATACTTACTTGGACAAGGTACTAAAACGTTTTAGTATGGAAAATTCAAAGAAGGGAGAGTTACCGATCCAAAGTAATGCCAAGTTGAGTAAGACTCAATGCCCGAATACCGAAGTCGAGATAGCAGAAATGAGTTGAGTACCATACGCTTCCGCAGTTGTCTCAATTATGTATGCTATGACTTGTATTCGCCCTGATGTGGCCTTCGCTTTGAGCATGGTCGGAAGATATCAAGGAAACCCTGGCAAAGCGCATTGAACCGCAGTTAAAAACATTCTTAAGTACCTTCGGAGGACCGAGGAATGGTTTCTAGTCCTCGAAGGGAATGATGACTTAAAGGTGGGAGGGTACAGTGATGCCAGTTTTTAGACCGACAGGGACAACTACCGTTCGCAGTCGGGTTGGGCCTTTACCCTTAATGGAGGAGCAGTGACTTGGAAAAGTTCCAAGCAAGAGACAGTAGCCGATTCAACGTGCGAATCAGAGTAAATTGCAGCGAGCGAAGCGTCAAAGGAGGTGATATAGTTGAAGAACTTCATTGGAGACATTGGAGTTGTGCCAGCCCTAAAGGAACCCATTGAAATTTTCTGTGATAATGAAGGAGCGGTTGCCTTGACCAAGGAACCGAGGGATCACGGCAGATCTCGACATATCGACAGAAAATATCATTTTATTCGACATCGGGTGGAAGAAGGACTCCTCATAGTAAAGAGGATATCGTCAGAGGATAACTCAAAAGATCCACTTACGAAGGGACTGAGCAGGGTCAAACACTTGCAGAACGCTAGGAGCATCGGGCTGAAGGACGATATTAGTTTAGATTAGGTAGTTTAGAAACATGTAATAGATAAACTGTAATTAACATTTTATGATTAAAAAAAAGAGTATTATTTATTACTAATGTTACTGTCTGATGTTAATTGTTTACCTATTGTTTCATTTTTGCATGTTTTGACTTCCGGAATAATAAGAACTATTTGAACTGTCCACAGTCGTTCATATGTTGAAAGTAGGTATGAATGAAGACTGTCATCAATTGGTGTGTAGATTGTCTAAAATGTATTAGACATAGCAAAAGTTTGATACAACGTTCATGAGTGTTTATGAGTTTGATTTGAGCACTGGAATAAACCCTCGCTTGCTGGCATTACTTCATGGAATTTATCTCGAGGGATCGCAAGACGATAATATCATATGGTCTTAAAACCTAGATATATGGTTTATTGTATGGTAATTGGTTATGCATTGATAATGCGAAAAACGCATCAGTAACTTGATGTTATAAAACACATTATTGTGTATGATTTGGTTAGTGAATAATAAATGCATATAAGTCGAATTTTATCTATTCTTTTTACCCTAAGAGGATAAAAGCGATATCAGGGCCCCTCGATGATTTGGTTTGACTTATGTGTCGGGCCCAGTCAGGACTGGATTGATGTGTTCAATTAAGCTCTATGTCAAACGAATCAGAGATCAAGAAACAAACTGCTAGACAATAAGTATGACTATGTTCCATGTAATTGTCCGCACGATATCTAGAACAGAGGACTATACAATCCCTTATCTAAAGTACAGGTTACTGATAAGATCATAGTTCGACAACGTCTTTGAGAGCTACGATTGCTAATCGAATTGTGCTTACATTTATAGTTACTAGACTTATCCAAGTGGGAGACTGTTGGATTAGTGTCTAAGCCCGTAACTATGTTTGGTAAGTACTTGACCCGGTTGTGCATGGTCCTTTTGGGTTGCCTTCACCAAAGCAACATGATAGGATGATTTATAAATAAAGAGGTTATTATGATTTATTAATATATTATATGATTAATATATGAAAGGAGAAATCATATAGTTTAATTAATATTAAACAATAATTAATTAAGAATTAATTTGGTGGCTAAAAGAGATTAATTAAATAAAGGGGACTGGAACTGTCAATTGTGTGATAGTTGGTTTTGGGCTGTGGATCCTTATGGATCATAGGGTGGACGAAATTAAGGTGTATGGACACCTTGAATTCATCCAAGCCTTATTCTAGAAGGATCCTTGGACTGCTTAAGGCCTAAGTTATCCAATTAGGGTTTCAGGCTATAACCCTAGCAGCTTAAGTATTTAAAGACCCCAAGGGCTATAGAAATCGGCTACCAGAAACCCTAAGGAGTTCCTAGAGATGATTTTGTTCCTACAACCTCTCTTCAAATCATCCTCTTGCTTCTTGGTGTTTGTAAGCCATTAGAGGAGTGACATTTGTGACTCTAAGCTCCAAGGATAACAAGATTCAATCTTTCAAGAAGAGGTAATCATCTAGATCTATTTTGTTATGTCAATTTCGAATTGTTTACTCTAGATCTAGGGTTTGCAAGTCTTGGATGAAAAGCATGTTCATTAGAGAAACGTAGATCCAAGCATTAGGGTTTGCATGTGCACATAGGAATGTTCTTATGGCTCAAACCCATTAACTTCCTCCAAAACTTGGAGGTGAAATGAACCGAAACTAGAACCCCGTGTTGAACTACCACCTCCCATAAATAAATATCAGCTAGCTTCTCTGCGCATATGCTCTCAGCAATTGGAATGAAATGTGCACTCTTGGTCAATCTGTCCACGATGAACCATATAGAATCAACACCATGTTTCGTCCTTGGCAATTTTGTAATGAAATCCATTGTGATCTCCACCTACTTCTAAATGGGAATGGGCAAAGGCTGCATCTTTTCATGGGGTCTCTGATGTTCGGCCTTAACTTTCCTGTAAGTCAGGCATCGCTCAGCCAGAAGACCGTTCGACGATCCTACTTCTGATGTCATCCCCTTCTGTTCCCACCCTGTTGAATATCCCAACTATTCTATATCCAATTCCGGGATGGATCATGAAAGATTTTGTCTTGAAATGCCGATAAGGAATAGCCAGTTAAAAACCATGCTATCTCCCTCTTTATACAAAGCCACCAATAAATCAACCTCAAATCCTTATACATCTTTGTGGCCCCTAGATGGATAGAAAACTTTAACTTATGTGCCTCCTCCAATACCATCTGTCTCACCCCACCTGATGTCGAAACGCAAACACTACCACACTGAGTCAACAATCCCTGGTTATCCCTAACAAACAAGGGAATTTTCCCCTGATCCGCTCAACCTTCCAATTCTCCTTTTTCAAACCCTCCACCTGAGCCTCCTTGATCAAATCTAACAGAGTCGAGGTGACAACCATCCTCAAGTAAACATCTATGACAGGAGTACTCGCTGCCTTGCGGCTCAAAGCATTGCCACCACATTGGCCTTCCCAGGGTGGTACAGGATCTCGTAATCGTAATCATTTACCACATCCAACAATCTCCGTTGGTGTATATTCAAATTCGGTTGGTCCATCAAATACCTCAAAATCTGTGGTCGGTGTAGATAGTACACCATATCCCACACAAATAGTGCCTCCAGATCTTGAGGGCAAAAACCATGTCCCCCAACTCCAAATCATGTGTGGGGTAGTTCACCTCATTAGGATTCAGTTGCCTCAAAGTGTAAGCAATCATGTGACCCCTCTGCATAATAGCAGCTGCCAAACCCATAATAGAGGCGTCACTATAAAGCAAAAAATCATGAAAACCCTCAGGAAGTGCAAGAATCGTGGCCTCACTCAATCTTCAACTTAGAGTCTCAAAAGCCAACTATTTTTGTTAGGCCCTCAACGAAAGGTCATACTCTTCTTTGTCAAACAGGTCAAACGTACAACAATCTTGGAGAAATCCAAGATAATTCTCCAATAATACCTCGTAAGACCTGAGTGACTATGAATCTCATATGTGGTCCTCGGGACCTCCCAACGCATCACAACCTCGATCTTAGCCGGGTCAACCAATATTCCTTTCCTGTTGACGATATACACCGAAAATTGTGCCTTGCACAACCAAAAATCATATTTGGAGAATTTGGCATAAAGCTCAGCCCTCCTTAGGGTCTCAAACAGCTCTCGCAAATGCTGTTTGTGCTGCTCCTTGGTCTTGGAGTAGACCAGAATGTCATCAATGAAAACAATCACAGACCGATCCAACATCGACCTGCAGACCCGGTTCAAGAGATCCATGAACGCTATTGGTGCATTGGTGAGCCCTTAAGGCATCACCACAAACTCATAATGACCATAATGAGTCCTAAAGGCTATCTTCTGCACATCCTCATCCCTAACTCTCATCGAGTGGTATCCTAACCGCAAATCAATCTTTTAAAACCAAGATACACCCTGAAGCAGGTCAAACAAATTGTCAATCTGAGGAAATGGGTAACGGTTCTTCACCGTTAGCTTATTCAACTCCCGATACTCAATGCACATTCTGTGCGAACCGTTTTTCTTGTTAACAAATAGAGTCGGTGTTCCCCATGGAGAACTACTCGGACGAATAAAACCCTTGTCTATCAGCTCCAACAGCTGCGTAGACTACTCTTGTATCTCAATTGGTGCCAGGTGATACGGTGCCTTGGTTATCGAAGCCGCACAAGGTAACAAATCTGAAACTCAACCTGCCTCTCAAGAGGCACTCCAAGCAAATCCTCATGGAAAACATCAGGAAAATCCTGCATAATGGGTACCCTGCTCAACTCCATCATGTCCTCACCTTGTGTGTCAGAAACATAAGCTAAAAACACAGAACAACCCTGTTGTAGATATCTCCTAACCCTTATAGCTGAACATAGAGTTGGCCCATATGAAGATCTCTCACTGGTGATAACTAGTCCACCCCCACTTGGGGTTCAAACTCTCACCAGCTGTCACTCATAATCAATCACGTCCCTGTTGGTGCCCAAGCAATCCATCCTGATGATAACCTTCGATCCTATCAAGGGAATTGGCACCAAATCAATAGAGAACCTCTTGCTAAACATGTTCAATACACACCCACAGAAAACCCTCGAAGCACTCACTGTATGGTCATCCTCAATCTCCATCTCTAGAGGGGAATCCAAGGTCCCTGGAGCATCTCAAAACTTCTTGCTGAGTGCAAGAGATACGAAGGATCGGGTAGCCCTCGAATCAAACAAAACATGAGCAAACAAACCATTGACTAAAAAGGTCCCTATACAATTTCATAATAAACATAACCATAAACAAGAAAGCAATAAAAGATAGGGTTAAGACACATACCAGTAACTACATCCGGCGTTGCATGGGCCTCATCGGTCGTCAGTTGAAAAGCTCTGTTTTTCACCACAGGAGCCTCCGCCTTGCTTTGACGAGCATCGGTAATCCTCAAGGTGGCTGGTAAAAGCGTTACCACTGCTCCCCCATACAATCTCGGATAATCGGATTTTTATGGCCGGTTTGATTGCAATGAAAGCAAATCACATCCGTCTTGGGGAAATCCCTACTCACGCTACTCGAATGACCACAACTAAAACATCATGAACCTACTGATTGGCAAGCTCCATTATGCGGCTTGCTGTATTTCGCACAACGACCCCGGATCTTTTGGCCTCCAGAGTAGGTATCGGAGGATTGGGTCTCTTAGTTTCACCCACAGTTATATGAGCCTGCTCGGGCTTCCACATCGTCCGGAGCTCCAACTCAATCTCCTACACATGGGACTTCTCGATCATATCATTCAGCGTCTTGCAGCCCGACAAGATCACGAACTCCATGATATCATCCCTCAGCATATCATGATATCTCTTCTTCCTCGTCTCCTTATCTGCAGCGTACTTCGGGACCAACAATGCTTTCTCCTTGAATTTGGTGGTAAACTCCACCACAGTCTCTATAGTCTGGCGAAGGTACTGGAACTCCCTCGCCAGCTAGAACATCCAGATTTTCAGGTATATTATTGTGTATCTTAATCTTGAGATTTATGGGGAGACTCGACGAGTTGAGGTTCCAACTCGCCGAGTCGAGTCGAGTTGCCAGCGTGGAGTTAATGAGTGGACTCAACGAGTCTGAGAGCTGACTCGCCGAGTAGGTGTTGAGCAGAGAAACCCTAATCTCCGGGATTTGGGATCTATTTAAAGGCACTTATATCCTCATTTTCGGCTACCCTTCCCTGAGATCAAACCCTAAACGTGTAGAGAGCGAGCCATGAGAGTCTTAGAAGCTAAAACTTGGAGTAGGCTTGTACATCTCTTGAGGAGAAAAGGAGATCATCTAGCAAGGGAGCTAGAGAATCAGTCGATCTAGTGTAACTTCGTGCAAGGGCTTGAGTAAGAGGTAAAAGCTTGCACCTTTCTTGTTATTTTGCTTAGATCTTGTAAATATGGAAGATTAGGGTTTCTTCCACCATTAATGGGACTTTGAATGCATAAGGTCCCTTTTGAGGCCTAGACTTCAGATATGGATCTTGTGAGGTCCAGAGAGTCCCAAAGTTATAAGCTTTACCCATCCACACAAGAGTTATAGTGTGCAAGCACCTTGTTAGAATTGTTTTGGGCATTTAGGGCATCGTATGCCATGTATGGACATAGAGATCAGAGCTTTATGGGACTTTTGGACCCTAGGAGGCTAGATCCAGGGTTTAGAACGATAGATCTGAATTTGGGCGTCTGAATGGGAAATCTAATCGAAGGAACTCGCCAAGTCCATGGGCTGACTCGATGATTCAGTGAGGATTTGTCCCGATAGGGTTGATTGTACGATAACTCGGTGAGTTGGGGGTCAAATCAACTAGTTGGGTTGAACTTTCTAGAGACTTTTGAGGATGTGAGTGGACTCGACGAGTTGCACGAGTGCACTCGACAAGTCGGGTGAAACAAGGGATGTTGACTCGAGCTTGACTTCTGTTGACTTTGGGGAATTGGTCAATATGAGTAATAGAGACTAGGGGGTAAAATGGTCATCTATCCACTTCAAATAGTTAGAAAGAGAAAGAATAGCCTTTGGATATTTGATTTTTGAAAAGAATATTAATTAGAGATATTAATCCCTTGTGTTTGGCGGAGGCTAGTTCGAGATTCGGGTGCGAGTTTATTTACTTGTTGGTTGTCAGGTGAGTCTTCTCACTATACATACCTAAAGTGGTAATCAGAGTTGTGTGACAGAGTATCTTATATGTTATTTGTGTATCATGATATACTGCATTATTTGTATGTGATTTATGTTATGTATTACTCAGAGTTTACAGAGTTAGGACCGGAGGGTCCACCAGAGTTGTGGGACCGGACGGTCCCACTGAGACACATTGACCAGAGGGTCATATAGAGTTTAGCCTCAAGTGGCTAATTTGTTGTATGTGGTATTTTGGGGAACTCACTAAGCTTCGTGCTTACCATGTTATGTGTTATGTGTTTTAGGTTGTTCTCAGGATCGCGGGAAGGCACCGACTTGATTGTACACACCAGTGAAAGAATTACATTTTGAGGATCTTGGATTTTAACCGAGAAATTATGGAGTTTTCAGTTGTAAACTTAATAAATGAGATTTTTTTGTGAAATACATTATCAGAATTATGTGATTTAAAAATGAAAATTTCGTTTTGAAAATTTACGGTTTTACAGGTTGGTATCAGAGCCTTGGTTTGAGGGATTCAGATGCACCTTCGGGTAAATCTGGACTCAAACTGAGGATTTGAGAAAATTTTCATGGAAATGACTTTTCTAAAAACAAGTAAGAGTTTTTAAGAGGAAATGAGAAGGAGCAGTGCGTACAATCAGCTAGAGCTCGAACGGTGATTTCCCAAAATACCCTACTTTTGTGTTATGAGATATTTTATGATATTCTACATGCTAGAGGATAGGCTAGTTATTTCATATTTTAGGACTAGAGTGGCCTGATTTGTGATGCCTTAGCCTAGGAATTGTTGTTATCTGTGAGGTGCTTTCAGGTATGTGCTGAGTAAGAGTATCCAATAGGAATATTTCAGAGATAGAGCTTCGAGTAGAGGAGTAATCTAGGAGAGATACCTAGATAAGCATCGAAGGAGCTTACTGAGAGAATAGTTAGATACCCGCGAGGGGTGGAGTCACTTGAGTTCAGTGATACCTTTTGAGTATGAGTATAGCAAGTGGAGTTGTGACCTAGAGTGGTTATACGTGATGGTAGAGATTAGTCGATGCTTACCTAGATAAGCATCGAAGGAGCCTACTGAGAGAATAGTTAGATACCCGCGAGGGGTGGAGTCGCTTGAGTTCAGTGATACCTTTTGAGTATGAGTATAGCAAGTGGAGTTGTGACCTAGAGTGGTTATACGTGATGGTAGAGATTAGTCGATGCCTGAATGACGATTGCTTCGTGCTTTGTGGAAATCTTGATGATAGGAGTCAGCTACTAAGTGAATATGACGATATTCAGGAGGTGGCTGGCCGACATCATAAGGAGTTCTTCAGAAGCTGATGGCGGAGAAGTGTGAGAACCTAAGAAGATCCTAGGGAGTGACCTTAGTCAGATGAGTACACTGATAGAGTAGAGTATTTCGCTAGGGAGAGAACACGCATGACGGGATTGGTGATTGAGAAGGTAGAGCAACTACTTAGGAAATACGGAACGATCCATGTGGAAAGTATGGGTAGATGTGGCAGGTAGTATGGGCCCGTACTACTGAAAGCAGAGGACCCATACTTGAAGTAAAGAAAATTTCCAGAGGTTCTAAGTAGTAGGTTGAGGAAGAGATAACATGGTTCGGGTATCGTGATTCATAGCAGAGTATGGGGCCAGAGGGCCATGTTGAACGAGTTTCAGTGGGACCTACCTTGAGCAGGTACTTGAGTTAGTTTCGAGAGATTTTACATGTGAGGCGCCAGTTGGAGTCGCAAGACTCAGGGATGAGTAGGGATGAGGCTTTATAGGGGATTCTGATCTGAGTCGAGTAATCGGCCGATAGTGGAGAGGCCACTTTCTGTGACCAAGAGTTGTGCTATTTCGGTTTCCTGTGAGGGGCAGAAGAGATATTGAGCTTTCGGTTTCAGAGTTGGAGGTAAACCCTGTGGGGTAGCATATGGTTGTGATCTTTTCACTAGAGTAGTTGAGCAACATGTCTACTGCGAAGAATGTCCCATTCCATGAGAGAGTTACTAGTGGGGACTGAGATGCAAGAGAACAAAGAAGTGCCTTTCTAGGTGAGGCATACTTTTTAGCAGCAGTTCCAGGAGATTTCGAGGAGTATACCAGGGCGATGGCCCTCGTTGCTTATGTTGTGTATCGTTTGTGAGATCGGAGTCTCCTGTTTCTATGATAATCCACACGATGGGACATTAGAGAAAGGATTGGAGACAAGAGGTGTGATAGTGGATTTATTCCAGATTGAGAGTCGGGACTAAATAAGGACAGATGGGATATCCGGCGGTGTGTTGGTCTGAGATTTTAAGAGGGCTAGAGGCAGTCACGTGAGGAGGTTTATGAGATTGGTGGATTTTGGGATAATTGGACTAATGTGGTTATTATCTGGAAGATCATCGAGCGCGATTTGGTATATCCCATGAGGCGGAATTGGTGCATCTAGCGAGCCGGTCTATAGAGTAGACAACGGTATACCAAATGATGATGGTTCGAACCCTGAGTAGGGGAGAAATGGATTATTTACTAAGAGAATCAGATAATTGTTCTGGTACGGTTAGAGAACTGGATATGGAGACCTGCGGTGCGGTTACATGAGACCAGGATTATTGGGGTAGAGGCGAGGTGTAGAGCGAGATAGTGCATGTTGTACGTGTTCAGGAAGGGATGGGTGTCTTCCCGGCAGGTGGCCGTTGGTTAGAGACCTTTTGGTGGTTAGAAATTCTTCAAGGTTGTAATGGTAAAATTCGACGTGATTGGTTCGAAAGGATAGCTTCGGCGGTGAAGAACTTCGGGCTTAACGTTCGGATTGTTATGTGCAATTTGGAAAGGGTAGAAGTGGATTGGGCAACCAACGTCAGGGTCAGTTTGTATATGCTTCCTTGGGTTTTGAGCATTAGAGGAGAAAGTTTCGGATGTTCGTCAACGTGTTCTGAGTCGTTGACGATTCGTCCGTGTTTCAATTGAGAGTTGGAATATTCCGAAGTTGCATGTTGTGTGGAATGAAGATTTGTTATGAGATTCTGTAGGAATGCATTGTTGTATCTATGTATGATACCGTAAGGAGGAGATCAGTGGTTGAGGAAGGACCTCGTGGGGATTCTGTGATGGGGTACTGAGGTATTTGAGTATGATGTTCTAAATTTCGGATTATTTTGAGATTTGAGTTATGATATGGCGAGTGGTGTATCAGGTGTCTATGGTTCCAGTGGGAGCCCTTTCAGCTAATTGACAATCAAACGAGATTATCTGAGAATGTGAATTGCATTGAGAAAAGTGTTTTGTTCCGAAGGTGGTCGTCAGGAGTAAGGATGCTTAGCCTGGGTGAGTGTGTGTACCTATCTATGTTGGGCCGTGAAGCGTGGGTTAGTAATCACGATGAACTAATGACTTGAGGATGATATTGTGGGGTAATAAGAGAGGGTGTTGTGATACTACGGGGAGCCGTAGTACTCACTAATCAGCAAGAGGGTGTTGTGATATTGCGGGGAGCCGTAATACTCACTAGTCAGAGAGAGGGTGTTGTGATACTACGGGGAGTCGTAGTACTCACTAGTCAGAAAGAGGGTGTTATGATACTACGGAAAGTCGTATTATTCGTTAGTCAGAGCATGACGCATGAGAGTTCTTAGGCTTGAGTAGCCTTATTGGATTGAGTCTTCGGAAACCCGATGGTCAGACCGAGAGGGAGTCGGAGGTCTCCACAAGGGTCGGGAATCATTATATTATGGGTTAGGCTGTGGGGACCACAACCGAAAGGAATCAGAGAAATGATGTATGCGTGGGGTGCGTATTATGGGTCATGAGTTGAGTGTTTCGATGGGATGAGTGGTTCCAATTCTGTGTTGGACCAGACTCACGAGTTGATTTTGATTCTGGTGGTGCGTTGAGTAGGCAGAAAGAGATTCCGGATTCAGAGATGGATTTCATTTTTGTAAGGTATTGTTTTTCATTTAGTGTCTTAGACCTGAGTAGGTCAGTTCGATGGTATGGAAAAACCGCAAGACGCATGGATCTAATGGGTAGTTGATGGCATAGGTTGAGGGTGAGACGATCTCAGTTGGGATTATGGTAATCGCTTGGGGTACAGAAGGCTTCGTGACTTGTGTGTCATTATGGTTCGAGATGGTTATTGTGAGAATGGAGTCAGTGAAACGTTTTGGGGTATGCAATGGGTAACCTTTGGAGGTTCAACTGTAGGGTCGAAAGTTGACCTGGTGCTCAGTGTTGAAAGGGGTATACGAGAGGGAGTTAAGGCTTATGATTGATAGATGACAAATGATGCTTCTGAGCAAGCATGATAATTTTCTTGAGTTTGAAGGCAGGGTATTGAGAGTTCTTTATTCAGATGGGATTTAGATTGCAACAGTGGATGGGTCTCTGGGGTAATGTGACCCTTTCATTCTTTGGAGTTTGATTTGGATTGTTTAGTATGTCTGTTATGAGTGATCAACAGCCGATTATTGGACATTGTCTTGTGAGAATCAGAGGGACAGTGAGTTATCAAGGTCTGTTATTCGAAGAGCAAACAACACGGTGATATCTTGAGAGGGCGGTCTGGCAGTGGGTCAGGCCACGAGAGTTTCCAGATTCTATAAAGTCAAAAGGGGTATCGTAGTGGCAGAGGGGTCGGTTGTATTCCAAAGTTGGGAGTTCCTGTTTGGACTCAGGTGCCCATGGAGAAAGACATTGGTGTGGTATGAGATCCTTTTAGTGGTGCTTTTCGGGTTATTGGGTTCGATTTACGTGTTGATGAGGGGCGATTTTGAAGGCGAAATCGAATTCAAGTAAGGGAGAATTGTAACATTCGGATTTTCAGGTATATTATTGTGTATTTTAATCTTGAGATTTATGGGGAGACTTGACGAGTTGAGGGTCCAACTCGCCGAGTCGAGTCGAGTTGCCAGCGTGGAGTTAATGAGTGGACTTGACGAGTCAGAGAGCTGACTTGCCGAGTAGGCGCTGGGTAGAGAAACCCTAATCTCCGGGATTTGGGATCTATTTAAAGGCACTTATATCCTCATTTGCGGCTACCCTTCCCTGAGAGCAAACCCTAAACGTGTAGAGAGTGAGCCATGAGAGTCTTAGAAACTAAAACTTGGAGTAGGCTTGTACATCTCTTGAGGAGAAGAGGAGATCATCTAGCAAGGGAGATAGAGAATCGGTGGATCTGGTGTAACTTCGTGTAAGGGCTTGAGTAAGAGGTAAAAGCTTGCACCTTTCTTGTTATTTTTCTTAGATCTTGTAAATATGGAAGATTAGGGTTTCTTCCACCATTATTGGGGCTTTGAATGCATAAGGTCCCTTTTGAGGCCTAGACTTCAGATTTGGACCTTGTGAGGTCCAGAGAGTCCCAAAGTTATAAGTTTTACCCAGCCAAACAAGAGTTATAGTGTGCAAGTTTGGGCATTTAGGGCATTATATGCAATGCATGGACATAAAGATCAGAGCTTTATGGGACTTTTGGACCCTAGGAGGCTAGATTTAGGGTTTGGAACGATAGATCTGACTTTGGCCGTCTGAATGGGAAATCTGATTGAAGGAACTCACCGAGTCCATGGGTTGACTCGACGAGGCAGTGAGGATCCCGATATGGTTGATTGTACGATAACTCTGTGAGTTGAGTTAGACTTTCTGGAAACTTATGAGGATGTGAGTGGACTCGATGAGTTTCATGAGTGCACTCGACGAGTCGGGTCAAACATGGGTTGTTGACTCGAGCTTGACTTCTGTTGACTTTGGGGTTTTGGTCAATATGAGTAATAGAGACTAGGGGGGTAAAATGGTCCTTTACCCACTTCAAATAGTTAGAAAGAGAAAGAATAGCCTTCGGATATTTTAGTTGTGAAAAGAGTATTAATTAGAGATATTCATCCCTTGTGTTAGGCAGAGGCTAGTTCGAGATTCGGGTGCGAGGTTATTTACTTGCTGCTTGTCAGGTGAGTCTTCTCACTATACATACCTAGAGTGGTAATCAGAGTTGTGTGACAGAGTATCGTATATGTAATTTGTGTACTGTGATATACTTCATTATTTCTATGTGATTTATGCTATGTCTTATTCAGATTTTACAGAGCTAGGACTGGAGGGTCCACCAGAGTTGTGGGACCGGAGGGTCCCACTGAGACACATTGACCAGAGGGTCGTACTGAGTTTAGCCTCGAGTGGATAATTTGTTGTATGTGGTATTTTGGGGAACTCACTAAGCTTCGTGCTTTCCGTGTTATGTGTTATGTGTTTCAGGTTGTTCTCAGGATCACGGGAAGGCACCGGGTTGATTGTACACACCAGTGAAAGAGTTACGTTTTGAGGATCCAGGATTTTAACCAAGCAGTTATGGAGTTTTGAATTGTAAACTTAATAAATGAGATTTTTTGTGAAGTATATTATGAGAATTATGTGATTTAAAAATGAAAATTTTGTTTTGAAAATTTACGGTGTTACAGTATATGTTAAAACGACAACGTACATAAAAAGAACGTCTAAATATGACTTTGTATCAGGAATTTATAATTTTTCTAAGATTTAGCATAGCAATGTACACCCAGAAATCAGATTTTAGATCGGTCAATTTTTAGCCGACATAACTTAAATGAGAATTGAAGATCTCATTAATAGAAGCTCGACGATATAAAGACAGTCGAAAACGGACGTCGGATGACAAAGTTATGAATTTTTAACATACTTTAACTATCTAAGCTTGTTAAAATGTAACTTTAAAAATCAGATCAAAATTAGCCTACAAAGTCTAAATGAAAGTTGTAGATCACGTTGCTACCTACACGTGGATATAAAGAACGTCAAAAACAGAGCTCGTATGCGAAAGTTACGGATTTTAGAAAATAATTAGTTTTTGGTGTAATCTGCGAGTGACACATGGCATAATCTTGACCATTGTTTCCTCCCCACGCCTTGCCACCAGATGGTGACACTTGGCACTCAACTCGACGGTTTGAAGGCACAAAACTCGCCGAGTTAGGCTATTTCCCAACCTATAAATAGAGGTGCAAATCTTCCATTTCCTTCACACCTCTCCTATTCTTTCTCTCTCAAACATCTCTAAACCCCTCCCAAGCCTTAGTACTTCCCAAGTGCTAAGAGGTGAATCCTGGAGCGCCAGAAGGCTCCGAGAAGAAGAGCTTTTGCCTCGGAAGTTCTGCCCCCGCAGTGCCCGGTTCCTAGCCAAACCTCCTAGTAAGTGAGTTATGCTAACCCTAATTTAAGTATAACTTATGTTTAAGTTCAATATCATTATTATGAACTTATAAAAAACAAATATCTAATAAAATATAATATACAAAGTGTTATTATAATATCTTTTAAATACTCATGGTACATAGAATCTGGTTTTAAGGGTTGCATAGGATTGTTGGATTACAGAAGTGTTATAATGCCAAAATGGTCCTGCCATCCGATGTTTCATGATTGGCCCCTGTTTATACATAGTGGTTGAAAAGTATTTTTTTAACACTTATAAAAAAATATCGCTCGTAAATAGTCTCAATAAATATTAGACTAAAATCTAACGATAATAATATTTGGTTTCATCGAAGGAAAATAGAATCGTTAGAAGAAAATTGTTGCCCGAGTTGGAATCATCGCTTTAACAAGTGAGTGCATAGTTACTTTCATCTTACACATAGATATGAAGTATTTAATATAAACTGTGTGCTATGTGTGCATATTATCTGTGTTCTTGATATCTATGCTAGATGAACAAAATATACATGTTTTATTTGATTTAAACTGTATATGTATTTTATACCTATAATTATGATGGGTAAAGATGGGTAGATTCAAGATGATGATGAGAGGTGAAATATGATGAAAAGCCTTGACCTTAACGATGAGAAGCCTTAACCCAAGCAGTGGCCTAGTCATCTAGCAGAGTATAGATGACAACCACAGACTATTTTATACAGTCCAGTGGAACACTAGCAGGGTCTTAACCTGTAGGTGTTATGAACGATATGTTCATCATATGTACTCTAAAAACCCATTGACATGTATTGTGGATGGACTCCCTAAAATAATATTGTCAATAAAAGAGATAAACCCTGGCAACTATGGACTTGGTGCCTAACAAATAACCTCGGCAACTATAGACTTAGTGTATGTTATACAAACCTTGGCAACGAGGGACTACCCAAAGAAAAATGAAGCAGAAAAAGCGAATGCACCTCCAAATCCAAAGACATGAGCATCTCAGATAATCCTTGATGAAGCAGGTGACAATGTAAGAGATCAGGAGAAAGGAATTTATATCCAAAGATCAAGATATGAAGTAGCCCTGTGGATAATATCATGTGGTGTAGCATATTAGAAGCATAGTATAGGTTGAACTTGAACATCTATGTAATCATTTCAAGAAATAATATAAATCTTGGTTATATTAATGTGTTAAATGACTATGTGAAATTCTTGTATGGTGACTTGGAAAACTGCGAGACAATACTTGGGACGAGTATGAGTAGGTGTGAATGGTAGTAGAGGCCTATACCACCAAAAGCATAGGACTCGCACTTGGATCAGGGAAAGTCACAAGGTTACCAAGGTGCTAGTAATTGATTCTGTTTTGTTCATGTCTATCGTTACCATCATTTCGGTAATGACTAAGAAGATGATTGTTATTCTGATCCTAGTGGTCATATCAAATCGAGTCCGACTAAGATGAGTGTGTTACGTGGTTTAGATAATCAAGTTCGATGTAGTATCCAAATTAAGCCAGAAGATTGAAGGGAAAGATAATCGAAGCAATCAATAGAAGTACCACGATCACCGATAAAGTAAGAAGCTTGTAGCTAGAAGTACTACATGCTAGAATGTGATTATATTACATTAGAACATAAAGGAAGGTATCATCCATTTTGGAATCTGACTCAAACAGACTTAATTCTAAGCAGTGCATCATACGATGAAAGGTCATTAGAACATGACCCATCGGCCTTTTACGATAATCGAAGTAAAGAACTTATCTTAATTTAAGAAGAAGCAGGAATCTCCAATAAGGATTGATTTTGTAACTGAAAGGTTACCATTGAAACTCCAACACGATATAGAGAGCGGGTGCAATATTGAGCATCACCTGCAGTCAAGAAGTCCTAGAGTTAGATACTCATTTGAAGGGACATAGAAGTTAAGATTATTACCTGGGATAAAGATATATCGTATGGAGTCATTATATAAGCCCTATTTCGTTGATGATTTCGGGATGTAATCATCCGAAGCGGGAGATAATTGTAACGTCTGCAGATTCGAACTAGTCAATTTAGAGACAATAAGCATCAAAAATGATTGTTTGATAGAAGATTATTTAGAATGAATAATCTTGACCAAGTTATAGTATATGTTATAAGGGTTCCTTACATATAAAGAACGCTGAAATCCAAGTTATAACGAAGAAGTTATGACATGTCGAAGTTTTACGGCAAAACCGGCACGACACCGGTAATCGTAAAAAGTGAGTTTATGATAAATTACTTTTTATCCTTAATCTAAATGAATTCCTAGTATATGTTAAACTGAGAACGTACATAAAAAGAACATCTAAATCTAACTTCGTATAAGGAGGTTATTATTTTTCTAAGATTTAGCATAACAGTGTACACCCGGAAATCGAATTTTAGATCGGTCGATTTTTAGCCGACACAACCTAAATGAGAATTGAAGATCTCATTAATAAAAGCTCAAAGACATAATGACAATCGAAAACGGACGTCGGATGAAAAATTTATGAATTTTTAACGGACTTTAACTGTCTAATCCTGTTAAAATATAACTTTAAAAATAAGATCAAAATTAGCCGACAGAGTCTAAACGAAAGTTATAGATCATGTTGCTGCCTACGCGTTGAGGTAGGTCATTTCCGAAGATAATTATTTTTTGGAGTAATCTGCGAGTGACACGTGGCATAATCCTGATCATTGCTTCCTCCCCACGCCTTGCCACCAGATGGTGACACTTGGCACTCCAACTCGACGAGTTGGAGGCTCAGAACTCGTTGAGGTAGGTAATTTCCCAACCTATAAATAGAGGCGCAAATCTTCTATTTCCTTCACACTTCTGCTATTCTTTCTCTCTCAAACATCTCTTTAAACCCCTTCCAAGCCTTAGTACCTCCCAAGTGCTAAGAGTTGAATCGTGGAGTGCTAGAAGGCTCCGAGAAGAAGAGCTTTTGGCTCGGAAGTTCTGCCCCCGTAGAGCCCGGTTCCTAGCCAAACCTCCTAATGCTTACCCTACTTTAAGTATAGCTTATGTTTAAGTTCAATATTGTTATTATGAACTTATAAACAATAAATATATTATAAAATATAATATACAAAGTGTTATTATAATATATTTTAACTACTCGCGGTACGGGGAATCTGGTTTGAAGGCCTGCATAGGGTTGTTGGATTACAAAAGTGCTATAATACCAAAATGGTCCTGCCCTCCGATGTTTCATGTTTGGCCCCTGTCTATACATTGTGGTTGAAAAGTATTATTTAATACTTATAAAGCGACATCGCTTGTAAATAGTCTCAATAAATATTAGACTAAAATCTAACGATAATAATACTAGGTTTCGTCGAAGGAAAATAGAATCATTAAAAGCAAATCGCCGCCCGTGTTGGAATCATCGCTTTAACAAGTGAGTGCAAGTTGAACTAAATATACATTTTTATTTGATTTAAACTGTATATGTATTTTATACCTATGATTACGATGGGTAAATATGGGTAGATTCAAGATGATGATGAGAGGTGAAAGATGATGAGAAGCCTTAACCCAAGCAGTTGCCCAGTCATCTGTTGGATAAGGTGTCTAAGTCCATAACTATTTCCGGTATGTACTTGACCCGGTTTGGCATGGTCCATTTGGGTTGCATGGCATCATGATAATTGGATATACAAAATGAGAAAAATGACACTTATGATTTGTTAATATATTATAAGTTATAATATATTAATATGAAATCATATTATTTAATTACTATTGATCAAGAATTAATTTGGAATCAATTTGGTGATCAAAAAAAGACTAATTAAATATATGGGGATTGATTGTGTAAATCATCCACTCTTATATAGTGGGCTTATGATCTACTGTGTATTGGATTGGGCTAAAACCCATAGGGTGCTCCATGGATGCTCCATGGACGTTAAAATCCATGGATCATGGAGGAAATGAAAAGCCATGTCAATTAGGGTTTACATGGTGTAACCCTAGTTGTGACACACTATAGAAAGACCCCATAGGTTAGCAAAATTGGCATTAATACAAGAACAAAGAGGGCTAGCCGATTTTGAGTGATAGTGTGCTTCTCTCAAGTTATTCCAAGAGTTGTGGTGTTGTGTGAAACATTTGAGGCATCACATTTGGGGTGTTAGGCTCTCAAAGTTCTTAAGGAATCCAAGCAACAAGAAAGGTATGTTATTCTACTAGCTTTTATATTACAAGTACCCCATGTCATGCAAGTTAGGATAAGAACCTTGGAAAAATCAAATTTGCGTGTACCTTAGTAAACCATAAATCCAAGGTTTCTAGGGTGGCATGTACACCATAGGAGTGTTGGAATGCTCAAAACCATCAGTGGTATTAGAGCCTAGGCTTGTTTTCTTGATATTTGATGCAAACTGCTTGAAAAAATCGATTTTTCTGTTCACTGTGCAGTGGACTCGCCGAGTCCATGGGGGGACTCGACGATTCCAAGTGTAAATGCATCCTACTCGTCGAGTAGGTTCTTGCACTCGACGAGTAGGAGCCCCTGTATGTAGAATTTCGAGTTTTGCTCTTCGAAATGGACTAGAATCATTACCCTAAACTGTTTTGGACTTGTAAAACCTATTTTTGGTAAGGTAATGATTATGCTAATCCATTTCAATGGTTATTATCAAATTTTCAAGTTTTATATGTGTTTATATGATTCTTGAAATTGTTGATATGAATGTTCATACACTTATGAGTTTGGTAGATCATAAGAATTATTTGCAAATTGTTTGTTTGTTTAATTCTTGATCTAAATGTTTTTAATGGAGTTCTAAATTTGTCCTCAAGTTATGAATTACCAAAAGTCTTTTCTATTAAAGTCCATTGAAGAACTCATAGGTTACATAAAATGAAGAGTCTTCATTTTAATAGGCCATTAACTCATAAGTTATGAAGTTGAAATGTTTCGAATAGTTACAAAACTTTCCCTTAAGTTTTGGAACATGTAAAGTCACCTTAGAAAACTTTAGTTCCAACCCCTAGAATTTTAAAAGTTAAAAAGTCAACCCTTATACTTTATAGTATTATAAGTTAATAATATATATATATATATATATATATATATATATATAAGATGAAGTCGTTTTACCATTAGTAGGCCTCATTCACGAAGCCGGTCTATAAGGGGGTATAAGGTTGTTGCCTATAAAATGGAAGCTTAATGGGTGTACACTCTCACCCACCGCTTCCTTGACTGGTTGAGGGTTGTTAGCTGAACGGGTAGGACAATGACTTTAATTCTCATTAAAAGTATAATGATAAATTAACTAAATGTTTTATAAATTCCCAATCTTAGTTACTTTAGGAAAATGTGAATTTAGTGCTAACCCATGAAATTACACTTTGCACATTGCTTAAGTCATTAGTGGAGCGTGTTCGGTTAACCGGCACACTAACTTGGAATTAACAAGGTTGGAAAAGGGTAGCTTAAGGTTTATCATAGATCGGTGGAGCGCGTGTGGTTAATCGGCACATCGATTCGGTGATAAAACTTAAGAGTACCAAGTTAATTTGCATGGTTATTCACACCTTGTTTTGTGATCCTCGGCATCCCAGTCACAAAACTTGAAGAGCACAATCAAGATTGAAAAATGCCACAGAAAAGTTCAATGAATCTCAAAATAATCTAGGAGTTTCAAAACCAATTAAAACCTAATAATACATTTCGTTTTCATGGTGGAAACTGGTGAATCGTCATTCATCTACCTTCAAATATTTTATAGATTAGATTACGACATCCCTTTTCTAAGTTATAAGATATTGTGTTGGGTCCTAACCTTAATATTACATTTGGGTGTTTTATTAAGGATTACATATCTAATCTAAACTTGTCTTTCTTCTTTTTCAGATGTCTTCCAACAATGCTGCTTATGGCTCAAACCCAACCGGCTCCTTCTTTCTCACGAAACTTTGTGGGAGAGTCATCTTTGATGGGACTAATTTTAATGATTGGATTAGGAACATAAGGATGGTCACTCGCTATGAGGACAAGGAGTATGTCCTTGACAAGGAGCTGAAGGAACTTGATGAGTCTTATGCTACTCCAGAGGAGATCGCTGACTTCAAGACTCATAAAAGAGATGTCACTAAAGTGGCATGTATCATACTGGCCACGATGACTGTGGCAACCCGATATTTTGAGACAATAAAATGTAACACCGGTCAAATTTAGGCCAAACTATAACTTTCCTAAAAATCTTATTGGGATAAATAAAGTAGTAGGAATCATATCAAGGTTTTCGTACATAGAAAGAACCCTAAAATTCGAGTTATAACGGAAAAGTTATGACCAACCGAAGATTCTCGGCAAAACCAGGCAACACCGATTAAGCGAAAAACGTGAAGTTTCAATACAATAATTTTTAGCCTTAGGTATCTAAACGAAAGTCATAGATTTCGTTAAACCGTGATCATGCATAAAAAGAACGCCCAAAACGGACATCGTATGAAGAAGTTACAAATTTTCTAAGTTTCGTAACAGCGGTAGACAGCTAAAACCTCAAATTAAAAATCGAACGATATTTAGCTAACACAACCTAAACGAAAGTTGAAGACCCCGACAATAGGAGTACAACAGTAAAAAGTCTGACGAAAATGGACACCAGATGAAGGAGTTATGGAATTTAAACGGACTTTTCCAGGCCCAACATGTTAAAAATAATATAATAAAAATAAATTCAAAATTTGCTGACGGAATCTAAACGAAAGTTGTAGAGCATAGTCTCACCTACGCGTGGATATAAAGAACGCGAAAAATGGAGCTCGTACGTGAAAGTTACGGAATTTAGAAGATTGAAGCTGGAATTACGCCCAACGTAATTTAAGAGTACGCCTAGCGTACTCAGGTGTAGAGTCAAGTCCCATCGGCTGCAAACTCTACGCCTAGCTAGACCCGAGTCATAATCCATGACGCAAAGTTACGCCCAACGTACTCCGGTGGTACGCCCAACGTACTCACGCCTTCAACCCTACAAATAGAGGGCATGAGCTCCGGATTTTGGCACACTTTTCTCAAACTCTCACACTTTCACACACTTGCAAGCACCAGAGGCCATCCCGACACCCTTGATTCCACACCCGATCCCCCGATGAAGGTTCTACGCTACCGAGATCCCCAAGAAGCTCGAAGACGCAGCTTTCCGCAGTTGAAGTTCTGCTCGACTCTAGTCTCACTCTCTTCAAACCGAACAAGTGAGTTCATACCCCTATAAACTACATTTTCAAATGTGTTATCAATGCTTTTTATACACTTTTAAGGGTGGAATACAAGTAAACACATGGTTATTATCGTGTGTAACCTAAAGCTTCACTATATACTCTTTTTATCAAGTAAATCATATGTGATTCATAACTACTACATGGAAACTTTCGTATGCAAAATATATCACGATAACATCTTGTCTTTTGAAATTAAATATGTTGTTATACATTTACGAATCAAACACTTTATTTATACTTTGAGTATATGTGTTCATTTATGTCACTACAAAAGTTACACTTTCCATAACAAGTGAGCATTTCACTAGGGTTTACTATACAAACGAAACAAACTTTTGGAAAAACTGTAATAGGTATAGTTTACGACAAACATTTTTACATGTTAAAAAATCTTTATCAAAATGTCTTACATACTTTATGTTTCCTTTCAAACGCTGTTAGAATCGTGTTTCAAACAAAGGTCTTCTTATACTTAAAATTGTTCTTATCAAACAAACTACCTTCAAATCGTTTTATAAACTGACATCAAGTCATCATTTCTTATTTATTAAACTTTTCAAAGGTTTTACAAAACTTCTTTTATATTTTTATTGTCAAATGCATGCCTATATATGTGTAGTTATATATCATGTATACATATATAGACATAAAAGTTTCCATCAGTTGGTTCAGTACCTTTGGGTAGCAAAGGCATATTTCGGTTATACACGTACAATACTAGAAACTATAATAGGTATAGTTAGGAGATACTACTTACCATTCCAAGTACAAGGAATCACACAAGAGTCAGTTTATTCATGAGTCTATACAAATACATTACATACTATATGAAGAGATACGATTACATACAATTACAAGGCATACAATTTCAAGACATACAAATTACAAGAGATATGATTACATAAGATAGTGTACTACAAGTACCATATCAAAGATACATTTTCATATACAAGAACAAATGGACATTTTCATATGTAAATCTATTTTATACTAGGTTTTGTGAGACATTTCACGTACTTTCAAGTATGCATTATTAAGTCCTGTATTATATACCATAATCCCTTGTAGGGGGAGCGTGATACTTGTGTATAGATCTATACGAGATTGACAATCCCACACCTAAGTTGTTAGCTACAGCTAGGCCGGCAGGCCTGGGGTGACAAACGTCATAACATTCCAACGCCTGAAGAACGTTGTTACAGGCAGTCTGGGTCATTAGCATGGTTATAAAACTCACATGGAGTATTAAAAACACGTTGATTTACGGGATTATCAAATACCTTAGCGATTTTATATGTACACAAATCTACTATTTTAGGCATGAAAAACACCATTGTAGTTCATTTTTGGGACTTTTAAACTACCACCCACTTATGGGCAAATATTGGATTTCTAATAGCAAACATTTAAAACAGTCGGGTCTTGGTAGAAGACTACTTTTTATACTAGTAGAAAATATGGGATTTTCTAGGGTTTCAAACGTTTACAATTACTTACAAACATGTTCATTAGTACAAACTTTCCTTCAAACATTTACAAGTCTTTCTTAACAGCTTTACAAATCAAAGTCACATAAATACTTATGAATTCACCAGCACTATTACTGATACTCGCTTTCAAAATAACTTGTATTCCCAGGTCACAAATAGACAGGTATGACTACCAGGTTTTGTGAAGACGGAGCGGTCAAGACTCGTCTTTTATTTTGTAATATTCATTTTGTAGAATTATACTATGAAAGAACTCACATGTAATTAAAATTATACTATTAATGCAATGGATGATGTTGTTGCTTTTTTACTACTTTGCATTGTTGTGATACATTACATGACGTCCTCCGCACCAGAACATTTCCGCCGTTCTTGGTTTTGGGGTGTGACAATGACAGCCAAGTTCCAAAAGTCCTATGAGGACTTTTATCCTTTTGAGATGCACCGGGATTTGATGGAAAGATACGATCATAGTGCTCATCAAGAGCGATATGAAATAATCTTCTCCATGATAACAACCCAAATGAAGGATGGTGAACCCATCACGGGCCACATGCAGAAAATGCAAAGGTTTGTAGACCATCTGATGAAGTTGAATGTGAACTTCCCCGAGGAGTTGGCTATTGACATCATATTGCACTCCTTACCTACTTGTTATGATCAGTTCCGAATGACCTATCATATGAACAAGGAGAAGGTCACACTCAGCAAACTGTTGGATAAGGTGTCTAAGTCCATAAATTTATTTGGTATATACTTGACCTGACCCGGCATGGTCCATTTAGGTTTCACTTCACCTGAACTATTTGTATGGTTAAACCTTTGAGAGTTGTATGTTTATGATTTGTTAATATATTATAAGTTATAATATATTAATATGAAATCATATTATTTAATTAGTATTGATAATAAATTAATTTAGAATTAATTTGGTGATAAAAAAAGGTGACTACTTAAATATGGGCTCTTTTATTTATATAAGTGTCGGCTAATACTCATTTGGAATGGGCTTGGCATGCATGGAATTCCACGGATAGTCCATGGAGAATTTAACCCGTGGATCCGTGGAAAGGAAGATTCATGGGTATTAGGTTTTACATGGATGTAACCCTAGTCCTCCACACTATATAAAGGAGCTTATGATGCTTGAAATGGCACTAAGTGTGTGTGTTTGTGTAAGAAGGTGGCCGATTTCTACAAGCAAACATACACTCTCATAGTTTTTCCAAAGTTTGTGGTGATTTGTGAATTCCATTTGAGGCATCCACATTATTGGTGATTGGCTCTCAAACTCCAAGGAATCAACTCATTATTGAAAGGTATGTAATTCTTCTAGCTTTTATGTTTAAAGTTCCCCATGCCATTCTAGATAGGTTATGAACCTTGGAAAAACAAATTTGCATGTATTCATAGTAAAACATAAATCCAAGGTTTATAGGGCTGCATGTACACCATAGGAGTGTTAGGATGCTCAAAACCCAACACAAACTTCAAGGAGTTTTGAAGACCGCCAAAAGTGGTCTTAAAGGTAAATTGGTTGTTACCACTCCTACTCCTACCACCGCCCTGTTGGGTTTTGAGCATTCTAACACTCCTAAGTGTACATGCAACCCTAAATACCTTGGATCTATGTTTTCTCTATTATACATGCAAATATGAACATCCAAGGTATTATCCTAATCTAGCATACAAAACAATGAATATAACAAGATAGAATACATACCTCTTTGGTGTAGAATGTTCTCAAGAAGCTTGAGTGCCTAGTGCCCCAAGTGTGACACCTCAAATGGTTCACACAACATCATATGCACTTGGAAGACTTAGAGAGAAACACCACACTTCCTGAAAATTGGCTAGCCCTTCTCTTCCTAACTTAGTGGCCGATTTTGTCAAAGAATATGATCTTATATAGTTGTTACAATTAGGGTAAACCCTAATTGTCATGGCTTTCCATTTCCTTGGATCCATGGGTTCAAATACACCATGGAGCATCCATGGAGCATCTTATGGGTTTTAGCCCAACTTGATAATCCATGGAGCATTAGCCCACTATACAAGTATGGATGCTTTACACAATCAACCCATATATTTAATTAGTCTTCTATTGATCACTTAATTAATTCTAGATTAATTCTTGATCAATACTAATTAAATAATCTTATTAATATATATTATAACTTATAATATATTAACAAACCTTAAGTGTTATTTCTCTCATTATAGTCTATCCAAATGCATGATGCCATGCAACCCAAATGGACCATGCCGGGTCGGGTCAAGTCTTACCAATTATAGTTATGGACTTAGACATTAATCCAACAAGCCCTTGTTATGGCCATCGAGCAAGGTAAAGGGAAGAAGAGGGAGACCCCTTCAAAGGGTACCAAGGGAAAGTCTCTTGATGGCTCCTCTTCAAGTAGAACCAAAGGTGGTTCTGTCACTCCTTTTGCCAACCGTAAATAGGCTTAATGCTTTTATTGCCATGAAAAGGCGCACTGGAAGCGAGACTGCTCAAAGTACTTGCAAGATGTTAAGGATGGGAAAGTGAAACCCAACCATGCAGGTATTTACACTATATTGTCTAATAACTCACCATATTCTAATTCTTGGGTCCTTGATATAGGTTGTGGTATTCACATACGTTCTTATTTGCAGGGACTAAAAAGAAATGAGAATGTGGAGCACGAGAAGATAAACTTGATCACGGGGAATAGGAAAGCTTCACATGTCACCAAGATTGGGGTTTATTCTTTGTTGCTAAGTAGTGGGTTAAGGTTAGATTTGAATAAATGTTGTTACTCATCTGAAATTGCGAGAAATATTATTTCCTTTCACGGTTTGTACAAACAAGGATTTACTTTTTCATTTGATAATGAATGTGGTGGTATTAATGTTTTTTATAATAATGTTCTTTATTTTAAAGCATTACCTTGTGATGGTGTATATGAAACTGTGTCGGTTGTAGATAACCTAGGAAATAATGTGTTGTGTATTGATTCTTCCACTAGCTTGGATAAAGCATCATTATGGCATTGTCGTCTTGGACATGTTAGCAAGAAACACATAGGCCAACTCCAAACGGATGGAGTCCTGGAGTCATTTGACCTAAAGTCGGATGATAATTGTGAATCTTGTTTACTTGGAAAAATAAAAAAGTCACCCTTCACTAGTACATGTGCTAGGGGTGAAGGTTTGTTGGATCTCATACACACAGATGTGTGTTGACCCTTTAGAACTGCCACAAGGGATGCTAACCGCTTCTATGTGACTTTTACTAATGATTATAGTAGATATGGTTATGTCTACTTAATCAAGCATAATTCAGACACCTTTGAAAAGTTCAAAGAGTTTAAACAGGAAATGGAGAATCAGTTGGGAAGGAACATTAAGATGCTTCGATCTGATCAAGGTGGTGAGTATCTTAGTACATAGTTCCTTGACTATCTTAAGGAATGTGGAATCGTTTCACATTTGACACCTCCTAGGACACCACAGTTGAATGGTGTGGCTGAGAGGCGCAATCGAACCTTGCTAGACATGGTTCGTTCCATGATGAGTTGAGCTTTGTTACCAATCTCATTCTGGGGGTATGCCTTAGAGACTGTCACCCATATCCTTAATCTAGTCCCTACCAAGAAGGTTGTCAAAACACCTTACGAGATGTGGACTGGGAAAGTTCCCAATTTAGACCATATCAATATTTGGAGTTGCGAGGCTTTCATGAGACGTGAGACACAGGACAAGCTCGAACCTTATACTGAGTTGTGTCTTTTCATCGGCTACCCATAGAAATACTTTGGTTACCTCTTCTGTAGACCCAGTGATAATGTGGTCTTTGTGGCAAGGAGAGGCGTCTTTCGTGAGAGAGAGTTCATAAGCCAAGGAAACAGTGGGAGGAAAATTGACCTTGAATAAATTCAAGAGTCAAGTGGTGAAGGAATCTCAAACCCTAGCAATCAACCTGAGGAGGAAACTCCTGTTGATCCAATTGACGAGTTTGTACCTATGAGGCGTTCCACTAGAGTTAGGAATGAACCTGAGCATTACTATGGTTTCCATATTACTACGGAAGGTGATACACTTATCAGTGACAATACACTGGTAAGTTTGGATGAACCTAACAGCTACACGGAAGCCATGGCAGGCCCTGATTCTGCTAAATGGAAAGAGGCTATGGACAGCGAGATACAGTCCATGTATGACAATCAAGTTTGGAACTTGGTTGACAATGTACCAAGTCGTAAGACAGTCGGGTGGAAATGGATCTTCAAGAAGAAGACCGATATGGATGGGAATGTACACACTTATAAGGCGCGACTGGTTGCAGAGGGATTCTCTCAAACTCCAGGAGTTGACTATGATGATACCTTTTCACCAGTAGTGAATATTAAGTCTATTAGGGTTATGCTAGCCATTGCTGCATTTCATGATTATGAAATATGGAAAATGGAAGTCAAAACTGCTTTCCTTAATGGAAAGTTGGCTGAGGATGTTTACATGAGTCAGCAGAGGGTTTTGTCAGTACAGAGTACCCTAATAGAGTGTGTAAGCTTGAGAAATCCATTTATGGGTTGAAACAAGCACCTCACAGATGGAATCTTTGTTTCGATGAGAAAGTCAAAGAGTTTGGTTTTTCGAGGAGCGAAGATGAGTCATGTGTATATGTCAAGGCTAGTGGGAGTATAGTTATCTTTTTGGTATTATATGTGGATGACATACTACTCATAGGAAATGACATCCCAACTCTGCAGGAGGTGAAGTCTTGGCTTGGTAAATGTTTCGCTAGGAAGAACCTTGGAGAAGCTGCCTATATCCTAGGGATAAGGATTTTGAGAGACAGGAGTAAGAGACTAATTGGACTTAATCAAAGTACCTACTTGCATAAGGTGTTGAAAAGGTTTAGCATGCAGGATTCCAAGAAAGGGGAGTTGCCGATCCAGAGTAACGCCAGATTGAGTAAAACTCAGAGGCTGAGATAGATGAGATGAGTCGAGTACCGTATGCTTCCGTTGTAGGCTCGATCATGTATGCTATGACTTGTACTCGTCCTGATGTGGCTTTTTCTTTGAGCATGGTCAGCAGATATCAGGGGAGCCCTGGAAAGGCTCACTGGACTGCGGTAAAGAACATTCTCAAGTACCTGCGGAGGACTAAGGATTGGGTCCTTACCCTCGGTGGGAGTGATGAATTGAGAGTAGTAGGGTATAGTGATGCTAGCTTCCAGATTGATAGGCATAACTTCCGCTCTCATTCAGGCTGGGTCTTTACCTTAAATGGAGGAGCAGTTACTTGGAAAAGTTCCAAGTAGGAGACAGTGGCTGATTCAACTTGCGAATCAGAGTACATAGCAGCAAGCAAGGTAGCAAAGGAGGCGATATGGCTGAAGACCTTCATTGGAGACCTTGGAGTGGTACCAGCTATAAAGGAGCCTATGGAGATTTTCTGTGATAATGAAAGTGCAGTTGCCTTAGCCAAGGAACCAAGGGATTATGGGAGATCCAGACACATCGACAGAAAATACCATTTCATTAGACATTGAATAGAAGAAGGACTCCTCATGGAAAAGAGGGTATCATCGGATGAGAACCCAGCAGATCCCCTCACGAAGGGACTAAGTAGGGTTAAGCATCTTTAGCATGTGAGGCGCATTGGGCTAAAGGATGATATTAGTTTTAGAAATTAGATAGCCTTTGAAATTTGTAAAGTGTAATTGACATTTGATGATTAAATAAAATTTGTTATTTATTTATAAGTAGAGTGTTACTATCTTCTGTCAATCGTTTACTATCATTTCAATTTTGCATGTTTTGACTTCCAAAATAATTATGTTATGGTATATCATATTATTCAAAGGGGGTGCAGTGTTCATGAGTACTCCTGAAATAATGATTCGAGTATTGGATTCAACTCACACTTACTTGTATCACTTCATGGAATTTATATCGAGTGATCGTGAGACAGTAATATCATATAAGTCTTCAAACCTAGATATATGAGTTGCTGACTATGAGTTGGTTATACACTGATTGTACGAAAACGCATTAGTAACTCGATGTATAAAATGTGCTTTTGTGTATGTTTCAACAAGTACTTAGTAAAAGCATATGAGTCGAAGTTTATATGTTCCTTCTATTCCATGGAGGATTAGAAGCGATATCTCGGCCCCTCGATGATTTTGTTTTGACCTATGTATCGGGCCCAGTCAGAACTAAATTGATGTGTTCGATTAAGTTCTATGTCAAACAAATCGGAAATCGGGAAACAAATTGTTGGACTATAAGTACGACATTGTTCCATGTATTTGTCCGGCTGATATCTTGAGAGCTACGATTGCTGATCGGTTCCTAAAGTCATACTTGTAGTTATAGTTATTAGAATTATCCAAGTGGGAGACTGTTGGATAAAGTGTCTAAGTCCATAACTATTTCTGGTATGTACTTGACCCGGTTTGGCATGGTCCATTTGGGTTGCATGGCATCATGATAGATGGATAGACAAAATGAGAAAAAGGACACTTATGATTTGTTAATATATTATAAGTTATAATATATTAATATGAAATCATATTATTTAATTACTATTGATCAAGAATTAATTTGGAATCAATTTGGTGATCAAAAAGAGACTAATTAAATATATGGGGATTGATTGTGTAAATCATCCATTCTTATATAGTGGGCTTATGATCCACGGTGTATTGGATTGGGCTAAAAACCATAGGGTGCTCCATGGATGCTCCATGGAGGTTAAAATCCATGGATCATGGAGGAAATGAAAAGCCATGTCAATTAGGGTTTACATGGTGTAACCCTAGTTGTGACACACTATAAAAAGACCCCATAGGTTAGCAAAATCGGCACTAATACAAGAAAAAGGAGGGCTAGCCGATTTTGAGTGATAATGTGCTTCTCTCAAGTTATTCCAAGAGTGGTAGTGTTGTGTGAAACATTTGAGGCATCACATTTGGGGTGTTAGGCTCTCAAAGTTCTTAAGGAATCCAAGCAACAAGAAAGGTATGTTATTCTACTAGCTTTTATATTACAAGTACCCCATGCCATGCTAGTTAGGATAAGAACCTTGGAAAAATCAATTTTGCATGTATCTTAGTAAAACATAGATCCAAGGTTTCTAGGGTTGCATGTACACCATAGGAGAGTTAGAATGCTCAAAACCCATCATCATCTAGCTGAGTATAGATGACAACCACAGACTATTCTAGACATTCCAGTGGATCACTAGCAGGCTCGCAACCTGTAGGTCTTGTGAACGATATGTTCATCAGATGTACTCTAAAAACCCATTGACATGTATTGTGGGTGGATTCCCTAAAATAATATTGTCAATAAAAGTGATAAATCCTGGAAACTATGGTTATAGTGCCTAAAAAATAAACTCGGTAGCTATGGACTTAGTGCTTGCTATACAAACCTTGGCAACGGTGGACTTCATGCCTATTCCTTAGGAGAATCCTTAGCAATGAATGATTTAAAAATAGTTGATTCTTAGGGTAGATCCTTAAGAAATAAAGAAGATAATGGGGATGGGTAATTGGGTTAATTCTTTGATGATGAAACATAATAACTTTATTATTGTGGGTTGGAAATCCTATGTACTCACCAGGTTTCCCAACCCGACCCACTCAGTTTATTTGTATCACAAGTGTCGATACGAAGTTGCATTACACTAAGAGATTAAAGGAGATGTAGATTACTAATGTAAATGAATTTAAGGTCTCTTTATGCTTATGTTTCAATTGTAACAGCCCAAATTTCCAATAAAATTTTTCATTTTTAGTAACAAAATCATTTTCATAAAATATAGCATTCCAATCACATTTGTCTTTCAAAAATCCATGACATCAGATAAATTATTCAAAACATCAGAGTTTCCAACCTAAAATGTCGGAGAGTACACACCGTGTCATCATGTTGGGCCCTTGCCCTTAGATCCTGAAGTAGCTAAAACAACCAACTAACTGTAAGCTAATGCTTAATGAGTTCCCCATAACATACCCCACATAAACCACATAATCACATAACCATATAAACCACATATATATATACTACATAACCCATGCATACAAACATATAAGGATGTGGTAGACTCCCTCCAGGGTCTTACTCCAAGATGTCATGGGCTCCCCCAAAGGATCTTATACCTATGTGTCATGGGCTCCCCGACATGGTCTTTAACTAGAATGCCATATGGTCCCCTACATGGTCTGACATCCAGCTCCCACAGGCTCCCCCATGGGGTCTGTATATCTAACCAATAAGGTACTAACACATTCACATACATACATACTAGGCATATCCATAATGATTCCACAATAATCATCGCGATATCGCGGCCCAACTCGTCAAGTTTTCCTATAACTCGTCGAGTTTCTCTGTTTCCCAACAGAATCGGGGTCACCCCAGCCCAACTCGTCGATTTCCCCTGTGAACTCGTCGAGTTCTTCAGCCTATCAACCCACTTAATGCATTAAGCCCTTTTTCTTGAATCCAAAGGTTCCAAACTTCAGATCCTCGTCCTTAGAGATGTCTAGAAGGATAAAGTTTCTAACTTTACCCCCAAGGATCATTCAATAAACTCTAAACTTAAACCATAGTTCCTTTAAGGAAGGTCTTGACTCATTAAGCCCTTAAACTCTCATCCCATCGACCCAAAACACAGATCTGATGTCCAAATGTAGACAAATCAGGTAAAGTTTCTAACTTTACATCCATGCAAGCTTGAAATACTCTCCAAGGTCCATTTTAGGCTTCATAGTGGACATATTGCATGAATGGGACATGGAGGCTATTAAAGTTTGCAACTTTAACCCTTTAGAGATCTTATAGAGGCCAAATCTACACCCTTAACCTCTAGAAACCTCTTTTCATTGGACATCCAAGCCAAAATCCCAAAACCAATCCCTAAACTAAAAAAGATGAGATCTAATAAGCTACATGTCAAGGTTGTCACTTTATACCTCCAAGATGAAACCTTTGATGTAGAGTTTTTGGATCCATTTTCACTCCTCCAATAATGATAATTCTCTCTTCAAAACCTCCTTCAAAGATCTCGCACAATCACTCAAACACTCACAAAACTCAATGAACAAGAAGGAAAACCATTCTAGGGTTTTCTCTTGGCACGGGGGCTAGTAAGGAGGCCAGCCCTAGGAGTTAATGCTCTTTATATATGGTGCAATGCCCAAAAATTAGGGTTTTCATTTCCAGTGTCAACTCGTCGAGTAGGTCCCTCAATCTACGCGGTTGGAAAACTTTCTACTTGTCAAGTTGGATCCTCCCAACTCGTCGAGTTCCTTCCACCATCTCATTCATAGTTTTGCACCCTGAAAAGCTCACGAACTCATGAATATCATCCCTTAGCATGGAATGATACCTCTTCCTCCTTATATCCTCATCCATAGCATACTGCGGAACTAATTGTGCTCGTTCCCGAAACTTAGCGGTGATCTCCGCCACGGTCTCGGTAGTCTGTTGTATCTCCTGAAACTCCCTCACTAACCGTTGCACCTCAATGGATGGTGCAAACTCCAAGTCAAAATGCCTGAAAAACTCCTCCCATGACATCTCAGCCACTCCAGCTGATCCCACCTAGTGGGTCACCTCCTCCCACCAATCCCTGGCTCGGTCCCTCAACATGCATGAAGAAAACCCCACTTTTGTCGCCTCGGGGCAAGAGCTCGTGTGTTGGGCATTCTCCATGTCTGCCACCCAACATTGACTAACTATGGGGTCCCTGAACCCAAAGAACTCAGGCACCCCGCACGCCTTGGACTCCCGGAACGAGGGAGTTTGGGCCCTGATCTGGCCTGCAGCAACCTTTGCTCCCCTCGATTTGCCCCTCGTAACCTCGGCTGCGATAAGCTCGCACAGCCTCTCGTCAATGGGCTTCATAGCATAGCCCACCCCAGATCTAGATCCTGATCCTGATCCTGAACCCCCTGCTCCATGTCGTATCACCACCATTCTTATCTAAAATACCATAAGACATATTGATCAAGATATTCAAAAAGGGGATCCTTCCACGCCGGTCTCCTTAGAGCTTCCAGATCTAACATTAGTTCGGCTACAGGTCCTGTGCTTTCAGTAGTACGGGCTCAATACTACCTTCCACACCTACTTGTACCTTCCCCAAGGCTCTATCTGATAACTCTGATTCGTCCCAGAACAAAACATATCTCACAAACTACCACATAACTCAAATCCTAGGCTATCCTAAGATTTTCTCCATTCCTATCAAACCAGAACTCAAATCAATCATAACAACGTTGCCTTATGCATGCAAATTATACACAGAACGGGATCAAATAAATTGTCGAATAACAGACTTTACCATAGGAACACAAACAAACAAGGAACAGGGAATAAGGCCAAACCAATTATTCTAAGGCTATAAGATCCTAACCGTATACAATTTTTAAAGCATACACATAGCAAAATCCATACGGCTATCACATTCCAAATATCAATATATCTTGGCAAACATATTGGGAAAACACTTACTGATCGGCCGATTACGCATTTCACTCTCCCTTTTTCTTACAAGAAAATGGTTTTAAGAAGCTTTTAACTTTGATTTTTTAGAAAAACAATTTTACTATTTCCTCAGTTTGAGTTCTAACACACTCGAGAGTGTGTCCGAATCCCTTAAACCAAGGCTCTGATACCAATTTGTAACATCCCATATTTCCAATAAAAATTTTCATTTTTAGTAACAAAATCATTTTCATAAAATATAGCATTCCAATCACATTTTTCTTTCAAAAATCCATGACATCAGATAAATTATTCAAAACATCAGAGTTTCCAAACTAAAATGTTGAAGAGTACACGTCGCATCATCATGTCGGGCCCTTGCCCTTAGATCCTGAAGTACCTTAAACAACCAACAAATTGTAAGCTAATGCTTAATGAGTTCACCATAACATACCACACATAAACCACATAATCACATAACCATATAAACCACATATATACTACATAATCCATGCATACAAACATATAAGGATAACGTAGACTCCCTCCAGGATCTTACTCCAGGATGTCGTGGGCTCCCCCAAAGGTCTTATACCTATGTGCCTTGGGCAACCCCACATGGTCTGACATCCAGCTGCCACAGGCTCCCTCCCCCTGGGGTCTTCGCATATCTAACCAATAAGGTACTAACACATTCACATACATACATACTAGGCATACGCATAATGATTCAAAAATAATCATCAAAACTAACTAAATAGGTCGTCCTTGGTGCCTCCGACCCATTGGTATGGTGAGGAGACTCACCCCAAATGCGAACAGTAGTTGAGTAGGTCCAAACTCCGAGTATCATCTCTGCCACCTACCTAATCATAAACAACTCCTTATATACAACTCAATCCTTCAAATCCTTAAAAGTCAATCACGGTCCAGGTCAAATTCAAAGTCAAGTTCAACGCTCCGAGTTGACCTAACTCGTCGAGTCACCCCTTTAACTCGTCGAGTCCACCCCCAAGTCAAAATCGCAATATCGCGGCCCAACTCGTCAAGTTTTCCTATAACTCGTCGAGTTTCTCCGTTTCCCAACAGAATCGGGGTCACCCCAGCCCAACTCGTCGATTTCCCCTGTGAACTCGTCGAGTTCTTCAGCCTATCAACCCACTTAATGCATTAAGCCCTTTTTCTTGAATCCAAAGGTTCCAAACTTCAGATCCTCGTCCTTAGAGATTTCTAGAAGGATAAAGTTTCTAACTTTACCCCCAAGGATCATTCAATAAACTCTAAACTTAAACCATAGTTCCTTTAAGGAAGGTCTTGACTCATTAAGCCCTTAAACTCTCATCCCATCGACCCAAAACACAGATCTGATGTCCAAATGTAGACAAATCACGTAAAGTTTCCATGCATGCTTGAAATACTCTCCAAGGTCCATTTTAGGCTTTATAAGGGACATATTGCATGACTTGGACATGGAGGCTATTAAATTTTGTAACTTTAATCCTATAGAGGTCTTATAGAGGCCAGATCTACACCTTCAACCTCTGGAAACCTCTTTTCTTTGGACATCCAAGCCAAAATCCCAAAACCAAGCCCTAAACTACAAAATATGAGATCTAATAAGCTACATGTCAAGGTTGTGACTTTATACCTCCAAGATGAAGCCTTTGATGTAGAGTTTCTAGATCCATGTTCAATCCTTCAATCTTGATACGTCTCTCTTCAAAACCTCCTTCAAAGATCTCACACGATCACTCAAACACTCACAAAACTCAATGAACAAGAAGGAAAACGATTCTAGCATTTTCTCTGGGCAAGGGGGCTGGTAAGGAGGCCAGTCTAGGAGTTAATATTATTTATATAAGGTGCAATGCCCGAAAATTAGGGTTTTCATTTCCAACGTCAACTCGTCGAGTAGGTCCCTCAATCTACACGGCTGGAAAGCTTTCTACTCGTCGAGTTGGAGTCTCCCAACTAGTCGAGTTCCTTCCAGTATTTAAAAATAATTAGAATAAATTTTTACCTAAACCAAGCATTACATCTGTATTAACGATGACATCCCAGAGTTTTAATATAAATAAAATACATTTTCTTCGGAAATGCTTTGATAATATAAATGCTTTGATAATATATTTATTATGTTTTTCTGGGAACAAATTTCACAATATTAATCTTTAAAAAGGATACTCTGATTTTCAAATAAGCATAAATAAAAATTTTAAAATGACCTTAAAATTGGGGATGTCACAGCCTTTCATCAATCGGTTCTGAGCCAGAGCCAGAACCTAAATTCGGACCAGAGCCAAAACCAGTACCATCCAATCCCGAACGAGTGACCACCTTCCTCAAACTATAACACAAAGATATATACAATCAGCAAACACTCAAGGGAAACTCGAAACACATAGGTACCCTTAGAGTCCCCAGTTATGTTCTTCTTTCATGTACATGTCATGTGTTTCCAGTAGTATGGGCCCAATACTACCTTCCACACCTACCCATGCCTTCCTCAAGGTCAATCCTGATTCCTCTAAGTTACCATACTACATAAATAAACAAAGCTTATGCTACACAGCATACATATCCTAGACTCTTATAAAACTCTCCACCCTCACCCCTCGCAGTACCAAGAACCTCTATCCACCCCGTCGGCTGCCTTATGCATGCAAGTTGTACAAAAAATATGATCACATAGATTGTCGACTGAAGATTCTACCCTAAGTCCACAACCAAACAACGAACAGGAAATGAGGCCAAATTGATCATTCTAGGGATATACAATCCTAATCATATACAACTTTGAAAGCATACACTTAGCAAATAACTAAGGCAGTACCACTTCTAATTAATACACGGCATCAAGTTCTATTGAGCTATAGGGCATCACACAAAATAGGCAATTCTATCATATGATTCCTAAAGGTATCCTTAGCCCTAATCTAGCATGCGGTTCACATATCAAGCACACTAATCACAATACGTAACTATGGGTAACGTGGGAAACACTTACTTGAGCTCGGCTGATTGCACGCATTGACTCCCCCTTCTTATTTAAAAGAATCTCTTACAAAAATTCAATTTCTTATTCTTTTGAAAAGATTATAATTTCCTCAATTTGAGTTCTGACACACTCGAGAGTGTGCTCGAATCCCTCAAACCAAGGCTCTGATACCAACTCGTAACAGCCCAAAAACCAGGATAAAATTTTTCATTTTTGTAAACAAGAGTTACAGTCATCAAATTGTTCCAAAAACCATTGCATAGTAACAATGTCAAATCATCATAGTAACAATATCTAAAAGTGTGAAAATGGTGAGGGAAGAATGTTTTGCCATCACGTCGGGCCCTTTTCCTTAGTACCGGATGTATCTGAAACCATAAATATAAATTATAAGCAAAAGCTTAGTGAGTTTCCCCAAGTGCCACATACCAAACATAAATAAGTTAGTGTTATGGGCCAAAACGTAATCCTACAAGTAATTTCCTGCCGATGGCCAAATCTCGATCTTCCATACAGTTGCCACGTGCCAGATCCTGGTCTTTCATACAGATGTCAAGGGCCATATCTTGGTCTTTTGTACAGTTTCCAGGGACCAAATCTTGGTCTTTCATACACATATCACAAATATAGCTAACATCCTATATCACAAATAATGCGGCCTTAGTTCCTTCGACCCATTGATATAATTAGAAACTCGCCTCAGTCCGTTGATAAATAACTAGATGCTCGATTGCAGAACTGGAAGATCCCGCACTAACACAAACAGATAACCCTAATCAAAATTAGGTTATAAAGCATATATGTGGGTCTAAATCTATAACGTCCCAAAATTAAGACCAAAAATTTTCTTTTTAAAATTAATAAAATTGTAATCCAAAACATCATCATAAAACCAAAGTGGAAAAAAGTGTATCAAATACGTCATAAAATATCATTCATCATAAAATGAGGAATAGGGTTGTGTGTGTGCACTGCAATCATCTTGTGGTCTTCCCTTTTGAACCAGAAGTACCTAAAACATAAACTGAGAACCGTAAGCACAAAGCTTAGTGTGTTTCCCAAAATACCACATAACATACATAATAAACACATAATGGTCCCCGCCCGTCATCGGGCCTTGCTAATCACAGTGAGGAAACTCACATCTAGCTACTGAATCACTCGAATGAATCTTTGACTATTGATCGGGAAAATCTCGCGCTATCAATATCAAATAGTATTCGATTATTATTGGATTTTAACTCATCACCAAGAGTCTAAGCTACTTGGCCCATAACCAAGGTAAAAGAACATTTTACCCTTTACCTAACTTGGCCCAAAGCCAAGGCCCAACTCAATTACTCAAAAGGCCCAAATCCTAAATGGAAACCCAAAGCCCAATATATAGCCTAATCTTCCAAATTGGGCCTAAATCCAAGGAAGCCCAACGTGCTAGCCCCAAGTCCAAAATAGAATCCTAATGGCCCAATACCGAGAACGTCAAGCCCAAAAGCCCATCTATTAAGTATGTGAGGCGTACTCAGCTCGTACGCTTAGCATACTCCTTTTGGGCTAGTACCGAGAACGTCAAGCCCAATAACAAAATAATGACCCCCAAGTCCCATAAATGTCCAACTCATGCAACTTAAGGTTCACTAATAAAATTTTGAGGCCCACTAACAGTCTAAGGCGCAAAACCTAACTAAGGCCCAAAATTCTAAACCCAACCAAAGTCCAAAAGCCCATGAAGAGCCACAAAAAGGCGTACGCGTTGTACGCTCAGCGTACACGATCACTTGCTAGTACACGCTGCGTACCCCTTGGTACGCTCAGTGTATTGGGTTGTTTGCCACCTTAAGCCATTTAGTGCTTAATACATTCAGCCATAAGGTCCAACTTCCAGATCTAGTCCATTTTAGGGTTCTAATACATAAAGTTGGCAACTTTAATCCTTAGCATGTCTTAATGGAATCCAACATCCATTTTTGTCCACCAAAGCTCATATTAAGGACTCAATTCATGCATGGACTCATATCAACCATCAAGATGACATTTTTATGCATCAAGAGCAACTAGGAGGATGAGATCTAACATATCTAACTCCTGGAGTTGCTCAAACTCACAAGGAGAATCCATGGGACCAAATAAAGCTCATAAAAACCCTAAAATCAAACTACCATAATGAATCACCACGGTAAGAACTTTATACCTTCTCTAGCTCCCAAAATTGATGAAGACTATGGATCTAAAAGCTCAACCTCAACAAATGCTTGGTCTCTAAGTTCCTTCTTCTTAAATACACACAAAAATGCCACAAAATCACTTCCAATGCTCAAAAACACTTAAAGGATGAATTAGGGTTTCAATGGGACATAATGAACAGTGGAGGATGATGAGGATAGAGGTCCAAAGGCTATAATGATGTTTAAATAGGGCTTATGCCCTAAAAATTGGGGTTTGGTCTTGGCTGTCGTACGCTCAGCGTATGTGGTTAAGCTCCCCGACTCCAAAACGCACATGTACGTTAAGCGTACCTAAACGTACGCCCAGCGTACGAGGGACCATTTTAGCATAATTTTTCAAACTTAAAGGACCAAGGAAGAAGTACCTGAAATCGAATATTACATATATCAATTTAGTTAAGACCTTAGACACCTTAATACAACAGTTTAGAGTTTGGTTCCATCGTTTATTTGCTATTGCTTATAATATAGACGTGTTGGTTAGTGATCTTTGAAATGGTTCCAACTGATATTTTCAGTGGACATTGGAGTCATACTATAAATGGTGGAGTGTTAGCCACACAATTAGATCAATTAATGACTTTGATTGGTTCAATACGAATGTCTAACAATCATGATTCTTGGAGGTGGTCTTTCGGTGTTGACAATATGTTCATGGTTAAAGAGGCTAGGTTATGGTAGGATAAATTGAAACTCCCTTCAAGTGACTTTGATACCAGGTGGAAAAGATTCCTTAAAATTAAAATTAATATTTTTATTTGACGAGTGTCTCTTAATAGACTTCCTATGAGATGTAACTTGGATAGATGGGGTGTTGTGCTTGAGTCTTTGTTGTGCCCGTGTTGTGAACAGGAGATGGAGGACGTAAACTACCTCTTTCTTAAGTGTTCCTTAGCCCATCAACATTGGCTTAAAGTTGCATTGTGGGTTGAACAACCGATTCCTATGTTTTCTTCGTTATTGGAGCTAATGCAATGGATTGATGGCCTTCGGTCAGTTTGTTTCCATAGAATGATTATGGAATCGGTTTGTGTTACTTTATTTGGGTCCTTTGGACGTATCAGAATGCATTAGTTTTCGGTTCCGTGAAGTACAAGAAAGAGTACATGTTTGATTTTATTGTCTTTTTGTCATTTAATTAGTTTTGTAAAAAGAATCGTGAGTCTAAGAAGAATCGGAATTAGTGGATGCAAACCTTCTTCATAAACTAATTGTCCTTTTTCGCTAGCTTTTTCAATACATATAGTCGTTCACAAAAGAATGATATGTATGGTGCATGTGGATATGATGTGTGAGGTGCATGCAAAGCATTTGATGAATTATCTTCATGAAATATAGTAAGTTTTAACTTTTAACTTTTAATTCCATAAGAAAATAGGCTTACTGACACGTTGGAAAAAAAATATATAAAAGAAAACAAAAAATAAAAAGTATTATGAACAGGTGTTTACTACAAACCACAATATTATACCATTTTTTTGGCATGTTTGGATAACTTTTAAAGGTACTGTAAAGAGATTGTCTTTATGAGGTTAGGAGGGATGCACATAGTTACAGTATTTTTTGTGCGACAAAACATGACTATTTTTGGTATTTTTGGCAAGCGGTGAGGTGGAGGGATGATATTTAATTTTCTGGATTTGATGGGTGTTAACTGTAAAAGAAAATATCATCGATGGTGCCCCCACATGTTCCCTCCCAGCCGAAAAATATCTTATTGAAAACATTTTCAGACCACAAAATCCACTTTTATCTGGTTGAAAACATTTTCACTCGCCTCCCCTGTGCTTTTCCATATGTTCTATTCACACACTTCTAAATGTAATAATATATACAGAAAACGAATACTTTAATTTATATAAATTCTTTTTTGTTTTGAAATGTAAATGTCTCATCTGAACTTATAAAATAAATAAAGTAACAATGTATTTTTTTCATATAGTTGATGAATTTTGTTTTTAGTTATAATTATAGTGATTAAATTTCTTTTACTTAAAATATAACTTTATTGTATCTAAAATCAGAAGTGCAACGTGGTAAAGAATGTGGGTTTTTTTTCTTTTTCTTTCATAATGGGTTGATTAATTCATTATTGTTCTTTATATAAAACTTGTTTTAGAATATGGTATCATAACACTTTTTATACTGTTTTGGAAAACGATATAAAGTTTGATTTGCATGGACACTAGCTAAGTTAAACATCATTATTGAACATTTTTTTATTATAAAATTTTAATACATAGAAATCAAAAAGTTGTATTTTGTTTTTCAAAAATATATTTTTTGTTTCTTACTTATTGCTGCAATTGGGACCAAAGGGTATTCTTGGGATAACATAAAATTTGACTCACCTGGTATAAGACAAGAATGTATGATGTACTGGGGTTCTGCCACGTGTCAGGTACGATATTTGTTTTTTACCTTGGCGTTTTTATATCCAAACCCCCACCCTCCTCATGTTTGTCTTTTTGAGACAGGTTTGTCAAAGCAAGATAACGACGTCGTACCACGAACGTAGGCACTTTCTTTTTCTAACAATTATTGTACACTTGATAAATACAGATTATAGTGTTTTAAATTATTTTCTATATAATTTGAAGCACAACGAATAAAAATGGGTTGTGAGAAGTCGATTTCTTTAAGACTTGGATGGATTATTTATCAAAATTTAAAAAAAAATTAACAAAAGATTTAAAGCTGCATGTCCTGTTGAATAAATGATGATATTCTAATAATATTGATAGTAACTTTTGAGTGATTTGAGTTTTTTTTTTTTCTAGTAGCAGATATTAAAGTTTGATATATATGAGATTAGAACATATGAGAAAATTAGACGAATGGTGTCAGGATTTAAACTATGAATATTTTGTTGAAATTCAACTCATCAACTATTAGGATCTTATCGTAGTAGGTAGTCATTTTATGTTTAATAGATATAAAGACGTACAGAATAATAAAATAGGGACCATCCAAGTTTTTATTAAAAAAAATTATGAATAAAACATGCAAATTAACCCATACCATAAAGATCATTTATGTAATTCTAATTTCATTGACTTTGACCGATAATTTTGAGATTTTGGCAATACGTTTTGATTTTTACCATATTTGGTTTGAAATTTATTTTAGAAAAGAAAGAGTTAATGAATGAGGTGGGATTGTTGCCATATTTGCTTGGGGATTTTTTTTATCCATGAGGTACAAATTCTTTTATTAACAAGGATTTCATATAAATAAAGAATATTTACTTTGAAGTTCCATCTTTAATATTTATCATCATCATATAATTCTATACAAATAAATATATGGGTCCTACAAAATAATATCCAACATTTATTCCCAACTTGCTTCCAAGCTCCATCTTTGTACTTTGGTTGAGCAAATAAAAGGGGATTTTAAGTTATGATTACAACAAACTGTAATCTAAAGGAAATATCATAAATTGTTTTTCTAAACGAATTAATGACCTCGCATGTTCATTAACTACCTTTTCTCCACATTGTTTCAGATAATAACTTTTTTAAAATCACAAAAATAAATTCATTTAATTAATAGTTGAAATAAGAATTTACATAAAAACAAACTATATAAGCTTGTAATTGTGTGTCAAAACTTAATAGATAATTGAATCGAATCCATACAAATATGTATATTTTTAACATAGGCCGAATTAAAAAAACAGATGATCCTTTAACTTTTGCAATTAGAAGATAAAGAAACAATTTTGAATTGTTATTTTAACGTAATGACGTGAAGACTGAGATCAATATGTTATGTAAAATATTATGTGACAAATAATGAATTAATTCATAGACTAGTATAGTAGTATAGGCTTTTATTTTATTTTTATTTTTTGGTTGATACTTGTGTTGCTCACATTTGCTAAATATTTTTGTTTTTTTCTTGAATAGATAATGTTGGTGTTATTGTGAACCCCAAAGGAGTGTGCAATGTGTGGCTAAGGATAGCAAGTGCAGCTAATGCTATTTTGTATCGTGGAAGTGGCAATTTTTTAATAAATTATTTGTTTTTTTGATAATTACTGAAATGTGTAAATATTGTATTTGTTAGTTATTTAGTTTTTAATTTGAAATTTATAATGGTTACAGGATCATCTGTTTTTTTGCACTACGAAAAAAAAGGCATCTATGTATACATAAATTTTCTAGGAATTTGTTTCCTAAGAAGTTGGTACGTATTTCCGAGGAATCCCCTAAATATGAAAAATAGTTTTATTCGGAAATTCGTCGGAATGTATTCTGAAAAAATTTCTAACAAAATAAAATAAAAAATGCATTTAAATGACTGTTCCTTGAAAATCCTTCAGAAGTTCCTATACCTCTAAGGAAATTTTTTGTTCGAGGCTTTTCCTCATAAATACCAAGCAAATATTGTGTTTTATCTTTACACGGAAGATCATATTCGCCTTCATATGGAGAGAGCTTCGCAACATTTGCTGACTACAAACGGACGCAACAACAGGTATGTTGTTATAATCATAATAAACAAAATATGTTGCTATTATGGATAAAAATAAAATATGTCGCTACTATTAATGAAAAATCAAATATGTTGTTATTGTGAAGCACATTCCTATAGTATGTTGGTGTAATAGATATATATATATATATATATATATATATATATATATATATATATATATATATATATATATAGAGAGAGAGAGAGAGAGAGAGAGAAAAAAAAAAAAAAAACTAGGTTCAAATGTTTCTAGCAACTATTGTGTGCATAAATGCACTGATAGGAATTTAGGAAATAATAAAATAAATAAATAAATAAAGGTGATTTAGTAATTTGATATATAAATTCGATAAATATTCCCTATAATCATGCTAATCAAATTGACTTTTAACCTAATTTATCCTCATTTTTATTTACAGTCGTTCTTATTCCCCCACTTCATTCGTGTGTGTATGTGTATGGTCGAACACGTTCATCATCATCGACAAACGCATGATGCCGCTTCTTCCTCCCGTCTCTCCACCATCGGCTCCGTAATCAATCGATGTCGCCGTACACTACGGAGTCTTCCCCATCGCCCATTGACGACAGGCTATCCCCATTCCTTGAAACGTTTACAACACAACTTCATTACTCGCAACCTGTATCTAAGCGTGGACTGTTTGTTTTTTGGAGCCAAAACTTATCATCTTAAAGTAATCGATATTCCGGTGAATCACCTTAAAATCCGATTCATGTGTCTTTTAACTTTCATTCAATAATACTCAAAATTCAAAATTACACAGAAATATAGGTTATTATATCTTGTTGTACATTAATTTAGGCATCAAAGCTTTTCAAAATCATTATTGATTTGGAATTTTCGTTTACAAACAATAACATTTTGTCATGGCCTCCATGTGTTCGATAAAATGTCTCAATGAAAAAATAGTTAATAATCTTTAATGTTTTTACTTCGCTTTGTTCCTTATTCTTTTCAAAACTATATAACTTAATTTAGATTGGGTTGGATGCCCTTTTCATAACAATAGGTTGATGCTGGTTCCTTATTCTGTCAAAATTTGCAGTTAAATACATTGAGCATATCGAGAAGAAACACAGGGAACCCGAAGAAGCAAAACAAGTTTTCAAATTGGTATCTGATGAATCGACAATTTAAAGGCCCCTGGTAAACCTCATGATCCTTGATATTATGCAAGACCAGTTCATGAAGCAGCACGTCAAGATGCTTATGAGGTTGTTGATGAGATTTTATTGAGCAACTATCAGGTTCGTCTTCTTTGTTTTTATTTGGTATTGAAAAACTTAAACTTTGAGGTTCTCTAAAGAATTTATGTTTTTTTTTATTTTGCTTCCGATTACACTAAGTCTTTCAATGGATTTTGGCTTGTTTGATGATAACGTCTAACAAGTGTTTGTTACAATGCCTAACAATGTATGCATTCTGTCAGAATTACTTTGGTTCAATTTGTGATTTTAAATTCCAATTTCTATTGTCCCTCGTTATTGTATATTTGGAATCTAAAAAACTCGGTTTTATTCCTTATGAAATCTTTTGTTACCCTTTGTGTTTTTTTATCTCATTTTGTAACACCCATAAAATTCAAGTCAATTTAAACTTTTAAAAACATTTCAAATTCATTAAATATTACAAACTTGTTTTCAAAATGTATCATATCAGAGTATCCCAGAAACAAAATCATAAAAAGTGAGGAGTTATACGATCACACATTTGCCTTGCCACGATCCACTGGTGTACCTAAAACAATAAACTGAAACTGTAAGCCCGAAAGTTTAGTGAGTTACCCCCAAAATACCGATACACATACAGTCCACATAACCATGTCAGCAACATCATAACATAACAATTGAACAGAATGCAACGGGTCTACAGCTTTACAGACTGGATTACCCCCTGGGCCCATAGTGTGAGTCTGGATTGCCTTGTGGGCCTACAGCTCACATCTGGCTTGCCATCGAGCCCACAGTACGAGTCTCCCTTAGCCTGTAACTGGAATGCTCCCGGGTTTGTTGGTTACCGCACGAAGCAGTCCCACCTCAACCCATCCCACATAACATATCAACATATAACATAACCACTGAGCATGTAGATAATCATATAACACAGGTAGTCCTACAGATCTACCTAACTGGCATAATCACTGAGCATGCAACATTAACTTCATACTCAACATACTAACACTGCTAGGATAAAATATTTAATGGGTCGGCCTTGGTGCCTTAGACCCCTTAGTATAGTGAGGATAACTCACCTGACACTGCTGAAGTCCCGCGGATAAAACCCAACTGCTGGTTTACAAATTCTCGAACTGTCAACATCAAACAACACCCAATTAATAGTTGGGTTCCAAGCCCAAAGTCCAACTCACACTACAAAACCCAATAGTTAAGTAATAGGCCAAAGCCCAACACATGGCCCAATTTTCACAATTGGGCCCATCCCTTCATATGGGTCTTACCCCTTAGGCCCAACCATCTCTCCTGATCCAACACTTGGCATACTAATGGCCCAATCTCTTATAATCATGAAAGTCCGGTTATGGCCCATCTATGGCCCAATTTTCCAAATTGGGCCCAAGTTCTCAAATGGGCCTTATCCTAAAGCCCATCTACTTATTCTAGTCTATTTGCTTGATCTTGGATGGTCCATTAATAACTCAATCATCAAGGCCCAAAAGAAAGGCCCAACAATAAACCCAAGTGAAATTAGGGTTTCCCATAAAATAATGATTAGGGTTAAGTTTCCAACTTAACCCATTAAGGACTTAATCCATTAAGTCCAATATTGCTTAGATTAGTCTTTGCCAATGATTATTATTTAATATTTCAGACTATTAAATCATTCTCATGTGTGTGTCCCGATTAATTCTCAAAATTAGGGTTTTATTGGCATTAGGGTTTTCCAAACCCTAATTAGGGTTTCCAAACCAAATACTAGCCAATTTATCAATTTGTTGGGCTTTTAGGTCAATTAGGGCTTTATTGGGCCTATTAGGCCCACTAAAATATCATTAAGTCCATTAGGGTTTTATTTAGGTCAATTAGGGTCCATTAGGGCTTACAAGACCCATTAGGGTTTTGAGCACCCCAAAATAAATCAAACTCAACGAGGTAAGCACGACACCTGACAAGGCGGCCAGTGGCGGCAGCCACCACCCTACGGTGGTGGTTTGAGTTTCATTTCATTAATCTTCTACTAATTACATTTTACAACCCAAAATAACACACACACACACACTAAGAGATAAACACACACACAACCACCCTTGTGGTGGTCAATGGTGGCACGTGGCGATAGCCACCACCTCACGGTGATGGTGGTGGTTGTTTTAGGTTTTCCGGCCAAAATAGATCACACACAACACACCCACGACCGGAAACACACACACATACACCCGTTTTTGCTTGCAAAGAACACCCAACAGCCACCAGATGGCACATAGCGGCGATGGCAGAACCATGCAGAGGAGGCAGCGGCGGTCTTGACGGTGACAAGGAAGCATTCACGGCGACAGCAGCGGCAGTAACCCCGGTGAGTCGGCAACGGCAGGTTGCGGTGTCAGCCACCGAAAATACATCTAAACACCACCACCCTTGCGGTGGCACACGGTATTCGGAGTGGCAGCAGCGAAATGCACACAACCTCCGACTAGGACCCAACAGCAGCGACGTCGTGGTTTCTCGGCGGCGAAGGAGTAGCGACAGCGGGATCTAAGGGCCGAAGGCGGCGGCTGCAACGGTCTTGGCCTCCCTCATTGATCTCAGCAACTTTTTTGGCGTCCCTTACAGTTCTAGCAGCGACGACGTAGCTCCTCCATCAAGGTTCCTTCGGCCGGTCACGGTGGTTCCTCCCCGTTTACGTGCGATGTCCGGCGTCATGAGTGGTGGTGGAGGCGTCCGAGAGTAAGGAAGGGTGTTAGGGGATGAAGGAGTCCCGATGATGGCGGCTGGTTTGAGAGATTCCTAGGGTTAGGGTTTATAATCCTTAAATACCCGTTCCATCTTACAAGTTTGCCATAATGGCAAGATAGGTCCCTCCCATTCGAGTTCCTTTCACTATAAATCCCAAATTTACCATTTGACTCCTCCATGACAAATTCTTCCCAATATAGGTCCAAAATTTACCTTTTAGTCCCCAGCTTCAAAAAATCTTTTCAATCTAAGCCCAATATTTACCAAACACCCCTTGACTTATGAAAATCTTTACAAATTAAGTCCCAAAATTACACTTTAACTCCTAGAGTTCAAATCTTGTCATTTGAATTCCCGAAACCAACACTTTATTAATTATTATTCGATTTTAGGCTCAAATAATATAAAATAATAATAATAATTACTTCCCGGGGTTCCTGATTTATTATCTAATTACTTTACTTAAAACGAGATGTTACACATTTAAGGTTACTTAATCGTCATTAAAAAGCTCATAATAGCCATGAATGCAACTTTGAGATGGAATATTTGCATTCCAAAAAAAATTGTTCATTTTGATCTAAAATGCGACAATTTGTTGGTTTATATGTGTTATCCACAACCACTTGCTTGTACATTGATATCCACGGTAATCTCAAAATACATCTTTATGTTAACATGATCTTTTCCTACATTAATTTTTCAAATGTTTTGTTTGTTGGGTATATTCTTGATAATACAAATTCTTTAAGAATATTCAAAACCATTCTGCAAGAATAGTTTATTCTGTAAGAATATTATTGTTGTATTCTGATAGAATTGTAGTTAATTATTTGTATGTTTAATGTGCAGTTGTTACAAGTATATCACTACAAATTACTTGGCAATGAATTTCTGGTAGAAATGGTTTGAAGACCGGATGGGAAAGGCTTGAAGAATGAATTAAAGAATGATCACATGCATTGTTTAAGAATGTTGTTACTCCCTCCATCCCAAAATAATAGTCCACAGACAAAAAACACACAGTTTAAGAAAACATTAATTACCGTTAACTTTTTTAAGGAAATGACAGTCTTACCCTTCTGTTGCATTTAATTCTATGATAGTTGCATTTAATTTTATGGTAATTTAACTAATAATGAGGGGTATTATGGTAAAAGACATATTTATTTTTAGAAGTAGACAATTATTTTAGGACAAACCAAAAAGGAAACATGGACTATTAATATGGGACGGAGGGAGTATTTTTTAAGTACTTGTTATTCTTTCAGAATGTTTGTTATTATTCAATGAATCACAATCATACAATGTAATTATTTGATATATTATTAGTTCAAGAATCGATTTTGTGTAGTCTTTTAGAATGTATTTACTAGTTTATGGTTGGCATTCTGTCATTCTGACAGAATAAAATCGAAAAACATATTTACTAGTTTATGGTTAAAATTCTATTATTCTGACAGAATAAAATCAGATTTTCAATCTTAAATTAATTTAAAATATTCAGATTATTAAAAATAAAGGAATTAATTATCCCTAAAAATCCGAAAATTTCCTTTTTTAAAATAGGTTAATTGACTAAAATGTCCTTATGCTCAAATTTGTGTTATTATATGGTACATGTTATCATATTCTACTATCATAGACCCTCAGATCATGACCTTTGATTATATTCCATCCAATGGTCCAGATTTGTGCATTCTTACACACAATAGTTACTAGAAACAAAATAACCTAACCCTATATATATATATATATATATATATATATATATATATATATATATAATCTTACTAGCATTAATGCTTCCTCCCTTCAGGTGAAAATGGTTCTCACACACTACCTTCCTATGTTGTTATAACCATTGATGCCACCATAACCCACCATTAGGTACTTTTCACCACCGTCAATGTAATTTTTCCTATCGTTCTGATACATTAACTGAATTTAATTTTTGGAAATCACAATGTTAAACTCTCAATGTAATTCTTTGTTGTTCCATTGATTCTTTAGAGTTTTAGATTCGGTTCCCGTGTTTATTTACTGCTCTTAAAGTTTAATTTAGTTTTTTTTGTTGGTTTTGGTTGCTTTTAGGAATGTAGATTTTGAATCGAAGTTTGTTGACCGGAGGGGATTATGATGTCTGCTTCTGGTGTAGGCAAAGACATGAGAGAAAATGATGGGATGGCCCTTCTCTTTTTATTGTTTCATTATTTTAGTGGGGAGATTGTTATGGATGGCAGTGATGGAGACAGAGAGAAGGATTTTACACATATAGAGGTGGTGTGACGAGCATCGCACAAAGACGCAGTGTTCGTGTGTAACCGGAGACGAGAATCTGCACAGATGGAGGTGGGAAGATCTTATTAGGCTCTCAAATGATTTTATGGTTTTTTACAAAAAAAAGGTCCTTGCAATTTAATATTTTAAAAAACAAAAGGGCAAGTGGAAAGATGTAAATACCTTTTTTTTTTGCTAGATAACGGTGGTTTCTAACAGATTTTAGTTTGACGAACCAAAACTAATAAAAATATCTAATTTTTGACCATTGGTACGCCACCAACACTTTTTGGATCAAAACCAAAATTTTGCAAACCACAGGGACCATTTTTGCAATTTTATCATTTTGAAACAAGGGTTTTTAATTTATTTTTCTACCTCTAGCCATTTCGAGCTACACAATACAATTTTCAAAACTCGACATATTTGAACGACTTCCCTATATTTGTATTTTCCAACCGGTGTATTTCTAAAGTCGACTCAAAAACAATTTAATCATTTTGTCTATTTTTGTGTTGCATTTTTAGGTTGTACAAACTGTTGAACTTTGTAACGACCTTTTTCACAGTTCAAACGCATCTCAAAAAAATTGTCGTTAATTTGTGTTTGTACGGTACTCACTATGGCCCATTTCCTTGTGAAAACATTTCATATCGCATCTCAATAAAATGGTCATTCACTTGCATATTTCTAGTCCAATCCTTTCATGTGTCTACCTACAAATGGTCCAACACATTCTTCTTCAGATGTCCACATTTGAGCAAGTTGCTTTCCTTTTCCTTTGACTCGGGATGGTTCAGCAACAAGTTGGGTTCGGGTTTCAAAGATGTCTTTGGGCTTAGGGTTGCGTTTCCGAAATGAACTCGGCTTTTAGCTATGACAAGGGTGTGTTTCTAAAACATATTTGGGAGAAACGAGAAGTTGTTGAATAGGTTTATTGGCTTATGATAAAACTGTTGCATATTTTTAAATTGAATGGATGGAAAAATTAGGATGTCTAATTGTGGTACGTAAAGTGGTGTATTTACAGATCGGAAGCAAAAAATGTATCTAATATAGTAATATGTGTTCCTTTTATTCGACCATATGAGATTGTGAGATTGTTAGGAGATTCGTTTGAATCTATTTTTATTTTAAAATTTAAAAAAAAAAAATTGAAGGATAGAATGATGATAAAAAGGTTGTGTGAAATTGAAAGTTAGAATGTTAGTATTTATAAATGTAAAAGAGGTTTTAAAAGATTAGAATGTAGTACTCACCACAGCCAACACACCAACCAATGTGGTGTTACCAAACCCACTCTGGTAGGCACTAACCGTAGTGTTTGTGCTGATACACCCACCGGACTAACAACTAAATATTCTTACACATTAAAAATAAATAAATAAATAAGAGCCTAAAGCTAAATAGTCTTGCAAACAAAAACAATCAGAAGTGGTTTAAAAAGGGCCCAAAATGTAAGCCCAATATCCAAGACGCACCCACCATAGTCTCCTGAGTCTTGACAACCAACTATGAACTAACTCTACCAATTACGATATGCATCATTGCATGATATGATTTTGGCCATATTATTATTAACTTCTCTATAAGGATAAGCTTATCATTGCATGATAAGCTTTTTTTTTGTATGATTCAATCGGACATTAGACATTAAATTTATGACAAAACTGTAAATTTGATCCTTGTGGTTTATAAAAAACTTTGGATGGAATCCAAAATCTTTTCGACTTGTATGAATGGTCCAAAATCATAAACTTTCTGAGTCATGGTCTTCTTGGTCATGAGAGAGAGAGAGAGAGAGAAGTGGGCTATTCTTTTCTTTTCTATTTTTAATTGATAAAAGATTAAAATAAAATTACAAAAAGAAAATTAGAAGGGTAAAATCGTCCTTTCAAGTTTCCCTAGGACCAAAAACACATAAATTTCTTAATTTTAGGACTAAAACCACGGAAAGTATTTGATTTTGGACCTTCCATGCAAGTCGAAAACTTTTTGGACCCTATCCAAAGTTTTTTACAAACCACAAGGACCAAATATGCAGTTTTGTCTAAATTTATTTTATTTTCATTAACAGCGTAAAAAATTTAAGCCTTTTGTATATCTAAAAGATGTTGCTTTTTAACAGGTTTTTTCATTTATTTTTAGATTATATCTGTAACTTAATTAAACTAAACACATCTTGATATATTTGACATTTTGTAACAATAACACATACAAACATAAGCATCGAGACATTTCATTCATCTCATTTTTCAAACTATCTAAATAGTTTTGCTTCAAACTCAGCCTACTTTACGTTCAAACACCATTTTCAAATTCCAGCATTAAAAAAAACGTTTTACCACCTCTAAAAGGACATTACTTCAAGATTAAGCTATATAAAAAATAAATAATAAATAGATAAATCAAAAAAAAGATATTAGTACATGTCACATGTGGTCATGGTTCATGAGCAATGATTCAGTTCATCCAAGCCAAGCCACACATTCATGCTAAATTCTATCATCAAAAGATTCCTCATATCTTAACCTATCTCATACACACCAACAATGTCTATTAATATAAACTATACTATACCTATCATAATTTCTTAAACAACAAATATGAATTCTTCTAAAACAACTACTCTTTTCATAATACTTAATCTAACTATTTTCACATGTGTCTCATCCACCAATCCACCATGCCCTCCAACATCTCTCCCTAAACCACCAACCAGTAGCAAGTGCCCTAAAGACACCCTAAAATTTGGTGTTTGTGGTGACTGGCTAGGGCTAGTTCATGAAGTCATTGGAGCTCAACCAGATAGTGAATGTTGCACATTGATTAAAGGTCTAGCTGACCTTGAAGCAGCATTGTGTTTATGCACAGCAATTAAGGCTAATGTGCTTGGTGTCCTTAAGGTTAATGTCCCTATTGCTCTTAGTTTGGTGCTCAATTCTTGTGGAAAGAAGGTTCCGGAAGGGTTTAAGTGTGAATGACATTTTTTTTTAGTTTTAGTTCCTTAATGTTGGTGTAGTGTCAACTGTCAAGTGTGTATTTGTTTGGATAATAATCAAGCAATTGTTTTAATATTGATTTAGAATCGATATTTTTTGTATCCCAAATAGAAAAAAGAAATTAAAAAAAAGTGATGAAGGACCTGTGCTCATTGAGGTCTTAATAGAATGAAGACGCGATGATGGCCGATTCTGCTCTCACTTATGCGACCAAGGTGACGAAGGACCTGCACATTATGTAGATACAATGTATAATTTTGATTTTATTCTATATGTTATTTAAAGTTTATAATTAATGAACTTTTGTTTACAAAAAAGGAAAAAAGTAAACATGATAGAAGCTCATCAACACCCAAATAACTTATTATAAAATAATTTGTTTAGTTATTTTCGATATATAAAATTTGAGTTTTAGACTATGTTTGATGGGCTAGTTGATTGTTGAAAAGCTAGTTGCTGGCTAATAAAAAATAATTTGTGAAAAGTCATTTTTATTTTTCGTTTGATAGTTGAAAAGCTAGCTGCTAACTGATAAGTTGGGCTGAAATATGTAAAATGACATAAAAGGGTATGTTGAAGAATGAGTTTTTTTATAATTTATAAGGGGTATATTTGGAAAATAAAAACTCAACAAGATCATTGAAACGCTAGTCTAAGTACCTTTTAAAAAGCTAGCTTATAAGCTACTTTTTGGTTTGCCAAACATTATTAATTAAAAGCGAATGGTATTATTGACCAAACAAAAAATAAATAAATAACGAAAACTCACAGTTAATATTGCTTTTCCAGTAATATCAAGCTTCAGTGAAGGTCCTTTAACATCAGTTTCCAAAAAGAAGTGTTTTCCCTTCACTCCTTCCGCCATTCCAATCTCTCTAACTTCCTGCAAGAATACAAAGGAGGGGTATAAGCGTAATTAAGCTAAAATCCATTACATGTCAAAGTATCAACTTTATATGCTCTAACAATGTAATAACATCACTAAGTTAAAAAAGATCACTCACCAGAGCTTTCTCTATGGTACTTTCAGTCAGCTTCAAAAAGAAAGAAAATTACTTAATTAGTAATTGTGAAATTTGTGTTATAATTTAAGACCAAAAATGTACAAAGAAACATGTTTCAGAAACCTTCTTTCTTGGGGCTGTTATAAGTTGGGAGTTTGCCTCAGCATAAACAGCCATGTCATTAATGGCTGCATTGATCTTATCAAGTGTTAGCCTTCCTCTCATATACCTGCAAATGCATTTTACAATTTTAATTAAAATATGGCCCACAGGGTTGCAGTATGAAACTTCACACAGGATGATTGAAATTGAACTTACGATGACAAAGAGTCTAGTTCATTAGCAGTAATGTACCACAAAGGTGGGGACCCACGACCCTTTTTCTCCTATAATGTGAATAAAATGTTGTCAATGTTAGTAAGATTATAAATTTATAATAAAGAAGTAAATTACAACTTTGGTCCCTGTGTATAGCTGATTTTTGCAATTTTGGTCCTTATATATTTTTTTGTTGCTCCAAGTAAAACGACTATATTTTTGGGGACCAAAATTGCAAAAATCAGCTATATAGAACCTCAAATGAGGACTAAAACTACAAGAGAAAACTATTGTGAATCAAAGTGGTAAAAAACAGTTATACTCAGGGACCAAAAATGTAATTAAATCTACAATAAATGTCTTATGTTTTGGTATAACAAGGTCATAGATAATAATATATACAGGAGGAAAGGGGTTCTTAGTTCTTACTTTGATTAATGGTGCAGGCTCCTCTTTGGGCTCTTGAATCCCAAAAGAATAATCTTGTTTTATAGGTTCCTCTACTGTGTAACTGGAACAAAATGTGCCAAAATTAGGACTTTTAGTGCTGGAGTAATTAATACTAAAGAGAGCTGTGAACAATATTCTATACAAGATAGACAAATAGATTAAGTCACCATGTAGTATTATCATGATGCATAACTTTCCCCCTTTCAGGCATATATGATGGAGCATACACAGACATACTCTGCAACTTCTGCTGCTGTTGTAGAGATGCTTTAATCAGCTTCTACATATAGAACAAAGAGCATGAGTCAGTTTTAAAAGGATTGTAGTTAAGTAGGTCAACTTATACTGTTATACAGTGAAAGAAATGTTAGTGTTCCCAATACTTCTAAAAGACTAAAGCTATTTAGTACAGTGAAAGTGTTGTTAGTAATCACAAGAATTTGAATATGCATAACGAGTTATCTCATGGTTACATTCTAAAAACAGATTTTCAAAGCTATTATCACCCCTCCAATGTATCATTTGCTTCAATCAAACTAGTTAAGAGTTCAATGTTATCAGTTCTTGGTATTAAATTCTTTCATATATCTTGCTATTCTTGTTTTGTTGTAGTTAGGTTGGACTTCTAGCCTTGAATTCAAAATATTACTTTTATAAACTTCTTATGTTACCTATGCATGTTTATTTACAAATTACATGGATTAATCACTTAATTGGTTCGAATCCTACAGAGTACCCCAAAGAACCACAGGTTTCATCATGTCCGTGGTTAACACCAACGCATAGGCAAAAATCTATACTCAAGAGGCATAGAACTGTTTTACTTTTGGATGAGCATTAAAACGAAAATGAATGAAAATCCCCTAATATCACATACAAAAATCCTTTTAAGCAACATAAACTAGGGCTGCAGCCAAGGCAAACTTACTTTAGCTTTCGGAATGGCTAGGGTTTCTTCACGCAAGCGATCTTTGATCTGCTGTAATTGATGTTCCATGGCCTTCAGAGTTGTGTCAACTGCTGACAAATCGGTGATGCTGCTCGCAGGATACACTAACCAAACAGAGTAAAAGCAACGTGAGAGCTGAAATTGAACGACGATTAAGAACTTAAAAACGAAATTTTTCAGAATTTAGCTAGATCCAGTTTCTAAATACATAACTAAGCATACATACAATTTTTGTGGTGGATTGGAAGGAGTTTTGAGGTTTTACACAAACCGTGACTCCCATTAGGGAACCTTTTGTAGTTGAAGTGGACTTACTGTTACGGGCGACGACGAGATCTTGTAGCTCTGCAATGCGAGTGTTGAAGGATGAAACTAAAGAGTCCAGTGATAAGCCTGCTTGCTTGACATCCATGGCGATCTCTCCCTCTCTCTCTCTCTCTCTCTCTCTCTCTCTCTCTCTCTCTCTCTCTCTCTCTCTCTCTCTCTCTCTCTCTCTCTCTCTCTCTCTCAGATGTAGAAATGGCGGGAATATAAGTTCAGGTTTTTGGATGATTGATGATGATTCGATGTCACTCTCGGGCGGGGGCGTTTTTGGTAAAATCAATAATGCCTTTTTTTTCTAAAATTTTCTACAAAAAAGTCAGCAAAATAGAAAAATGTTGAGTTGACTGTGACAATCTCACAACTTAAGGCCCCGTTCAGTTTCTACTTAGCCGGTAAAAACTGACCCAACCCACTAACTCAATTCGAACCCAACGCAAAATTAGCAGGTTGGGTTGAGATTTTCAACCCATTTATGTTAAATGGGTCAACCCGTCTAACCCACTTAATTTAATAGGTTGGGTCGGGTAAAAACTATCAACCCGTTTTCAACCCACCAACCCATTTAACTTTAATTTATATTAAATTTAATAATTATTAAAATATTATCATGTATTAATCTATGTATTAGTTTATAAATTACAATGTTTGTATTATTATTTATGTTTTAAAAAAATAGAATCCTAATTTCTATCTTTTTGTTTGGCACCGACAACACTAACCACTCTAAAAAATCTCTTAGAAATTACATATCTTTAATGTTATTTGAATAATTTCTTTGTATACGTGAATTGTGATTGTGCTTTTGTCATACATTGAAATTTTATTTAAGTCTATAACTAATTTAAGTGGTGTAATCTTTAGTTAAATAATTTATTCTTTTTATTTTAAATGGGTCAAACCAAATTTAACCAATTTATTTAATTGGTTGGTTTGGGAATTACATAAACGGGTCAACCCGGTGACAACCCATTTATCTAAAAGGTTGGGTTGGGTTGGAAATATCAACCCATTTAAATAAAAAGGTTGGATTGGGTTGAAATTTTCAACCCAATTAATAAATGGGTTGAACCCGAACCCAACCCAGGTCGACCCATTGCCACCTCTACTTTCTAGTATATATAAACCAATTTTTTTCTCATTTTAACACAGCTTTTCCCCAAGTGTATATAATTTCTCTCTAAAAATGATGGTTGTAAACCAAGAAAATCTACCCGTAAGAGTTAGTTATTTATCCCAATCTATGTATTTTATGTTTATAACCCCGAAATTAGAACCTAACAAGGCCTTAAAATGTTTTAACAGGCTGATACCTGCGAAAATGTAGATTCTCAAATCGTGGTCTATAAAAATATAATTTTTCACATGTCTTAAATATTATCGAGCTATCAAATTGAATTTGGGCTTACCAGGACACAGCGATGAATAAAATATTGTTGACCTTGTTTAAAGTCTTATAGAGAGTTAGAGACCTAGAGTACATCTATCCAAAATGTTGGCCTCGTTATGCTTAATATTTGTACATCCGGAGGAGAGTTTAGCATGTTTTCTGGCTAATAAATTATAATAATTTTTGAATAAAAAACTAATATGTATACTTATATTTTACCATATGTCAAGTAGTTTTTCATTTTAGAATAGATTAAGAGAATGGTCCATGTAATATACAAAATTACAGGTTCAATCTATTTGTTCTCTCAAAATCATTTTTGAAGTTTGGGTTTATGTTTAAGTGTTGGTCCAAACCTATAAAATGACCTTATATAAGTCGTTTATTTTTATTGTATTCTCATTCTTATATATATATATATATATATATATATATATATATATATATATATATATGACATATAAATAATTAATGAGGGTAATTTAAAATAAAATAAAAAATCTTCATACAGATCCTGTGAGACTATAAGATAAAATACTGTATTTGATATTGCATGTAGCATGAAGCATGGTGATGTTATGAACAACTAATAAGCTAACTTCTTTGAAAATTTTGTAATTTGGATGAAGGGGAGTACATTTTCTTTATCTTGTTCTTTTAACAATTTGGTTCACGATCTTTGACAACACAATCCAATCTTCTTGAGTAGGTTTGTAAAGGTTTATAATTTTTTTATTTTTTTTGTAATCATTAGATGTGCATTTTCTTCTTCATCCTTTGATCATTACGACGGTTATTGTGTTCTGATTTTTATTATTAAAATACTATTACAAACTATTATCTAAAGAACACAAATTCCATCAATGAAAGCTAGAACCATCAAGGCATCTACCCAAAATTTTGAACGGAATCATTAACTTTGCCTCAAAATATGGTTAATCTTTATAAATAGACAGGAAATTCTCCTGCTTTGAAGAGTAGCTATAAATAGACAAGAAAGTCTTTCAATTTTGAAGAGTATGCATGCCAAGTGTTTGACGAAATGCCAACAATCAGTAATCTCTTCACTGTGCTCTTCTTGTTGGTTTCAAATGCTTTTGTTTATGGAATTTGTGATGCTTCCTCTTACTCTAGTCTCGTAAGCAGTAGTCTCGATCATCAACTCCATGCTCCCAATCCCATTACTGAACAACCACTCGCCAAGATCGCCCTTCACAAAGCCATTATTGCTCTCCATGCATCAGCTTTTGTTCGTGTTAACCCTACCTTTCTTGGGGCTAAGGTATAAATTAAAAATTCAAGTAAGTTTGCTAATTGTTATACATTTATCCTCATGTATTTCTGTAAGTTTGCTAATTCAAGGTCAGGAATTGAATCTTGATTTCATAATTTCAAACACCTATTTTTCCTTCTTTTTTGGGGTAACTTTTGGAATTGATATGGTAATAGGGCGATGATACTGAATGGGTGAATGTAGAACTGGATTACCCTGAAGCAACTCAAGCTGACTGGGTTGGAGTTTTTTCACCAGCAAAATTCAAGTAATCTTATCTTTTAACACCTATAATCCCATTAACATCCTTTTGTTTAAACATGAATGATTTTTCTGAATGTGACAGCTCATCAGAATCAGAATATTGTTCCTCTGAAACTCCATTCATATGTACAGCCCCAATTAAGGTACTATGATACACCATTAATTAATTACTTCCAATCTTGAAGGCGATTTGTTTTTTAATAAGTAGTCTTTTAATTTACATGAAATATGTTTTTTTGTGACAGTATAAGTTTGCAAACCACTCCACTTTCGATTATATTCAAACAGGAAAAGCATCACTAAGCTTCCAGATTATAAATCAACGTGCAGATTTTGCATTTGCATTATTTACAGGAGGATTGGAAAATGTGTGTGAAGTCACTATTTCCACTAAATTATTGATTTTATATAAATTCTTCAATCCATGCATGAAATTAATTATGTTTTCTTAATTACAGCCAAAGTTGGTTGCTGTTTCAGATCCCATATCATTTGCAAACCCCAAGGCCCCTCTATGGCCTCGTCTTGCCCAAGGAAAGACTTGGGATGAGGTATATTTCCTCTTTCTTGCCTTAACAAGACTAAATGACCATTTTACCCTTACATTCTCACAAAACATTTTAACAATATTAACATGAGAGGAGTTTGATATGGAAATATGTGAAGCAATAGTGTCTTAGTCTTATTACATTAAGCGATGTTTTTTTTGGCTTAACCCATTAAGTTATTTTGTCCAAATTAAATAAAAAAGACAACCATTGACCTCATTAATTTTGTCTAAATTAAGTGCTTAACCAATTAAGCTCATTAAGCCAAAAAAACAATGTGTTATGATTAATGGGTGTTACAGATGACAGTAACTTGGACCAGTGGATACAACATTGATGAAGCCACTCCAGTTGTAGAGTGGGGTTGGAAGGGTCAAAGTCAACTTTCTTCCGCAGGAACATTGACCTTTACACGTGGCAGCATGTGTGGTATGCATTGCTACTTAGTTGACCATCTTACCTTAAAATTTGCAAAATTTACATTTGTTTTTTTAACTACCATGTAGGTCCACCTGCACGTACAATTGGATGGCGTGCTCCTGGTTTTATCCACACTAGTTCCTTAAAGGAATTGTGGCCAAACACAATGTATGTGTGCCACCTTTACTTACATTCAGACACTTATTAAGCACTCAAAAGAAAACAAAAAATAAAAATTTGTGACTGGGTCAACTTTTTCAGATACGATTACAGAATGGGGCATATGCTTTTAAACGGATCGATTATTTGGAGTAAAACATATACATTCAAATCATCTCCATATCCGGGACAAGATTCATTACAACGTGTTATTATATTTGGAGACATGGGAAAGGTATTATTAGCACTTAAAAAATCATTCAATATGACAATATCATAATCACAACTAAAGTTGAAGTTTATGTTTTATTAGGCAGAACGTGATGGATCAAATGAGTATGCCACTTATCAGCCAGGATCACTTGTTACTACAAATGAATTAGTCAATGACCTTGACAACTATGATATAGTGTTCCATATAGGAGATTTGTCATACGCAAATGGATTTCTTTCACAATGGGATCAGTTCATAGCACAAATCGAACCCATTTCATCAATAAAGCCATACATGATTGCGAGGTTCAGATGGATTTCTATTTTCTAACTGCTTTTTCTAATTTCCAAACAAATAATAAAATGACAAAATCACTTTTATTACACAGTGGGAACCACGAACGTGATTTTCCCAATTCGGGATCTTTCTATGACACGCGTGATTCAGGTGGGGAATGTGGCGTGCCTGCCCAGACCATGTACTATGTTCCAGCAGATAACAGAGCTAAATTTTGGTAAAAATATTGTCTTAACCAATTAAGTTCTTAATTTCTAAAGACTATTGTTGATATTTTATCATGTTTACAGGTACTCAACAGATTATGGGATGTTTCACTTTTGTATAGCGGATTCAGAGCATGATTGGAGAGAGGGTTCAGAACAGTATGCATGGTTGGAGAAATGTTTTGCATCGGTTGACAGGCAAAAACAGCCATGGCTGATTTTTGCTGCTCACCGTGTTCTTGGCTATTCTTCCAACAATTGGTTAGCCAATGCGGGTGCCTTTGAAGAGCCCATGGGACGTGCAAATTTGCAGAAGTTATGGCAGAAATACAAGGTGGACATTGCATTATATGGACATGTTCATAATTATGAAAGAACTTGTCCTATTTACCAGGTAATAACTGTTGTTTGATAAAACTGAACCATTTAGTGTTAGAATGATTCCAACCTCTTATTGGTGTAGAGAATCTAGAAAAATGGTACTAACTTATTTTTTTGGTGTAGAATCAATGTGTAAACTTGGAAACATCTCATTATTCGGGTACTGTGAGAGGGACAATCCATGTTGTTGTTGGTGGAGGAGGAGGGCATTTGTCGGATTTTACAGAGATTAATACATATTGGAGTTTGTATAAAGATCGGGATTGGGGATTTGTGAAACTAACAGCGTTTAACCACTCTTCACTCCTATTTGAATATAAGAAGAGTAGAGATGGTTTGGTTTATGATAATTTTACAATCTCAAGGGATTATAGAGATGTTTTGGCATGTGTGCATGATGGATGTGAAGCTACCACCTTGGCAATTTAGTAAATGGTATGTCAAAAATTTAAGTTAACCTGGTCAAAAAATAGATGTAAATTTTTTAGATTTTGTAGCCCCTTAGAGGTCGTTTATGTGTCGATGTAACTTGCTTATGCACACCCTTGTAGTGTCTTGCTAGTTGCTTATAAACTTTTCTCTATTCAAGAAAAGCCTATTTAACTTCACTTGGAACTATTTGTTTTCTTGTACTCTTTGGTTAATTTAAGTACACACATGCATTTCATACTTTTCATCGGTATTAGTTTTCTTTTAATAAATATGTTACAACAACCCTAATCATTTTCGAGATACTTGGTGTCCTCATACACCTTCTAGTAGCTATACTACTTTCATGTAGAGGATGGTCACTTCATTCAAAATCATTGATATAACACGCAAGTTTTGTTAGGGTTTTTCTTACAATAAACACACAATAAAGATGTGAAGGAAAAGTTAGAGATCGCACATGATTTATATGGTTCACACGTTTAGGGGGTATGTGATAGTGCTTATTTATAAAGTATTTAGTTTATTGTGTTTTGGTAATTTGAGTGATTGGATTGTACAATATAACTTGTGCTTATTTTGGTTTGTTACCACTAATAGTGAATTTTAAATCAGTTTTTTCATTTATTAATCATCAAAAAAACCAAAATTGTCAAATGTGATTGATTTCAAGGAAATTAATTTCCATACACTCTGAATACCCGGTTTGTTTATGTTTCTCACTATAAGCTTTGCTTTAGATAAAGCCTCAAAAAGGGCAAGCTTTGCTTTAAATCTTAGAGAGTCTAACTGTAATGATTCCTTCCTTCATGAATAATGTCAAGACATGGCACTAAAATCCGATTTGATCAAAAACAATATAATGTTTTCATCATATTCTCGATAATTTATTTTGTATTAACCAGTTTCCATTGTACAAACAAGTGCAAGTGTAATTAATGGGTAGAAAATACAAAATTAATAATAATAATAATCTAGTCACCTTAACTGGGAGCACCTCTTGAGCTGTGACTCTCCTTTTTGGTTGTTAATATTTATATCAATGTCCATTTTATTTACATTCAACATGGAACAAGAAGAGGAAGAGGAAGAAGATTCTTCTACTTTCTCCATTAAAAGTTTCAGTATTGGAACATACGACAGTGTTCTATATGACCCAACCATAATCAGCTTTTTCTGCCACCCAAATAAATAAATAACCATTAAAATTATGCACACTTTTATCTTTAAAAACAAAAGATAAAATTATGCACAAAATAGTATCAAGTGTCAAGAATTAAAGTAGATTGCTAACCTTGGCACGTGTAAGGGCCACATTGATCCTGTGCCAATCCCCAAGTAGTGAAGATTTGCAATTCTTTGGATTATTGCTTGACCTTACAAATGACACCAATATGCAATCTTTATCCCTTCCCTACATTATGGGAAATACAATTACAAATCATGAGACTTTCTTTTAAGTAGATGCCAAAAAGATTATTATATAAAAATGTGTTTGTTACCTGGTATTTGTCAATGGTATGTATCTCCACTGATTTTGGAAGATACTGTTTTATGAGGTTGGCCTGAGAGTTGTAAGGAGTTATAACACCAATATCTTCCCCCTTGATGCCTTGACAAGTCAAATTCACAGTTATCTGCAAAAAAGACAGATGGAAAATACTGATTGTGATTGACAAGATTTGTTTAATTAATTTTTTTTTGTGTCACATATTTGCATTATATTTATACCTCTGTGATTATGTATGCTTCAAGTGGATTATTTACTGTCTTGAATTCTTTAACCTCTAAAGCAGGCAAAAGATCTGTGAACATGAACAAGTATTTGTAAGCAGCGTGTAATGTGAGAATTAACAAAATGAAGAATCATGGGAATATGACTATCTATACAAACCTGTATTAATGAATACTACTTGTCTGTCTGGATCCAAAACCTGAAAATTAATAATGAAGTTCAAAGTTATATGTTATTATTTGAAACAAAGATCTAAAATAAAAATAATCAAAGTGTAAGAATTGTACTTTCATTACTTTATATTTATTTTGTATTAAGAAGTTGTACTTTAAAAACTCGACCCAATTACAATGCTGTAATAGGGTAGGATTTAGGAAGAAATAAAAGTGCATAGTTATTTTTTTATTACCTTCTTAAGCCATGAAGAAGAAGAAGATGTAGAAGTTGTATACTCAAGTTTTGCATTTGCTACATCAGGAGAACCACAACGTAACCTATCACCGTATATCAAAGCATTGGATAGCTCCATAATGGGTGCACACATACGATACTGCAATTACAAATACATTTATCAAATAACATAAAAATTAAATATTATTTTAAGCTATAAACAAATAAAGTTAATATAATATAACACCACACCTGGCTTTGCAAAGCTGAAATGGCTTGGGGATGTGCTTCTGAAAGTCTGCAAAAGAGACTAACACCCATTCCATTTTCCCTAGCTTCGGTACTCTGGAATAGAAAATCCCTTAGTTATATTCTATATGAGTAAATTACATTTTTGGTCCCTGATTATAACGGTTTTTTGCAATTTTGGTCCTTGTTCCAAGAAAATGACTGTATTTTGGGACCATAATTTCAAAAAATTGGCTATACACAAAATAGTCATTTTACTTGGAACAGGAACCAAAAAACATTGCAAAAACCTCCAACATTGCAATTGAAAAAAAAATTGGGATCAAAATTGTAAAATCAGCTATACTTAGGGACCACAAATGTAATTTACTCTAAAATAAAAAATAAGTACCTGAACAAGTGGGGGCAATTGATAATGATCTCCCACTAGTACAAACATTGATGCAAACATCAAAGGACCCAATGAAACCTAGCAAAAAGATCCCATTAATCTTAAAGAAAATAACAAAAAGAAAATGTCATAAAGAGTTATATAACAATTAGCAACATACAGGAAGTGTGATCTGTCCAGCTTCATCCATAATGCATACATCAAACTTCTTGTCACAAAGCAAAGGGCTAGTAATCCCTAAGCATGTAACTGCAACCACTTTGGCTTCATCTAATCTCACCTTAATATCTTTGGTGCTTTGCATATCAGCAGCTGTAAAAATGATCAATATAATTTCAATTTATATAATTCAACTGATAAACAAGTTAGACTCTTTTTTTTTTTCTGAAATCTTGAAGTAAATCCAACCATTAATGCAATGGCCACGGATTTCCTCATGCACAGCTTCTTCTCTACCAATACGTATAAAATCAATGCCCTGTAAGTAGTAGTTGATGATTTAGGTTCAGTTTTTGAACAATTGTATAAATGTTGAAGAATGGTTGAGGATTTGAAAAGACCTGAGATTTTAATTTGATAAGTAAATTATCAACAGCTGAGTTTGTGTAAGAAGTGAGCAAAATTGTGGCACCTCTCATCAACAATGCCTTCACAGCATGAACCATGGTGGAAGTCTTCCCTGTGCCTGGCATTCCTAGGATAAGTGTATAATCCTTAGCAGTAAGTATCTGAAAAATTACAAAAAAACAAAATTCATAACTAAACAAACAGCTTCTTTCATTCCAATGGAATCAACCATTCCATTCCCTCAAACCAAATACTGCCTAAGTTAACTATTGATGGATTCCTAACCTTTAGTATTGCTTTGCGTTGATCATCATTCAAAGTCTTCTCTGACCAAATGTATGATACAGCAGGATCTTGACTGAATATACAACCACCATCATATCGAGGAGCCTACACAAAATATACATGAGAATAAAAATACCTAAAAATGCAATTTGAAGAATTTTTCATACTCACATGAAGATCCACAATCATGCTTCGAAGGTGTGAGCTCCTATCATCTTGTAGAAACATTTGAATGAGGTTGAACCTTAAGACAAACAATACAAGGTCAAAAATTATACACTTCATGATTCATAAGATAACATAGACATTTTATGTTAGCAAGTTGAAATTAATAATTAAGAACCTCATTGTTGCAAATGATGCTGTAAATTCATCTTTATCAATCCGCCAAACCTCTTGACAAAGATCATGGATGATTCTAGAAGGACTACTCCCTGGAAGCCTTAAGCGCTTTGAGAAAGATGCCTGTTTTGTGCATTTAAAAAAAAAAAATTATTTTTTGTAAAAAGAAGCTAAAAAGTATTGAAATAAACAGACATACAGTGACATTGGTGTGAGTGATGTCCATTATGACACCTCTTGCAACCACAAGACGTTCAGGATCAGTGCTCAAGATCTAAGAACAAGTAAAGATGAAGTTATTAATTTATTAATTCTGTTAAAGGGAGAAACAGTTGAGGTGTAAAGTTATATAAATTACCACATAGTCCCCAGTTTTAAGAGAGCATTCCAAATCATTCCCTGAAGATGAAAGATTTGAATCATTCACATCATGGCGTACAAAGCGATAAACAAATCGGTTTCCTTGAGTGAAGTTTTTCAGTGGAATTTGATCTGAAGTGTCAAGAACAATGGAGGGTAGACATGTACTTGAATGTTGACTTTTCAAACCTTGTGAGCCCCACATATCTTTCTTCACAACCTGAAGATAACAAAAATATAAAAAACAGGAAAACATATTCAAACAAGAAAAAATAAATATAAAATTAGGAACTGTTTGTATTTATATTTTATACCTCCAGTTCATTTGCTTCTAAATCAATCAACCTTTCCCATTTCTTAAGAAAGATACAATGAGCAGATGTCAAATGGCTCACAAGTGAAGTGTAAACATCACCCAATCCACTTCCCTCAACACTTCCATTATTTGCCTTCAAAATATAAACACAACACATTTAAAAAACTTCAAAACTGTAAGTACTTTAAGCTAAATGGTGAAGAAAATGCAAGGTGTATGTTAGCACACTGTACCTTATGGTAGACTGTACAAGCGTTAAGGTGTCTGCAACTTTTGCACATGTTTGGGACCTGAAACATATAAACCATTTATTTACTTAAAAATTAAAGCCTCGCATAATTTTAAATTGATAGGATAATGAATAACTAAAAACCTGCAACATTGGTGGAAGCTGTTGCACCATTGATGCTTTCAAAATATCACTTGCAAGTTCATTACGCCTCATAATTAGCCCCACTAAGTCGGATCTTTTAACCGAAATTCCCTTTACAAAAGTAAATAAATTGAGAAACATTTTGGGTACAAAATATAAGAAACATTTTATGTGATGTTTTTTTTACCTGTGTTTGATCTGTGTGGAGATAGTATAGTAGACCATGATCTATATTCTTTTTGTACCTGAAAGGAAGTAAACAAGAAGAACACATAAGAAATTCAGAGTTAAGAATTACTAATTTTGTTATAATATAAATATAGAACACCTTTCAGACATGAGGAGAGTGTACAACATGACTTGAGCACCATGTTCCATGGCTGCCTGCATTATAACAAGGTAGAAATGAAGTGATACAACAGAAATGGTGTAAGATATTTTATAAAGAATCTTGATGAAAAATACCTGTCCATTTGTTGCTTTTCCAGTTTTGAATTCTAGAGGCATGATGAAATCATTGGTTTCATTAGTTTTTGAAGTAACTTTTACATGCATAGATGCATCTATGACTCCTTTCAACCCGTATTTTGGAGCCCATGCCATTTCCTCAATATCAACAACCTGAATACAGAAGAAATGCATTTAAAGAACTTGTTAACCTAATCAATGCAGCTATGGTTAAGCAATTGAATCTCAACTTATGCATAAACAAATGTAGTTATTCACAAAACAAATGAGACTGCATGAGATACCTACCTCAGTTATTTTCATCTTCTTAAGCCCTTCACTAGAGCCAAAATCAACATTAGGATTCATAGGGCCCTACACAAGTTTACAGCATCAATATATGAGTACAAAATGTATAAATTAAAGAAGGCTCTTATTTCATAACATGGAACACAAAATTAAAACTAAAATTTTTAGCACCTGTGAATCGCGAAAGAGTAAGATCCAATTTACTAACTTTGGGATTGCCTCAATCATGGTCTTGTGAACATCACCTTCATATACTGCAATCACCAGTAAAATTGAAGTTCAGTTTACATATTTGACACTTCTGAATAAACTAATTCCAGTGAATTTTAATGGATATTCACCTCCACAAGCATACAAACTCTCATAATTCTTCTGAAGCAAGATTCTTGCATACTCCTCAAGGAACAATTTGGTTGGAGTTTCTTTAACAAGTCCAGCCTATCACAAAAATGAAGTTCCATTCAGCTAAAAACACAAATGCAATGAAAACAAAATGGGAATTTCAGTTTCAAGTAATGGAGATTATAAGTTATAAAGACCTGAAATAGTTGATGAAGTAAGGTCCCAAGTAGTGCTGCAGCTGACTGTTCATTGCTCTTTAATCTTTCATCAAGAACAGTGCGACGTGGACAGCTGAAACTACCAGCTACCTGCCACCATGGCAATTATTGGTAGATAAGATATAATGAAATAAAATATGATTAATAAGATAAGATATAAATTATAAATCATATAATGAAAATGATAAAAATTACCCGAGTTCCAGACACCAATATATCAGGGTGAACAATTAAATAACCTTTGTCATGATTCACATCACATTTTCCCTCATCATTGAATTCACCAATAACATGTACAGTGTCACCAGGTGCTATCACACTATAAAACCTGTAAAAAGTATATATCAAATATTTATCCAAAACCCGAATTCAAAAATAAAAAAAAAAAAAGCAACAAATTTCCTATTTTATGTTCAAAGAATAAAATTTATACCACTCATCTGACAAACAAACAGACCGTTCTTCTCCACATTGCTCATTCAGTAGCCTTAAAACCTGAGAATAACAACATATTAATATATTATAATAGATTTATAATACAATGGATTACAAATTTACAAAAAGATATATTTTAGAATCAAACCTTTGAAGAGCACTGGGAGCCATTTGATCCAACAAACTGTTTCTCTGATACCTAAAATACAGAATGATGCGACATAACAGATCAACAGTGGCTTCTATTATTGTAAAAAAAAATAAGTAGATAAAAATGTGAAGCATACCTCAAAGACAAGAAAATAGACATTAGAAGGCTCTATCTTGACCTTTTCTGTTGAACCCATTGTTGTTCTTTCCACATGTATTCGATTCTTGTGTTTATTTTGATATGATTTTAATGAAGTTTTGGTGTCTGTACATACTTGATCTTCAACACATATTACATCTTCTACTTGATCTAGAAGTTCTAGCAATGCCTAAAGAAACAAAGCACACATGAGCACCATAATACCATATTACAATTGGTTTAAACAGGGTTGCTTAAAGATAAAAGTATAACCTTTTTGTGTTGCTTTGAACCCAACTGAGTTGATTCTCCATTAGTATCAACACTATCAGCATTCTGTATTTCATTCATGAAAATTAGCCAAGGAATAAAACTGTAAAAGAATAGAAGAGAGGGAATCATGAAAAAGAAAAGAGATAGATAACCTTATCGTGGCATGATGGTGGAGTCTTAAAAGGACTCCTAAAGTCCACATTATGCTTATCAATTGCTTTCTCATTACTACCATATGAAATCAAATCTTGCTCAAGGTTACGTTTTTCCAAATTTATCCCTTTTATGAACTTCAATGAATTTTCAGCCCCTTTCAAAGGAGGAGAAGAAAGAAACCTTTCTAGCTTGACTGCTGAACAAGGAGATAACTGCATTTCAAACATTTGGAAATGTCACAAAGTGGCAGAAATTTAGTAAAAGTTAAGTGTCATCACCAAAGAAACATTTCACATGCCTTGTTATCAGAACTTTGTTTGAATTTCATGATGTTGAACCTTGAAGATTCTCCTAATACTTTTCGCACATCCACTAAATTCTTTGTTAATGCATGAAGTCGCTCATTTACTGGTGAAATCCTCCATGTGACCTCATCACCTCCATCATCCTGGCTTTGGTCTATCAACTGTCATAATATGAGACAATACAAAGAAAACATGTCACATCTCAAGTTATATTCAAGAAAACATACTAAGTAAAAAAGTAAATGAGGAATATATTTTTTCCCGCATAATCAATGTTACTGCTCATTCCCATCACAACCCCAAATGCATGTTTTTTTGTAAATTTTATCTGTGTAGATGTCTACAAAAGATTCCAAAGCAACAAATCCAATTCTTAAGTTCCTTTATTTCAAAGAGTTGAATATATCTTAATTCTTTTAGCAGAAGAAATGCAATGAAACAGGTGTCAAGCTAAACGATACGGGAATTGTACAATAAAAGGCTACACTCATAATGTTATTTGTTCATACAGGACCAAAGAGGATCCATATCTGAATGTGGTTAATGAACAATAAAAATTGTAAATGTCTGTAAATAGGGTATTGCAATGCCCAAAAAAATGGAAGTGAAAGACTTCTATGCAAATCTTGCAAAGGGTGTTGAGTTGAAGAGCAGAGTTACTAGAATCTTACCATCCCAGGGGAAAACTTTATTCGTTTGCGAGAAACAGATTTGCAGAACTCGGGTGAAACCTCCAACTGATTTCCACTAGCATCACCCCTAACAACCGATATAAGCTCCTCAATAGGTGTACTTTGAGAAGCATTTTTGTTACCTTCTTTATTGGCATCCCCCGAACCCAAATCATTTCTAGGGTTTATCCCGGAATCGGAACTACCAGCAGTAGTAGTACTGGCAACCGGTTCGTTTAGTCTTACTGGATCCGGCCCGACATCAACTGATGCTACTTTTGCGATGGTGGGTTGCTGTTTTTGTGGGTTTTGAGATAGAGAGTTTTGAGTGTGGCGTTCGAAGAAATGTTGGATGCCAAATTTGGAGGGTTTTTCAGAGGATTGTTGTTGAACTTGATTTGATTTCTTCGACCCTCCGGTGACGGAGGCGGCTTTCTTCCTCGGCGGCATTTCTTGAAGAACTCGTGTATCCGAGACAGAAAATTAGAGTGCGATTGTTATTGGTGAATGAAAACGGAGTTCCCGCCAGAAATAAAAGAAAAGGAATTTTAATTGCTCGTTTGGGGGGAAGCGAAGGTACCCTGTATTTCTTTCGTTCCTTTCCCGTCTACGAAATAAAATGACAAATATACCCTGCCTACCTCACTCTATTTATCTAATTAGTTCTTGCGATAATTGATTTTTGATAAATCCAACAAAACACCATCGAAACCAGAATTCTTATCTATTGCATCTAAAAAAAATCATGAGACTTTCTACAATCTGAAGAGCTTTTGAAGAATCGCTTATGAGGTTGCTTACAAATATGTAGAGAAATTAAATTGACTTAACTTTTCGTGCTAACTAAATACATCCGTGCTTAGACGATAAATGCATAGTTACTTTTTGGGGTTTTGCATTTTTCATGTTTCGATAAACTATTGTTATTTTGATTATATGGAATGTTATTTAAACTATAAATTATATGTATTGTGATTTATGAGGGTACTTTTGTCATTATCAATTAATTTCATTCCATTCATTTGTTCTTTTGTGTTTTTCAAACATGTATGAATAATGCAATCTATTCAATGAGGCTAACCAAACATGACAACGAAATAGTAATGATCTATTCTATTGTATTATCCATTCCATTTCATCCAACCAAACATACACTTATAAAAATTGCTTTAGCAGGGTAAAATGTTATTCATTTTGTATACGTTTAGTCATTGAATTTTTTTTATCCATATTTGACAATTTAACTTGTTTTTTTACACATTCAATATTTATAATCGGATAATTCAAGTAAAGCTGCAAAAAATCATGTAATAAGGTAATATAATTTTCAATTTGTACATATTTGCTCCTTAATTAGTCATTATGACTGGTTTCTTCAAGTTTTGCTCACAGCATCCTACGTGCGACAATCATTAACTAGGTGTTCTCATAGATGGTTGGTCGCTCGTTTATATTAGTAACCTGTTGGATTAGTGTCTAAGCTCGTAACCATGACCGGGTTGTGCATGGTCCTTTTGGGTTGCCTTCACCAAAGCAACTTGACTGGAGAAATAACAGAGAAAGAGGTAATTATGATTTATTAATATATTATAGGAATAATATATTGAAGGAGAAATCATATTTGATTAATTAATATTGGTCAATAATTAATTAAGAATTAATTTTGTGATCAAATGTAATTAATTAAACTACATGGGTTGAATTGTAATTATGTGATAGTTGTAAATTAGGGCAATGGATGCCCTAAGGGAGATGTGGACGAATTCAAGGGGATAAGGCCCTAGAATTCGTCCAAGGATAAAGATATAGACTTATCTTATGGATTGCTTGGTGGGCAAGCAACTAGATAAGGATAAGGACTAAAACCCTAATATCTACCCTATATAAAGACCCCTTGGTTGAGGGAAATCAGTCACTTGTTTCTAATAAAGCCTAGAGCCGATTTCTAGCCCCTCCCCCTCTCTCTCTCTTTCTCTTGCCTCTCCATTTACTTGTGGTGTTTGTGAGCCATTAGAGGTACTATACTTGTGGTACTTGCTTTCCAAGACAAGAGATTGAAGACTTGTGTTGTTATTACAATATAACAACAAGAGGTATGTAATCCCTTCTAGCATATAAATTTCGAAATACATAGGTACATGCTAGGGTTCTTCTTGTGTTCATAAAGTTGTGTATCTAATAGAGAAAACATAGATCCAAATCTAGGGTTGCATGCACACAGTTTGTACAAAACCCATAAGTGGTATCAAGGCATATGGTTTAATTGTTTTCAATTAGAATTATACAATTGTATGAATTTGACAGTTTAGGGTTTATGGCCAATAAACCCTAGGAGGCAAGGATTTCGAGTTTAGGGTTCTTGAACCATAGTGTTCGAAATTTTGAGAAGGGTTTTCAAACCCTTTTCCTTGTTGCCCAAGATTTTGAGATCTAGGGTTTGCAAACCCTAGATTTTCGAGATATGCCTCCTCCCCAATATAAGTTCCTAAAATTTAGGGATTTGGATAATCTCATATCTTATAATTATCCTTTAATGGTTAAATATGGTAATTAAAGATTTTGAATTATCACATCCCATATTTTCGAAATTTAGAGGGATTTAAGGGATTAGGATAAAATTAATTGTTTGATTTAAAATAATCCTTTATGATTTAGTAATTCAAATTAATTGTTTAATTTAGATAATTATTAAATCAAGAGTTTTAATATTTAAAATTTTAATTTAAAGGTTATAAATTTCGAAAATTTTAAATTGAAATTAAAACTCTAGTATTTTAAAAAATGTTTAAAATACACCCTATACTATTATATTATTACAAGATTAATAAATATATATATGTATAACTAAAATGCTAGTCTTACCGTTAGTAGGCCTCATTCACGAAGCCAATCTATAAAGGGGGTATAAGGTTATTGCCTATAAAATGGTCGTTTAATGGGTATCCACTCTTACCCACCGCTTCCTTGATTGGTGGAGGGTCGTTAGCCGAACGGGTAAGATAGGGCAATCCTCTATTCATTAATAAGTATAATGAAAGTATATAAAGTAACTAAACGTTTTTACAAAATTCTCAATCCTAGTTACTTTAGGCAAAAGTGAATTGATTCGATCCCATGAAATTACACGTTGCGGCTTTGCTAAGAAGTTAGTGGAGCGTGTGTGGTTAACCGGCACACTAATTGGTTATAAGAAAAGGTGGCAAAGGGTGACTCATTGTTTGTCATAGTTTGATGGAGCGTGTGTGGTTAACCGGCACATCGAATAGGTGACTGTAACAATGAGGGCGACATGTACATTTGCATGGTTATTCACACCCGTTTTGTGATACTCGGCATCCCAGTCACAAACGAGAGGGGCATATCGAGATTTAAACATGCCATTAAAAAGTTCAATGAATCTCAAAAGAAATCTAGAAATTCTTAATACATTTAAAACCTAAGCCTTTATGTTTTTCATGGTGAAGAATTAGTGAATCGTTATTCAGTTACCTCCAAATTATTTTGCATGTTGGATTACGACATCCCTTTTCTAATGTGTAAATAATGTTGTTGGATCCTAGCCCTAATTTCTCATTTTTGGGTGTTTAATTAGGGATTCAATTCTAATGAAACTTTGTTCCTTTCTATTTGCAGATGTCTAACGCAAACGCAAACAGCATTGTTGCTGGTTCATTCTCGCTAATGAGCATATGCCAAAAGGTGACATTTGACAGATCGAATTTCAACGAATGGATAAGATACATTCGCATGATTGCCCGCAACGAGGACAAAGAATATGTCCTCGACGAGAAACTTAAAAAGATCAATCCGGAAATCGCTACTCCTGAAGAAATGGCCGTCTTTGAGACCCATGAGCGTGATGCAACGAAAGTCCATTGCATTATGTTGGCCACTATGAATCTTGAACTCCAAAAGTCCTATGAGGACATGTATCCCTATGAAATGCACCAAGATTTGTTGGAGAGGCACCACCAAAGCGCAAGGCAAAAGCGCTACGAGATCATCACCAACATGATCACCGCTAAGATGGGAAGTGGAGAATCCCTAACCTCGCATTTGCAAAAGATGCAAAGGTATGTCAATTGTCTTTGCAAGTTAAATGTTAACTTTGGGTAAGACTTGGCTATCGACATCATTCTCCATTCCTTGCCCTCGTGCTACAACCAATTTAGGATGACCTACCACATGAACAAATAAGAAGTCACCCTAAGCAAACTCCAAGGACTCCTAAGGATTGCTGAGAGCAACCTCAAGGACAAATCTATTGCACCAACTCCCACTCCACCCGCTGCTCCTATTTTGGCCATTGGGCAAGGGAAGGGAAAAAAGAGGAAGGCTCCTTCAAAGAGCCACCACAAGGGAAAGCCCCAATATGGTTCCTCTTCTAGTGGAACCAAAGTTGGTCCTGCTAAGCCCAACTCAAACCCTAAGGAGGCAGAGTGTCACCACTGCCACAAAATAGGACACTGGAAGAGAAGCTGCCCGGAATATCTGCAAGCCATCAAGGATGCAAAGATTAAGCCGTCTTTCGTAGGTATTTACATAATTAAATCTAATGATTCATCACGTACTATTTCTTGGGTTCTTGATACAGGATGTGGTTTTCACATATGTTCTGATTTGCAGAGACTAAAAAGAAATAGAGATGTGGAGCGTGGAAGAATAAATCTAGTCATGGGAAACAGAAGATCATCGCTTGTCACCAAGATTGGAGTGTATTCTTTAGCGCTTAGTAATGGATTAGGTTTAGATTTAGATAATTGTTGTTATTCGCCAGATATGGCAAGAAACATCATTTCATTTCATGGTTTGTTTAGACAAGGATTTAGATATTCGTTTGATAATGAGAAAGGTTGAATTTATGCTTATCTAAATGGTGTTTTATATTTTGAAGCATTGCCTTCTAATGGAATTTATGAATTGTTATGGTTGTAGATAACTTAGGAAATGATGTGTTGTGTGTGGATTCTTCTAATGGTTTGGATAAAGCATGCTTGTGGCATTGTCGTCTTAGACATGTCAACAAGAAACGCATAGCCCAACTCCAAAAGGATGGAGTGTTGGAGTCATTCGACCTTAGGGACGATGACGTGTGCGAGTCTTGTTTACTTGGAAAGATGACCAAGTCACCTTTCACTGGCACTTGTGAAAGGGGTGAGGGTTTATTGGATCTCATACACACTGATGTGTGTGGGCTCTTTAGATCCACCACAAGGGACGCGAACCGCTTCTATGCGACTTTCACCGATGATTGTAGTAGACATGGGTATATTTACTTAATCAAACACAAGTCAGAAACCTTTGAAAAGTTCAAAGAAGTTAAACAAGAAGTGGAGAATCAATTTGGCAGGAAAATCAAGATGCTTCGAACCGATCTAGGAGGAGAGTACCTAAGTCTTGAATTCCATGACTATCTCAAGGAATGTGGAATAGTTTCGCAATTGACGCCACCTAGGACACCGCAGTTGAATGGTGTGGTTGAGAGGCATAATCGAACCTTGTTGGACATGGTTCGTTCCATGATGATTCGTGCTTCACTACCTATCTCATTCTGCGGGTATGCCTTAGAGACTGTCGCCCATATCCTTAACTTAGTCCCTACAAAGAAGGTTACCAAAACACCTCACGAGATGTGGACAGAGAAAGCTCCCTCATTGGCACATACCAAGGTTTGGGGTTACGAGGCTTTCGTAAGACGAGAGACTCACGACAAGCTCGAACCTCGTAGTGAGCGATGTATTTTCATCGGCTACCCGCAGAAATCCTTTGGATATCTCTTTTATAGACCGAGTGACAATGTTGTCTTCGTTGTGAGGAGAGGGGTTTTCCGAGAGCGAGAACTCATAAACCAAGGAGACAGTGGGAGGCAAATCGATCTTGAAGAGATTCAAGAGTCGAGCAATGAAAGAACCTCTAACGTTGGTGCTCAACCTGAGGAGGAAACTCCGGTTGAACCGATCGACGAATCCTTACCTCTTAGATGTTCCGAAAGAGTTAGAGTCCCAGTTGTATGGTTTTCATATTACTACCGAAGGGGACACATATATTAGTGATAGTACACTAGTAAATCTAGATGAACCTAACAGCTATAAGGAAGCCATGGCAGGCCCGGCGTCTGCGAGATGGAAAGAGGCAATTGACAGCAAGATTCAGTCCATGTATGACAACCAAGTTTGGAATTTGGTTGACAATGTGCTCGGACGTAAGACGGTTGGGTGCAAGTGGATCTTCAAGAAGAAGACGGACATGGATGGTAATGTGCACACGTATAAGGCGTGATTGGTTGCGAAGGGATTTACTCAAAATCCCAGAGTTGACTATGATGAGACCTTCTCACCAATTGTGAAAATTAAGTCTATTAGGGTGATGCTAGCCATTGCTGCATTTCATGATTATGAAATATGGAAAATGGATGTCAAAACCGCTTTCCTTAATGGGAATTTGGCTGAGGATGTTTACATGGCTCAGCCATAGGGTTTTGTCGATACGAAGCATCCCAATAGAGTGTACAAGCTCGAGAAGTCCATTTATGGACTTAAACAAGCATCTCGCAGATGGAATCTTTGCTTTGATGAGAAAGTCAAAGAGTTTGGATTTGTACGAAGCGAAGATGAATTATGTGTATATGTCAAAGCCAGTGGGAGTATAGTTAGCCTTCTCGTATTGTATGTCGATGACAGATTACTCATAGGAAACGACATCCCGATACTGCAGGAAGTTAAGTCCTAGCTTGGGAAGTGTTTCACTACGAAGGACCTCAGAGAGGCTTCCTATATTTTAGGAATAAGGATAATGAGAGACCGAAGTAAGAGACTAATAGGACTTAGTTAGAATACTTACTTGGACAAGGTACTAAAACGTTTTAGTATGGAGAACTCAAAGAAAGGAAAATTACCGATCCAGAGTAATGCAAAGTTGAGTAAGACTTAAAGTCCGAGTACCGAAGCCGAGATAGCAGAGATGAGCCGAGTACCTTACGCTTCCGCAGTTGGCTCAATCATGTATGCTATGACTTGTACTCGCCCTGATGTGGCCTTCTCTTTGAGCATGGTCAGTAGATATCAAGGGAACCCCCACATAGCACATTGGATCGCAGTCAAGAATATCCTTAAGTACCTTCGGAGGACCAAGGAATGGTTTCTATTCCTCGGAGGGAGTGATGACTTAAAGGTGCGAGGGTATAGTGACGTCAGTTTCCAGACCGACAGGGACAACTACCGTTCACAGTCGGGCTGGGTCTTTACCCTTAATGGAGGAGCAGTGACTTGGAAAAGTTCCAAGCAAGAAACCGTAGCTGATTCAACATGCGAATCAGAGTACATTGCAACGAGCGAAGCATCGAAGGAGGCAATATGGTTGAAGAACTTCATTGGAGACCTTGGAGTTGTACCTGCCATAACGGAGCCTATGGAAATTTTCTGTGATAATGAAGGAGCGGTTGCCTTGACCAAGGAACCAAGGGATCATGGTAGATCTCGACATATCGACATAAAATATCACTTTATTAGACATCGCGTAGAAGAAGGACTCCTTGTAGTTAATAGGATATCATCAGAGGATAACCCAGCAGATCCGCTTACGAAGGTACTGAGTAGGGTTAAGCACTTACAGCACGCTAGGAGCATTGGGTTGAAGGACGATATTAGTTTGGATTAGATAGTTTAGAAACGTGTAATAGATAAATGTAATTGACATTTGATGATTAAATAAAGGAGTATTATTTATTAGTATAGTTATTGTCTTATGTTGATTGGTTAACTATTATTTTGCTTTGCATGTTTTGACTTCCTGAATAATTGAGTTAATTAAGAATAATCGAATTATTCAAACGGTCCACAATCGTTCATATGTTGGAAGTAGATATGAATGAAGACTGTCATGAATTGGTGTGTAGATTGTCTGAAAGGTATTAGACATAACAATTGTTTGTTACAACATTCATGAGTGCTTATAAATAAGTTTTTGAGCATTGGAATAAACCCGCGCTTACTGGAATCAGTTCATGGAATCTATCTCGAGTGATCGCAAGACGATAATATCATATGGTCTTAAAACCAAGATATATGGTTTATTGGTTGCTAATTGATTGTACATTGATAATGCGAAACTGCATCGGTAAATTGATGTCATAAAACATGTTGTTGTGTATAATTGATTAGTGAGTAGTAAATGCATATAAGTCGAAGTTTATCTGTTTCTTTTATCCTAAGAGGGTAAAAGCAATATCAGGGCCCCTCGATGATTTGATTTGACTTATGTGTTGGGCCCGGTCAGGACTGAATTGATGTGTTTAATTAATTTCTATGTGAAATGAATATGAGATCGAGAAACAAACTGCTGGACAATAAGTATGACTATGTTCCATGAGATTGTCCACACGATATCTAAAATAGAGAACTGTACGATCCCTTATCTAAATGACAAGTTACTGATAAGATTAGAGTTCGACAGCGTCTTTGAAAGCTACGATTGTTAATCGAGTTATACTTACATTTGTGATTACTAGACTTATCCAAGTGGGAGACTGTTGGATTAGTGTCTAAGCCCGTAACCATATTTGGTAAGTACTTGACCCGGTTGTGCATGGTCTTTTTGGGTTGCCTTCACCAAAGCAACTTGACTGGAGAAATAACAGAGAAAGAGGTAATTATGATTTATTAATATATTATAGGAATAATATATTGAAGGAGAAATCATATTTGTTTAATTAATATTGGTCAATAATTAATTAAGAATTAAATTTGTGATCAAATGTAATTAATTAAACTACTGGGGCTGAATTGTAATTATGTGATAGTTTCAAATTAGGGCAATGGATGCCCTAAGGGAGACGTGGACGAATTCAAGGGGATAAGGCCCTATAATTTGTCCAAGGATAAGGATATAGACTTATCTTATGGATTGCTTGGTGGGAAAGCAACTAGATAAGGATAAGGACTAAAACCCTAATCTATACCCTATATAAAGACCCTTTGGCTAAGGGAAATCGGTCACTTGTTTCTAAGAAAGCCTAGAGCAGATTTCTAGCCCCTCCCCTCTCTCTCTCTCTCTTGCCTCTCCATTTGCTTGTGGTGTTTGTGAGCCATTAGAGGTACTATACTTGTGGTACTTGCTTTCCAAGACAAGATATTGAAGACTTGTGTTGTTATTACAATATAACAACAAGATGTATGTAATCCCTTCTAGCATATAAATTTCGAAATGCATAGGTACATGCTAGGGTTCTTCTTGTGTTCATAAAGTTGTGTATCTAATAGAGAAAACATAGATCCAAATCTAGGGTTGCATGTACACATAAGATTGTTTGTACAAAACCCATCATAACCTAATTCACGAATATGTCAAATAATGTTGGTACCCTAATTTTTTTCTAAGCAGAATATGTATTGGACTTCGGTTTCATCTATCTTCGTAGCAGACAACGAGATTCTTTGTAACTGCATCCTAACTCGGATTTGCACTTTAAGGAAGACCCTAAAATATTTTTCACTTCCAAGACAATGAAACACTTTGGCAAAAAGTTTCATCTATCTCATAGTAGACAACGAGATTCTTTGTGATTACTTCCTCCCAACTCGAACTTGTACTTCTACGACAAAGAATACCGTTGTATGTCGAACTTGTACTTCTAAGACAAAGAATGATGTTGTATGTTATCTCCACAAACGAAACAGAAGCCAAAGACATATTTTGCTTTGAGAAAACTAAGGTACTAACGTTATTCAGTTGATTCGTGAATTAGATTACTAATATAAGTGAGGGAATAGTCACCTATGAAAACACATCATTAATGATTGTTCCACGTACGATGTCGTAAGCAAAACCTAAACAAATCAGTCATAAAGACTAAATATATATAAAAAAATTAAGGATTAAATATGTATAAACTAAAATTTATATTACCATATTAAGTCATATTACCGGCTTAACCTAGAGTAGTCGATTATAATGATTGAATGTGTACAAAAAAACAAGATAAAATAAAAAATATATTATTCTATTAAGTCATTTTCCCAAAGTTTTAATATGTTTCATACTTGATATTTTTATGACTTTTTCCATCCATGTAGTTGATGTTGGAACCAATATGAAACAAATAAGGAACATGTCAAAGTTTTAAACAACTTGACTCATGGTGTAATGACAAGGTTGAAAATCAATTTTTAGATTATAGTGTAAAACCACAACATTTAATAAGATGTGGCTTAAGATGACAATTCTATACATAATTTATAATTGTATATATAAATGTTTATTTTTCAATTATTTTAAGTTTTTGTACAATCACTTATTCATTGGTGATTAAAAACACAGAAAAAATCATAAGGCATTTTTGAACTTTTATCAGGATCTTATTTTTTTGTTTTTGACCTTTACCTGAGAGTCTTCTAAACCTATCACCCAAAACATCTCGATGAAATGGCCACAACTTTTTCCTAAATTTGAAAAAACAAATTTATATTACAAAAAAAAAAAAAAAAACTCTATTCATGAATGAATCATGTTACAAACAGGGTAATGGAATGTATAAAATCATTGATGAGGAAAATCATATTACAACCACACCCTTATAATGTTTACTGAACTTTTTTAAAGTATTAGCAAGAAATCCTCAAAATTTATACAAAAATAAGAGAAAACATGGTTAGATTGAAAAGAATAATGTGTTTACCTTAAACAAATGAAAACATAGTCATGATTTTGATTTCATACACCATATGTATGATTTTGATTTCATATCGGAATAAAATACCTCATTATTTTCATATACCATTTATATAAGTAAAAGAAATGAAAAACACCCCTCCTATTTGAGATTATAATTTTGATTTTATTGTTTGGTCAAACCCCCGAAGTGTAAAAGTTACATTTGATATTATAGTACACAATAAATACAAGATTCACATGATTATAAACTGCAACACATATTATTCTTAATAGTAAAAATAGTCACATGCATCATCGGTGAGCAATGCATTGGTTGTACCAAGAGGCTTAACGGTAGGGGAAATACACTGGGTTCAAACTGGAAGTCGGCATAGGACAGCGGTGGAGCCATCTTAGTAGTAAATTGATGGTGAATCTAGCGACTAAGCTGGGGGAAACATCGACGGTCGTTGGTGGTGAATCAACAGTTGAACCATAAACACGTGAACAAGAAACGATGACCGACCCAGAAACACTTTGAGTTGGCGACTTACAATGGTCCGATTAGGGCTGCAAGTTTGTGACAAACAATGGTGGTGTTAAGGGAGGCTGAAAGAGAAATATATTGTGACGTACAGATGATGAAGGCGGTTTGTTATAGATTTAACCCTAAGTGTGTATGTGTTTGTGTGTGTATATCATGCTATATTATAAATGAAATATTTTTTCTTTCACCACATTCATTTAAAACTCCAATGCATTTTTCCTTTCATCACATTCATTTGAAATTCTCATGACTTTTCAAGTTATTTCTAATAATAATTATAAGTTAGTTAACAAGGTTAAATAAATATATACTGTATTATAAAGGAATTTTTTTTTCATCATATTCATTTGAAACTCTCGTGCATTTTTCCTTTCATGACATTCATTTGAAACTCCCATTACTTTTCAATTGATTTCTAGTAATAATTATAAGTTGGTTAATAATGTTAAATAAATATAAAACCAAAAGTGTAATCATATATAAACTATATTTCAATATTAAAATAATATTACTTCTATTTATAAAGTTATATTTTTTTAACTTTTAACATATTATACTTAATTTATTAGTTTTAATATATTATTAGGTGTAGACAATTATCATTTTAAAGATATAATTTTTAAACAATTTGTATAAAATACTAAAATTATTAATTTGAATATAACATTACAGAGTCAACTTAAATATAAATTTTAGCTTAACTTAAACAACTCAAAGAATATTTTGTAAATAGTTAAAAGTGATTAATTGTAGTGTCTTTCTAATAATGATTATAAGTTGGTTAACAAGGTTAAACAAATATCAAACCTAAAGTATAATCATAAATATACTAAATTTCAATTTTAAAATAATATTTTTACTTATACTTATAAAGTTATGTCTTTAACTTTTAACATATTATACTTAATTTATTAGATTTAGTATGTTGTTGTATATAAACCATTATCAGTTTAAATCTACAACTTTTAAACAGTTTTGACAAATTACTTAAATTGTTAATTTAAATATAACATTACAATGTCAACTTAAATATACATTTCAGTTCCACTTAAAAAAAACAAATAATATTTTGTGAATAGTTAAAAGTGATAAATTGTAGTGATAACTGAAAAAACAAAATTGTAATCTCAATTTAATTAAAATATTTTCTAAATATATTTTTATAATCGTTAAAAGTTTTCAAATAAGTAGCTAATAACTTATAATAACAACAGTTAAAATAACTATATATAAATGATTGTATTGTTACCTTTAAAATAAAAAACAATGTTTTGTTTTTGAAATAATTATAATGATAAAAATTAAAACATTAAGCAAATAAATTTTAAAAAATTAATTAACAATAACAACAACTATAAATAACATTAAACCATATATTATATTTAACTTTATTAATGTGTAACTCATAGGTATATGTTATTAAAACAAATGAGATTATGTTGTTACAATAGATGTATATATTATCATACAATTCAAAATAATCAATATATTATATCAATTTAGTATACAAATCGTTATATCAAATTTAACAACAACGCTATTGTTATATTTAAAAAAAGTTAAAAACATATATTTTTAAAGACTATACTATATAGGTGTTTCTGCGCGAGCAATTTCTTTCTAATAGTTATTATAAGTTGGTTAATAATAATAAATAAATATAAAACCTAAATTGTAATGTAAACCATTATCATTTTAAAGTTACAAATTTTGAACAATTTGTATAACATACTTAAATTATAAATTAAATATAACATTAGAAGATCAACTTAAATATAAATTTTAGTTTAGCTTAAACAACCCAAATAATATTTTGTAAATAGTTAAAAGTGATAAATTATAGTGTCTTTCTAATAATGATTATAAGTTGGTTAACAAGGTTATATAAATATCAAACTTAAAGTGTAATCATAAATAAATTTAATTTCAATTTTAAAATAATATCTTTATTTCTACTTATAAAGTTATATTTTTAACTTTTAACGTATTATACTTAATTTATTAGATTTAATATGTTGTTGTATGTAAACCATTATCAGTTTAAAGCTACATCTTTTGAACTATTTGGATAAAATACTTAAATTGTTAATTTAAACATAACATTACAGTGTCAACTTAAATATAAATTTCAGCTCTACTTAAAAAACCTAATGAATATTTTGTAAATAGTTAAAAGTGATAAATTGTAGTACAAAATGCAAAAACTAAATTATAATTTCAATTTAACTAAAATATTTCCTAATGATATTTTTATAATCGTTAAAAGTTTTCAAATAGTAGCTTAAAATAACTTACGATAACAATAGTTAAAAACAACTCTATATAAATGATTATATTGTTACCTTTAAAATAATAAAAAAAAAACAATGTTTTATGTTTTAAATAATCACAATGATAGAAATTAAAATGTTAAGTAGATAAATTTTAAAAAATTAATTAACTATAACAACAACTATAAATAACATTAAATATATTGTATTTAATTTTATTTATGAGTAACCAACGGGTAGAAGTCATATAAAACGGTTGAGATTACACGGTTATAGTAGATGTATATATTATCTTATAATTCAAAATAATCAATATATTATATCAATTTAGTATACGAATTATTATATCAAATTTAAAAACAATGCTCTTGTAATATTTAAAAAAAACAGATATTTGTAAAGATTTCAACAATATAGGTGTTTTTGTGCAACGCGCGGTCATTCGCCTAGTATGCTTATAAAGGAAGCATTTTTCCTTTCACCACATTCATTTGAAACTCCCATGCATTTTTCCTTTCACCACATTCATTTGAAACTCCTATGACTTTTCATTTTCTCTCTAATAACGATTATAAATTGTTAATAAGATTAAATAAATATAAAACTTAAACTGTAATCATATATAAACTAAATTTCGATATTAAATTAATATATTACTTCTACTTATAAAGTTATATTTTTTAACTTTTAACATATTATACTTAATTTATTAGTTTTAATATATTGTTGGATGCAAACCACTATCATTTCAAAGCTACAACTTTTGAACAATTTGTATAAAATACTTAAATTATAAATTTAAATATAACACTATTGGATCAACTTAAATATAAATTTTAGTTTAACTTAAACAACCCAAATAATATTTTGTAAATAGTTAAAAGTGATAAATTGTAGTGTCTTTATAATAATAGTTATAAGTTGGTTAATAAAGTTAAATAAATATTAAACGTAAAGTGTAATCATAAATAAAGTAAATTTCAATATTAAAATAATATCTTTATTTCTACTTATAAAGTTATATTTTTAACTTTTAACGTATTATACTTAATTTATTAGATTTAATATGTTGTTGTATGTAACCATTATCAGTTTAAATCTACAGCTTTTGAACTGTTTGGATAAAATACTTAAATTATTAATTTAAACATAACATTACAGTGTCAACTAAAATATAAATTTCAGTTCCACTTAAAAAACCCAATAAATATTTTGTGTATAGTTAAAAGTGATAAATTGTAGTGATAAATACAAAAACTAAATTATAATCTCAATTTAACTAAAATATATCCTACATATATTTTTATAATCGTTAAAAGTTTTCAACTAGATAGCTTAAAATAACTTACAATAACAGTGGTTAAAAATGTGTATGTATAAATGATTATATTATTACATTTGTGGCTTATTAATATGATAAACTTAATTTGTTAACTTCAATATATTGTTAAATAAATAACCTACATTAATATATCAAATAAGCTTAAAAATTTTAGTGTAAAATTTAAAATCTAAAGTAAAATATTAAATATTGTTTAAAAATCTCTTTCTCTCTCTCTCTCTCTCTCTCTCTTTATATATATATATATATATATATATATATATATATATATATATATATATATATATAACAAGGTTAAAAGGAAAACATTAAATATAATAAATATAAAATAATCTAAATCGATGAATCGAATTAACTAAAATGTGTCTGAAAACTATATTTTATAATAACTAAAATCCAATTAAGTTGTTTTTGATGGGTTTTGAGCACTACATCATACCTATGGTGTACATGCAAACCCTAATGCTTCGGATCTAGTTTGTCTAATGAATATGCAATTGAATTATCCAAAGCTATAAACCTTAGATCTAACATATTATAAACTGAATTAGGGTTTAGAGAATACCTTTGATTGTTATGTAGCAATAACAATCTATTCCTCCTTGTAATTGGCTTCAGAAAGCTTAGTGCCTCAAGTGTGCACCTCTAATGGAGTCACAAACACCACTAGCAATAAGGATGAAGGAGGAAAAGAGAAGAGGCACCCAAAAATGTCTAGAAACCCTAAGGAATTAGTTGGCCACATTTTTTGTGCCCTAGGGGTCCTTAAATATGTGAGGCTATTAGGGTTTTGAACTTAGGAAACCCTAATCTGACTGCTTAGGCTCCAAGAAGTCCATGGACTCCCTCCTTAGAGGCCTTAGACGATTTCTTATGGGTTTCCCCATAGAATTTGTCCACTCCATCTTCTATGGAGTCCATTAGCCCAATAGTCAACTATCACACAATTGACAGTTTTAGCCACAAAATTAATTATCAATTAATTATTGACTAATATTAATTAAACAATATGATCTCTAATTTAATATATTATTCTTATAATATATTAATAAATCATAATTAATCTCCTCTCTCCTTAATTCTTCCCACAAATTGTTATGGTGAAGGCAACCCAAAATGACCATGCTCATAATCGGGTCAAGTACATACCAAAATAGTTATGGACTTAGACACTAATCCAACAGTCTCCCACTTGGATAAGACTAATAACTATTATGCATAACTTCAGAACCTGATCAACAATCGTATCTTTCAAAAGCCGATGTTAACTCTGATCTTATCAAATACGCGTGTCCTTTAGATAAGGGATCATATATTCCTCCATTCTAAAGATATCGTATAGACACGAGACATGGATTTAAATCATTCTCTCTGACTATGTATTGTTTCCCGACATCCGATTTATGACAACTGACAATATACTACAATTGAACACATCAACTTAGTCCCGGCTTGGCCAGGCGCTTAGGGTGTTATCACTAAATCATCGAGGGGCCCACAAATATCGCTTTTATCCCACTTTGGGAAAAAGGAGTGGATAAACTTCGACTCAAATGCTCGCTTGCTCTTACTCATCAAACCACACACAACAATATGTTTTATAACACCAAGTTACTGGTGCGTTTACATATTATCAATGTGCAACCGAATCGTAATTACAACTCACACGTCTCGGTTTCAAGAATATACAATATTATCATCTCATATCCATGAAGTGATTCAAGTAATCATGGGTTTAATCCAATACTTTAATCTTATCAAAGGACTCATGAACTCTACAGCAAACTTGTGCTATGCCTAAACACTTTAGACAATCTACAGACAGATTCATGAGAGTATTGCTTCATACCTACTTCCAACGTATGATCGACTGTGGAGGTTCGAATAACCTTGTTATTCAGAATAACCTGGAAGTCAAAACATGCAAAGTGAAACACAACGATAATACTTAATCCTATATGGTCCCAAACTTTTGAGTATAAATAAAACACCTTTTATTTAATCACCATGTTGATTACTCATTATTCATTGTTAAATGTTTCAGATAATCAACTTGACACTTGAATTATACTAACAATTGTCACATGCTCCAAGCATGCACACTTTGTTTACCTATGGTCCATACATTGTGAAATAGATTAATTAAAAAACTTTTTCCAGCGAACCTCATTTCACAATCCCCAATCCTTATCGTTAGTGTAAGAATACCAAATTCTTGCCACTTTTAGAATATGTTAGATTCTAACATTTTATGCAACGATCCTTTCGTAATGTCACAACACAGAGTCACCTAGACTCGGCCAATGAAATTACAAAGTACTCTATTGGAGATTGTTACGAGACAATTCCATAGTTGTGAAGTCTCACATTCAAAGTACATTCCTTTGAACATCATTCTCGCATAAAAGTTTCTAATCTAGACATTTTTCTTAATATCCAATTCCCATTTATGGAAACATTTCTATATTTGCCACGTGACAACTCACTCTAAATAGAATCTTATCTATTCATAATAATGTCAACATGGTCCTTCCTTTATTATACTCCCAACTACTCACAAGCGACAAATCCTTAGCGATCTTCAGATCATCCTTTGACAGTTGTTCAATTATTTAGTCAAAACTAGTTCTAGTCCCTTTTCCCTCTTAATGCCCTAGGCATTTGGAAAATTTTAGAACGGTCAAATATTATAGCATATGCAATCGATCCTATATCCGAAGCGTATGGGACACGATGCATAATGTCTCACATACAGACATGATACTTTATCAGTATTTTGCCATAATATTTTATGTGCCATGTTCTCATAATTCGGAATATGAAAAGGGATACCGTAATCATAATCGAATTTTTAGAATGCACTATGTATCCTCGACTAATTTTTATTAAAATTCTCGATCTAAGCTTTTAGATTTTGAAACAAAGTATAATATTCTCTCCCTTGATTATAGCAAAAACAACTTTTCAACCCCTGCAACTTTGCAAAGTGAAACTTTGTTTTCTATAATTAATATTGTTAACCTACAATACTTAGAATAATAATCATGCTTCCACTAACATGATGATGATCTCTTTTAGCATAACACTTATGCTCCCACTAGCTTTAACATGTATTCAGAAAACAGCTGAACTACTAGAAAAACAATGCTTATTGAATTTCTTAAGTGCAAATTTCTGATACTTGATGCTTTGATAAACCTTTATCTAAGCCTCTTAACCTCATACGCCTTTCCTTAGATAGCTTGAATGTGTGTCTAAACAATTCAAAACTTATAGCAATAAGTCCCAAATGTTTAGACTAATTGTCAAATCTCACAATTCGAACTATGAAAAGGGATGTCGTAATCATAATCGAATTTGAGAATATAATTTTCACAAATGCTATCTCCTTAAAATATCTCATAGTGAAAGCATTTTCTCACAATCATTTTCATGAATGGAGTGAAACCTTATGACACTTAGATTTATCTGGTGTATGTGTTCCTATCCAAACCATATGGACTGAACTTCTTTATTCTTGATTTCTTGCCTTATGGTAGCACGAATGCCCACCATTGCTTCCAGGTTGTCAAGAAGCTCACCCCTTCCTATCAATGTACTTTCCATTTATAGGGTGCCTTGTTTTTATGCAATTCAATTGAGAACTCATAGAACTCATATTGCATAGTTGAATTAATCTGGAATGACACATAACCAAAATTATGTCAACAAGATAGGTCGCAAACCTCAAGTCGTGTGCTAGTGATTAACTATTGGTTTATTCTTGATTTGTTCTTGAACTTTTCAAGACCATTTAGACTCCCACTGACCTCTTGACATATATGATTCTCTTGTCAATGAACTTTCCTTGACAGAACAAATATTCAAGAGTTAGTGCGAAATCCTATCAAGACTAACACTTCACTTAATTGGTTCTAGTTGGCCTTTGTCTTCTTTAAGACATCACAACTTACCAATTTTAAATGTGCAAGAATAAGAAACTTTACTTATTCCACATTTTATAAGTGTTATAAACCTATAAGGTGTGTTACTGAATATCGCAATCTTAACTCTAAGACTCGATATTGGAACGAATTATGATCGGCTTCTTGATTTAACCATTTCAACAATTTTCAATTCTTCTTCTTAGTCAGACAAATGCACTAAGAATCACTTAGAGGATTAATTTGAGATATGGTTCTTAATCGTTAAGACGATCATAAAACATGATAAAAGGTACTCTCCCTTATTCTTAGAATGGGCAAACTTTTATCTTTCCTCCTTACTGATCCTTCTTATTCGTCCTGCCTTTCATTGTGACCTTTCTAGTGATGCAGAATTATACTTAAACTTGTAAGCATAACCATATTCACCAGGCTTTTGGCAAATCGTAATGAATCTATTATCTTTCTTTGTGGTGGACTAGACCATTGCACAACATTGCAAACTTGATCTCTTAGTCCTTCACTTGACTCTTTGTCAATGAATTAGTCTTAAATTTTCAAATATAAAGTTTCTCATTCATCACACAAACCAAGCTGCACGATTCCAAGTTTTTGTCCAATTGAAACTTGGGCAATGATAATCTTTCATAATTTGGCAAATTCTTGACATTTCCACAATTAACATAATTAAGAATCAAATTCATTATAGCTAACAATATAAATATACAAACGTCAATTTTTCATACATGCAATTGCAAGGATAAATAAATAAGACAAAATCAAATTTTATTTTATTGCGGAAAAAATTGTCCTTACAATGCAGTTCAACTGAAAACTATGCTATTATATATTTCTTAGAAATCTATCCTAACTCTAAAGTAGCAGCTCACAAATCCGATCTTCGAATCCATGCGATCGAAATTCATTTCTTCATGATCATATTCAACACGATTCTTCCTTAAGCTTCCTTTCCTTTCTTCGATCCTACAAAACATCAAAATATAATCTTATCACATCATGAAGAATCCAGTCTACAACCATCTTCCTTGAGAAATCGACACCCAGCATACCCAACCTGTCAATATGTGACTTTATTTCTAAGACGTGTGCACACACAAACTTTCCATTTTCGTGCTTACTTGCCAATAAGGCTTGAGTGGGCTTGAACTTTTCAAGCCTTCGAACTTGTGGGTTAGGGAAAACAATTGGAGGAGGTGGAGGAAGTGAAGCATGATCTCTTGTTCCTCGATCATATCATGGAATATCATCTTTAAAGGATTCAAGAAGACCATGATTGTCAGAACCAAACATCTACAAACAGGAGAAAATTCAAGTCAGCTGATAAGAATCCTTGATGTAACACCCAAACGAAACATCAAGGCTAGGATCCAACACAATACTCTACAACCAAGAAGAGGGATGTCGTAATCTAGTTGCAGAATATTTGAAGGTAGGTAAATGACGATTTACCAATTTCCACCATGAAAAATGAAAACGAAGTTTAAGTTTTAAATGAATTGAAACTCCTAGATCTTTTGAGATTCATTGAACTTTTCAATGAAATGTTTAAATCTCGATTATGCCCTTCAAGTTTGCGACTGGGATGCCGAGGATCATAAACAAGGTGTGAATAACCATGTGAATCAACATGATACACTCAATGCTACTATCACCTAATCAATGTGCTGGTTAGCCACACACGCTCCATTGATCTATGATAAACATCGAGTCACCCTTCACTACCAATGTCAACCCCAAATTAGTGTGTCGGTTAACCACACACGCTCCACTAACGTTTGACAAGGGTATGAAGTGTAATTCCATGGATTAGCATACAATTTCACATTTTGCCTAAAGTAACTATGATTTGGGAATTAGTAAAAGCATTTAGTTACTTTGTACTTCATTATACTTATAATGGAAGGTTTCTTCATATCCTACCCGTTCGGCTAACGACCCTCCACCAGTCAAGAGTGCGGTAGGTAAGAGTGGATACCCATTCAATCGTCATTTTATAGGCAATTTCCTTAAACACCTCTTATAGACCAGCTTCATGAATGAGGCCTACTAATGGTAAGAATGACACACACACACACACACACACACACACATATATATATATATATATATATATATATATATATATATATATATAATATTAGACGTTTAATGTTACATATAGTATAAGGGTGTATTCTATACTTTTAAAATACTAGGTGGTCTAATTTAATAAATTATACTTTTAATTTAGTTAAATGTAAACCAAAACTTTATGAAATTATTAACTCTCTTTTAATTACACATTTAATTAACTTAATAAGACCATAGGGATGTAATTTGAACTTTTCAAAAATACTATGGTTTTAGAATCTAATATTTCAAAATTAAACTTTTAATCAAATTTTAAATTCCAAAACTTGAGGGCAAGTCTTGAAACTTTTCAAAACATTATGGTTTAACTATTTAAATTTCAAAACCTAAAACTATTAAGTTCAAATTTAAAACTATAAAACCTTAAGGGTGTAAGTTGAAACTTTTTCAAACTTTATGAAGAACATTCTAGATCAACAATTCAAAGAAGGCAATTAACAATTAATTGGTAATTATCTAATTATGACCTAATCCAATTTCTTGAAAGATAATTCACCAAATAACTTAAATAATTAAACATTATCTTATAAGGTAACAAATATTTACTTAATTGGTAATTATCTTCTATTTTGGTAAGGATATTCACCCAAAATCAATAAAAATCGAATTCTATCAATTAAAAACGTTTTTGGTAATAATCTTAAGCCAAAACAGCAAGAAAATCGCGAAAATTAGCTGGCAGACTCGCTGACTCGTAAAGTCAGCATTGGACTCGCTGAGTACCTAGTGGACTTGGCGAGTTCAATCATGGACTCGGCGAGTCCAGCCCTAAAAAACTCAAAATTTTTGATTTTCAGTTAATATTCAATCAAATAAACATCAAATTCATCAACAAACAGCCCTAGGCTCTGATACCACTGATATGTTTTGAGCACTACAACATACTTATGGTGTACATGCAAACCCTAATGCTTCAAATCTAGTTTGTCTAATGAACATGCAATTTAATTTTATTCATGAGTAACGCACAATTAGATTTCATTGAGACAATTGAGATTATTAAATTTTAAAATTTGTCTACATAAATTATCATATAATTCAAAACCAGAGTGTTTATACCAACTTATTATAAGATTTGTTATATAATAGCTAACAACGTGATTAATATATTTAAGAAATATATATTTGTAAAGATTTCAAATATATTATTGTATTCTGCGCAACGCGCGGGTGTTCACCTAATATATATATATATATATATATATATATATATACATAGAGAGAGAGAGAGATAGGTTCAAGTATTCAAAGTAATTATTGTGTTATTGTATGCATAAATGTGAGCCAATCTAAATTAAATAAAAAGTTAAATAATTAAATAAATAAATAAGGGTAATTTAGTAATTTGTTTAGTAACTTCCAAAAATAATTCATATAATCATGGTATTGACTTTTAACCTAAATAAATAAGCGTTTCTTCCTCAATCTCCCACCCGATAAAACCCTAGCATCCTAGAGGTATCGACGCTTTCAGATCATGTTCGGAAACCCCTCACTGATCGTCCACGAGTTCTAATCAGAAATCCAGAGTTGCAGCCTTTATCTGATCGAGAGTTAAGGAACAACCGAATGTAGTCACAGAGGAAAGCACCAAGACAACAGTGTGGCTCTGGGGATGCTGGGTCGTGGGAGAGAAGCAACCGACATACCCGGTGTATCTTAATGCTTCGTTTTTCCACCTCCCACAAGCTCCTCCAAAAGAAGTCTTCTTCTCTGATTTTTTTCCCATCTAAACCATTCCATTTCCTTCCACAACTTCTAATCTCCCCAAGCTTCTCCAAACCTGACAGCGAATGAAGATCCAACCTTTGATTTCGGATTTGAGGTATGCTACACCTGTTGTAATTCGTTGGTGTGACAGCGACCCAACATCCAGACTTTATTTTTGGATTTGAAGTATCCACTTCTTACATTTTTTTTGTTTCAGTTGCGGGATTTTTCAGTGTATGATATCTGTAACGCCCGCGTTTCCAGGCCAGACATTTTCGTTGATGGAATAGTCTAGGTTAATCTTTGTAACCCATTTTCAAATAATAAAGGTGTATTATTTGAGTATTATGTGTTTTGTGCTTAATTGCTTAATTATGTGGTTTGATTAATTAAGAATAAAAATAAGCGTCATAATTTAAGTGTAAAATAAACTCGTTATCTTTTGATAATGTTGTAGTAGTTGAAACGAGGTTTCCGAATATATATAGAACGCCAAAATCTGACTTCGTATGAGGAAGTTATGATTTTCTGAAGTTTCGACTTAGCGGTATGCAGCCCGAAATACTCGATTTGAGATCGAGCGGTTTTTAGCCGAAACAATCTAAACGAGAACCGAAGATCTCGTTGTTGGTATCGAAGCGATGAAAAGTTAGGCGAGAACGGACGTCAAACGAAGAAGTTATGAATTTATAATGAAGTTTTCCTGTCCGGGCCTACTAAAAATAAATAATAAAAAAAATAAAGTCAAAATTAGCCGACGAAGTCTAAACGAAAGTTGTAGAGCGTAGTCTGACCTACGCGTGGATATAAAGAACGTCGAAAACGGAGTTCATATGAAGAAGATATGAATTTCCGAAATTTATTAAATAATTTGTATTTAAATTTAATCTTTAATTCGGATGTATATCCGAAGGAGTCACCGATCTGATCCGAAGTACGCCCGACGTACCGTGAAGCATGACGCACCTCACACTCGAGTTCTTCGGATGACGCATGCAGTGACGCATTCGGAGGCTTACGCCCCGCGTAAGGTAGTACGCCCAGTGTACGTGCGAGGCTCAGCCGCCTATAAATAGGATGCCAGGGTTCCGGGTATTTTTGCTCATTTCTTCTCCTTTTTGTGCCGAAGCTCTGCGCATAAACCCCCGAAGTCATCCCGACACCCCGGATCTCATATCCAAGTTAAGAAAGAAGTTTTACGCTCCCGGGATCCCGAGAAGTGCGATTCCCGAGCCGAAGCTCTGCCCACGAGAAGTTCGATTTTTGTAGAGATCTTCCAGATCTGCTGAGGATTACTACTTCTACAAGCCGTAGTGCTGTCCGATCATCTTCTGATCAAGTGAGTGTGTAGTTACTTTCTTCTAACGCATAATTATGAAGTATTTTATACGAAATACGTGTTATGTGTATATTTTGTTGTTATGTGTGTGAATGTATATTCACTTTCTTCTATCTTATAGATCTGATTATTTTCTCTATGAAATACGTGTTATGTGTGTGTGCCTCATCTGTTATGTGGAAAATGTATTGATTGAGCATGCTATACAGGTTTTGAAACTATGTATAAAAATGTATATTTTATCTACTAATATGTTGGGTAGAACATGGGTAGATAGTTGATGTGTAATAAACAGATGAGAGGCCTCGATGTTGTTTTGATCCAGTCATCTAGCGGAATTTAGATGACGACCATGGACTTTTCTAGACAGTCCAGTGGAACGCTAGCAGGCTCATAACCTGTAGGTGTTAATGAACTTGGGTGTTCATTCACTGTATTCCATCCCCCTCATGGTTGCCTTATTTGACTTATATTGCTGAGGAACCCCCGAAGCATGTGTTGTCGCCCCGATGAAATATTCTTAGACTAGGTCCCTTATGTTAGTTGTCTTAGGGACGTAAAGTGAGAATAACGGGAATGGGTAATTGGGTTATTGTTGGTTGGTGGAAATTAAATATAATTATTTATTGTGGGTTGAAAACCCTATATGCTCACCAGGCTCCCAAGCCTGACCCACTCAGTTTATTTGTATTACAGGAAGTGGCGCAAGGGCATAAGATGGATGAACCATCAAGTTGTTTTGTTTACAAGTCTGTATATGTATATATTTGTTGAATGACTTGTAATGTTATCGTTTGTGCTTTATGGTCTGTATCGGAACATGACATCCCGAGTTTTGATTATATAATGAAAATACATTTCTTTTATGAAATGCTTTGGTAAATATTATTTTATCATACTTTGTTTTTGGGAACAAATTCCGCAACTCTTTCAAATCAAAAGGATTTACTCTGAAATTATTTTAAAGCATAAATGAAAATCGGTCTTTTCTGGCCGAGATTTTGGGGATGTCACAATATCTTAAATCGGATTTGAAGTATCCACTTCTCAGATTCTCCGATTTACATTGTTTTCATGTTGTTTCTCTGATCAAGGTGTAATATTTTTGGTGAATTGGGAATTTGTTCTGATTGTCTAATTTTTACAGGAAATTGAAAGTTGTTTTGATGCACACCAAGCGCTCGCTAAAATGCTACAACTGAATAGTATTTCTTCTTTTTTTTATCTGAAAACTCCATAAATATTTTCACTGTTATTGCTGTTATTTTTTTGTTGCATATCCCTTATCTGTTTTTTCGAACAATGGAAGCCAATAGCTTACATGTGGTGTTTTTAATACCCTCATCAACTCCAACAATGTAAGAACATTTGATGCTTCTCAAATAATTTATGAATTTTGTTAATCTTAAGCCAAATGCAATTGTGAGTTCTATCAAATAGGTATTAGATATTGAACCTTAAGATCAATTTGTTTTGAATTATGTGTTTGTGTTATTCATCCTTTTTTTTAATAAAGAGAATACCAAATTACTAATTTTAATAATATTTGTTTATAATATTATATCAGAAAAGAATGTTTTTTATGATAATCATGAACATATTCTGTTAGAATGCCCGAATTAATATAATTATTGGTAAATGAATTCCAATTCTATTAGAATGGAATCACAAATTCCAATTAAGTTGGAATGTAATATGGAGTTTTTCTCACTAATTTATTCATTGGATTTGTTTCCACATAAGCTGGTACTTGAAGAACGGACCACGAAATTTGAACGACATCTCTTAGCAACGTTATTCTTTTAGAATGTATTAGTGTCTTTGTTAGATTTTGATGTTTTTTTTTCCACTTTTGAGAGTTTTTTTAGTTTTATTCCTTAACAATAAATGCAATTCTTAGCAATTGTTACATGTATTCTATAAGAATTAATGTAATTTCTGTTTTAATTCTTCAATTGATGGTTCGAGAATTTTGTAATTCTACAAGAAATTTTTAAAGTCATGATCAAGAAATATGTTAATTTTTTTTTATTATTTTATGGTTAAAGAATATTTTAATTTTGAACATAATCAAACATATTCTGTCAGAATGTCCGAATTAAAACCTTACAATTCGTAAAATCCGATTTTTAAAATTAATAGAATCTATGATCCCTTAAAATATGCAAATTTGCTTTACTAAATCTATATTAATTGACTAAAATACCATTCTAGTTAAATTAGATGGTATTTTTCAATTATATTTAATTAAATAATATGTATTAATCACTTTCCTAAAATAGGTAAATTGATTGGCCCATATTTATGTATACAATCACACAATAATTAGTTAAAATATAATAACCTAAACCCATATATATATATATATATATATATATATATATATATATAAAGAGAGAGAGAGAGAGAGAGAGAGAGAGAGAGATAGAGAGAGAGAGAAAAAAAAAGAGATGAAAAGGGACATTGGAAATTTAAAAGGAAATACGAGAGAGATTGAGAAATTATAGGAATTGTCTAAAGTTGCAATTACCATTATACCATTGACTTTTTAAAAGTTACAATATAATACCAACAATTTTAAAATTTATATAAATGACCCATCTAATAATAGCCTTAGATCTGAATTAAAACTATATATATATATATATATATATATATATATATATATATATATATATATATATATATATATATATATATGTACTAGTTTATAACCCGTGATAACCACGGTTATAAAATTAATTAAATTTTTGTATTAAAAAATCAAAATTATTAATCAATTATTTTAAATAAATTATTACTTAAGAGATATTTTTTTAGTTATATAAAATTATAATCGTTGATTTAAATAAATACGTGAAGTTATATCATTTTATAATTTATATTAATTTTATTTTATTTTTTAATCTAATGTTATTAATTTAATATAATTAAAGAAAGAAATTTAAAAATTTGAAATTTAAAATGAAGAATCAATTATTAATTTAATGAAGTTAGAGTGAGAAATTTAAAATTTGAAATGAATAATTAATAGGTTGACAAGTGGCATGATAAATGATATATAACATTAATGAGGGGTTCTAATTGCATGACACTTGTCAATATGAGATTAAACCTATTCTTTTATTAGAATATATATATATATATATATATATATATATATATATATATATATATATATATATAAGTTTATAGCCTGCGAAAACCACGATAATAAAATTAATTAAACTTTCATATTAAAAAGTTTAAACTATTAATCAATTATTTTAAATAAATTATTACTTAAGAGATATTTTTTTAGTTATATGAAATTATAATCATTGATTTAAATAAATACGTGAAGTTATATCACCTTATAATCTATATTAAATTTATTTTAAATTTTAATCTAATGTTATTATTTTAATATAATTAAAGTGAAAAAATTTAAAATTTAAAATGGAGAATCAATTATTAATTAAATATAATTAGAGTGGGAAATTTAAAATTTGAAATTGATAATTAATAGGTTGACAAGTGGCATGATAGGTGACATATAATATTAATGAGAAATTCCAATAATATGACGCTTGTCAATAGGAGAATAAACCTAATCATTTATTAGAATACATATACATATATATATATATATATATATATATATATATATATAGAGAGAGAGAGAGAGAGAGAGATAGAGAGAGAGAGAGAGAGAGGGATGTAAGTTTAAATGTTTCTCACATCTATTGTGTGCTTAAATTCACCAATAAGAATTTAGTAAAAATTAAATTATTGTTTAATCAAATAAAGATAGCTATTAAATGATTTCTATGATTATATGTATATTAAATGATATTCATAATTATTATTCTTTTTTATGGAAACTATTTAAATTCGTAATTAATGTCAGCAATAATATTTTTTTTCATATTAAATTCGTATCTAGGTTTTCAAGTATGGGTTCGTATTTTATTTCATGACCCACTCACTCAAAATACAACAAAGTTTTTTGGAACATGGAGAACGATAGTGTATTCTATTAGAATGAGAGTTTATTCTGCAATAATGAGAGTGTATTCTAGTAGAATACACTCTCGTTCTTCATGTTCCATGTTACTTTGTTGTATTTTAAGTGAGTGAGTCCAGAAAACTTAGATGTGAATTCATTCTGAAATAATGTTATTGCTGACATTAATTGTGAATTTAATTAGTTTCCATAAAAAAGATAATTATAAGTATGGATATCATTTAATATACATATAGTTATGTAAATCATTTAATACATATCTTTATTTAATTAAATAATTATTTAATTTTACTAAATTCCTATTGATGCATTCTAGCACACAATAAATGTATGAAACACATGAGATTACGCGGGAGAGATGGCTTGAGGGCTCAACACATCTTGGATGCCCTTTGTGGATACGAGTCTGCTATAGCCACATATCTCATATGTGCGATCACTTTAGTGGTTAATTTATGGTTAACGGGAAGATGTTCGACCATTTTGGCAGAGTTTATTGCATCCGCTCCTCTCACGCCTCTGATTAAAACCTAACAATAGGATTTGTCCAATTGTAGTAGGCACTATATGGAGACGTCTGGTTTCCAATGTTTCCATGAAAGGTATGGATAAAGAAATGGATAAGTACCTTAATGATTTTCTACAATAATGGGTTCGTATATGTCAGCAATAATATTTTTTCATAATGAATTCGTATCTAGGTTTTCAAGTATGGGTTCGTATTTTATTTCATGATCCACTCACTCAAAATACAACAAAGTTGTTTGGAACATGGAGAACGATAGTGTATTCTATTAGAATGAGAGTTTATTCTACAATAATGAGAGTGTATTATAGTAGAATGCACTCTCGTTCTTCATGTTCCATGTTACTTTGTTGTATTATAAGTGAGTGAGTCCATAAACAAAACATGAATTCATACATAAAAACTTAGATGTGAATTCATTCTGAAATAATGTTATTGCTGACATTAATTGTGAATTTAATTAGTTTCTATAAAAAGACAATTATAAATATGGATATCATTTAATATACATACAGTTATGTAAATCATTTAATACATATATTTATTTAATTAAATAATTATTTAATTTTTACTAAATTCCTATTGATGCATTCTAGCACAAAATAAATGTAAGAAACACATGAGATTATGTGGGAGAGATGGCTTGAGGGCTCAACACATCCTGGATGCCCTTTGTGGATACGAGTCTGCTATAGCCACGTATCTCATACGTGCTATCACTTTAGTGGTTAATTTATGGTTAGCGGGAAGATGTCCGACCAGTTTGGCAGAGTTTATTGCATCCGCTCCTCTCACGCCTCTGATTAAAACCTATATGGAGACGTCTGGTTTCCAATGTTTCCATGAAAGGTATGGATAAAGAAATGGATAAGTACATTCATGATTTTCAGTTCGGCGTTGGTGTGTCCGGGGGTGCTAAGGATGTGTTACACGGTACCAATAGGGTGCCGAGTGAACACCATGCTGATGAGTCTCTTGCAGTGCTTACAGTGGATTTCTTGAATGCCTATAACTTGATGGATAGATCAACCTTGCTCCACGAGGTTAAAAGGACGTGCCCTTCTATTTCTTTTAGGGTGAATTTCTTGTATGGGCAAGCAGTGAGACTTTATAGCAGAGACCAAAATATATGGTTTGCCACTGGGGTGCAACAAGACGACACCTTGGGCCCTCTTCTTTTTGCCCTCGTTTTGCACCCGCTTCTGCACAAAATTAGAGACAATTGTAAGCTCATTCTCCATGCTTGGTATCTAGATGACAGGACTGTCATTGGGGATTCAAAGGAGGTGGCTAGAGTGTTGAACATCATTCAGATGTATGGTCCAAGCTTGGGTATTGAGTTGAACATCAAGAAAACGAAGATTTTTTGGCCCTCCTACGATGGTAGGAAGCTTCGTGTCGATTTATCCCCAACGGATATAGGGAGAACTTCTTTAGGGGTGAAACTCCTGGGGGGGGGGGGGAACTATTAGCAAAGACACAGGGTTTATTAGCGAGCTGACCATGAAGAGAGCGGTCAATGTTGTTGATTTGATGAGTCTTCTTCCACAACTATGTGACTCGTAGAGTGGGCTTCTTTTGCTTCAATCATGTATGGGCATTGCATATATTTCCATGTACTCCTCTCTATGGAATCAAGCAGATTATTGGAGATATTATGTTCAATAGATATGACCAGTATGTGTGAATCCGAACTCCTATAAGAAGAAGATCAAATATTGGTTATGGGATTGAATCTTCACAAATATGATATTTGCCATGGTACAGTGATGAGGAGGAAAACACTTGTGAGAATTTTTCCTAAAATCCTTATTTTGGATTTTGGCGGTGGCTGACGGCGAAGAAAGGCGGTGGTGGGTAAAAGGTGAGCGAATAATAGGATCGCGAGGTAAAGTTGTGTTTAATTTTTTCACTGTTTATTTTTTACCTTTAACATAGCAGTTATGACACTTAGATGCTAATTATTTATTTTATGGATGATTTAAATGAGACAATTTTAGTTTATGCAAAGAAATGAATGTGGAAGTAAGAATTAATGATGGTGTTCTTTTTACCAACAAAAATAATTTTGGGGACTATAGTTTGTTTATTCTTCTATAATTTACCTTATTTTTTATTAACTTTGATGGCGATCCACAAATTAATTTGAACAATAGTTATTTTAATCTTGGTCGTCGTTTTTTTAATTCTTTTTAAGATTTTTAATCTGTTGCTATGTGTTTTCCGTCATTCATCCTTTTCAATTTGTGAATAGTGCAAGAAACATTTTTTGGGATGAAACAAGAACTTATCATCAGTTTCCATATAAAACAAGAACTTATCATCACTTTCCATTTTTAGGGATGAAACAAGTACTTATCACCACTTTCCATATTGATGTGCATTGTCATAAATTTCGCCCTACTATTTCTCTGTTTGGATCCCTTGGTTTTTGCTGTTGAGTGTGATTATCAATTGTTTCTTGAAACTTTATAGAATTTCAAGGACAATTAGTTCATTTGACCTCAAATTAAAGTGGGTAATATAGTAAACACTAAACATGGCTTTGCATGAGTGCATCTAGTTTTCACGAGAGAAAAGGAGTTTAACATTTTTTTGTTATAAATTTAAAGAATTAATGTGTTGATTGATGGATGCAGGAAACATTTGTAGAGTACACCACACATATTATCACAAAAGATGCCACATCATAGAAAAGGGAGAAAAATTGAAGCCACAGATAAATGACAACCAAAATGTTTAAACAACAAACTGCAAAATCTAATTCCTATAAATGTTTCAACCTACGTACAAACAAAGAATCATGGAGGAGGTACCAAATGTTTTCCCGAAAAATCCTGCATTTTTTATGAATTCTACTATTCGGAGTGTCAGGAAAGAAAGCATATCTCTCATATTGTGTCCGAGGGTGGTTAGCCCATGACTCTGATTTTATAGCAACCCAATACCTGAAGTTGCTATGAAAGAATGCATATTCCCCTATTGCCTTTTCTTCCCACGCCCATTTTATTTCACTAAAATCTAGTTTGTGAAGCTTCCATTCATCTTGTGAAATGCATTGCATCACATAAAGGTTTTCACCCGAACTTACAAACCCTTTAAGTGAGGAGTCTGGCTTCGGATAATTCCTTGTTTCAAGTAACATGATTTCAGGCTTTGGATCTGAAGCGACTCTTAGTTCACATAAATGATTCACTTCTGGTAGATTACAACCAATGTGTAAGGTATATATCTTCCCCTTGAAATAATGAATATCAAAGATGGGAAAAGAGGGGGAGACATGATTCCATGCTCCTTTACCTGCTATAGAAACCCATATTTTATTCTCGAATCTATCTATCACAATAAACACCCAACCGTTTATTGAAAGTAAAAAGACAAGGATAACCTTGAATCTATCTGGAAAGACACGAAAGGGTGAACACGGGAAATGAAGTTCATGTCTTGTGATAGGATTCACAAGCCAAAAGTCGTTTGTTTCTTCCCCGTATAAAACTAAGTGACCACAAGTTAATCCGACAAATCTCCTTCTAGAAAAATGTGGTAGGATGGTTTTGAACTTTTTTCCTTCAAAGTCCTCTAGGCGACAATACCACTCTTTCTTATGTGCATGATTAAAGATTCGCATCAACAAGGGTGGTTTGGATGCCATAAATTTGTTCTTGTTAGAGAGTGTAAATGACCTCCATGACTTGCACACTCTATTAAATGCAAAAAAATCAACAACTTCAAGTTGTTTCATTATTAAAAAAAGAATGTCATGGTTAAGATCTAGCCAGGGTGCCACACCACTATTCTCACAAGCCTCGAACCTCATACTGCTAGATGAATCTTGATTTTGGTTTGTAGGCATACTCCTTATGTTAGCTTTTCCTACACTTGAAAAAGTAAAATATATATTCACGATCATGGTGTAAAATATGAATTCCACATAAGATACAAGAGTTATAGACAAAATGTTAAAATAACTGAATTTTACAAACACTACAAACACTACACTTTTCAATAATTGAGTTTTACAAAATGCTAAAAAGAAAAACAAAAAACAGATAAAATATTATAGTAGTACATATATTATAGTAGTAACTCATTGAAATCTCAACAAGAACAAAATAGAAACAAACAACTTGAGGTTGTTTTGCAGCATAATGCACTATGCAGCACAATGGTTGATATATTGTTCAATAACTTAAGTAACAATCCATGGTCTATGTGTCTTTATAAATATTTCATTTGTTTATGAATATAATGAAATTGATGTATGGCTAAAATGGTCTCCTAAAGCTACATTTTAATGCTTCGGGAAGACGAGAATTCTGAGTTATAATCGAAGTCAAAATTTTTACAAATATTCCACTAACTGAAGAATTCAGTTTTGATCATTTATGTGAAAGTTATTATTCTAAACACGTTATGACAAATCCAGGATTAACTTTCTTAATAGGTACACTTGTTAATGTCCTGGAAATCAAAGATCTAGGGCCCCAAATATAAGGATCACAAAATATAAATAATCTCAAGCATCATGATTCTTCTTTCTAGTCATACTCCTTGTCTTAGCAATTCCTAGATATGAAAGAAGAAAGCTTAAAATTCGACACCTTGGTAAATACAAATTCCACATAAGGTACAAGAGTTATGAACAAGTGACAGACATAGGAAAAGCATAGCTATTAGGAAAAGAATAAGACCGTGTACTCGTCATCCTTAAATCCTTCACCAGATGCAAAATACTCATCTTAACAAAAGTTATCCCAAGATAATAAAGATTAATGTCTATGGGAATTAAGCATGTTTAATCTAAACTATCAAAACCCTTATAAAAGAACAAAACTAATGAATTGAGCAGAAAATTAGGAAAAAAACACTAATCAGATAACTATTTCATGATTTCATTAGTAATCATATGGATTTGTACAACATTGCATGTCTAATATGAACTATTATAAGACTAAATGAAAAAAAAAAATCAAAAGAAACTATGCAAACCTACTGGAGACATAAAATTTATGAAATCAGAATAATATAAAACTAAAATAATTCAATCCTGGTTCACTGACATTTAAAACGGGAGACCATGAAAATGCTTGAAATTTACCGTTACGTATATTCAAAGTTGGAGTGAATTGCATTTGTCCAATATGCATAACCGGGTAAATTATGTTGATCAAAGTAAAATTAATACGCGTTATAAACATATTAATATATTATTATGCGGTTGGGTATATCAACATAAAATCCTCTGAAATCACCTTATATACAATTAAAGATGAACAAAAGCGACATAATTTACCTAATTGTTGCGTGGTTGAAAATTAATTACCTGATTAGTGATTGATTTGAGTGTATCCGTTGGAATAAAACGTCGCTTCCAATTCCATGTCGACGGTTTCATTTCCCCATTTGATTTGCAAATTGCAATGCTTCTTCTTCCCTCTCTGGCCTCTAATGCGTTTCTGGGGCATCCCATCTTTTTGTATTCAAATTTAATAATAATTTATTAGGTGATTTTTAATTTAAAGAATTATAAAAAAAATATATATAAGATTTTTAATTCCATACAAATAATAATATATAATATATATATATATATATATATATATATATATATATTTGAAACTCTCATATGCATAATACATATATAAAATGTATTTTTTTAAATTGTTTTAGGTTGATAAATGGTAAAAAAATTGAAGTTTGCTGGTAGTTTTGATTGTATAAATGGATGAAATCAAATACACCCCTTTTTGAATATTGAGGCTCGGATTGTGAATTCCAGTTCTAAATTTTGTTTTGCTGCCATTTTTTTTTCCACCTTTAGTGAATCTTAAAGTTATAGTAAAATAACTTATATGGGTTATACCTAAAATAACCATATTATTAATAATAACTACATAAGAAAGCCCATAGATATAATCTCTCCATAAAAAGCCCAAACAATTAGCATGAACATGAATTAGTGGTGCAAGTCTCCAAGACACTCTTGACTTCTTTTGTACATTGACTTTCTCCCTTTGCCGCCATTGACTTTGCTTTTGATCCCTCTTGTGGATCCACATTCCATAGCGCAATGCCTCGATCGTGTATATGTATCAGTATTAATTGTTAGCATATATTTTGTTTACTTATAAGGGGACTAGATGTAGGACCCATAAATGTCTAAATATTTAGAACTTTGGATTTATAGGAAAATTTAAAAAATAATAAATAATTAAAGTTGGTATTTTTATCTTTTAAATTTAAATAAATAAACAAAATAAACTAATGAGGTTTAATTTGGAAATTTTGAAATAAAAAGGTAAGTCTATTAATGAAATTGATATTTATTTATTACTACATTTATTGTAATTACTATATTAAAATGTATTATGTGAAATTTATTAAAATAGAAAAACCCATAAAATTACATGTGGAAAAGAAATTAATTCAAAATAACCACAAAATGACATTGACAAATTGAATGAGAGTGTTACATGTGACAAAAAAACATTCATTTATCAGAGTAGATTAAGTTGGGCCCTTATTTAAGGCTTTTGTTATCTAACCCTAGAAACCGTAATCCTTTCCTCTTTATAGTTCTTTATTTCTTCATACATACTTCTTTGATAATAAAACCCTAACTGTTTCTCGGTTATATTTATTCATGGTATCACTTTCGCTCCATTTATTAATTTAATGTTTGTAGAAAGCTTCGTGGGCATCAGTTTTCGCGGATCGAGCGGATAGAAATTTTTTGGGCACTGGTCATTGACCTAGGTTGGATTTTCATTCGTGTTTCATTGTGTACGTTTTATTATGTATCATATTAACATAAATATTTGATGAGGATGTTACATTGTTAATTCGATTTGTTGAAAAGTTAGGGTATATAACTAATTGCTAAATACCAGATCTCATTAATTCTCACAAATGATGGTAATCAAGTACTCATCTCCATCTTGCAGATTTTTTCTTTCTGATCTTTTTGATTGCATAGCAACCTAGTATATGCATGACAATGGCAGCTTCTTACAGAAACTTCATAACAGCTTTAGAACAAACACCTTGGGCTCCTAGAAACCTCACAACGACACCACAACGAGAACAGAAGTTGATGCAGAAGATGCAAATCTCTATTGAGAAACTAAAGAAGTCTGGATTCTTCGCTGCTTTTCTGAATCAAATCCGTACCTCCGAAGCTTCGTTCCATATCCATAAGGTTACGGAATCAGAACACAAGTTAAAGATGGTGATTTACGGAATTGGGAGCATTGAATCCTCTAGATCCTCTGAATTACAGCTTAGCCTTGCGATCCTGATGAAAAAAGAAGTGGATTGGATCGGAGATGTTGAGGTTTTCGATCCGATTATTTCTTTGACAGAATTGAAAGTTATTGAGCAACTCGGTTGTTGTGTTCTTTCGGTTAATGAGTGGTGCAAGAGAGAAGCTAAGAACCCAACTCTTTTTTCATGCCACGTTGTGCATTATGGCTATTTGAAAGTCTCCTAATGACCAACTGGAGACATGATATGTTAAACCGAATTATTATACTTGGCAATAGTTTTAAGTTCCATGTGAGGAACTATAGGTTGGAGCATTTACGTGCCATACAACCATTCACCACAGAGTTTGAGATGTGTAAGCTTTCGAAAGCTTATTTTAGAGCATTTGACCGTTTGAGTTGGCACTTTTTTAGCGTTGGTTGTGATGCCAACTTGGAATTAACATGTTGATATGTTTTTATGGTGTCTTTCGATCTTATTCTGTCCAAGTTTTCTAGTGGAGAACATATTTTCTGTCGGGTTTTATCGTTTTTATTGCCAAATTATGAATTATGAAATGTCGCAATGTATTAGCCAATAAATATATTTATTTTCAATTAGTGAAATGTTTATAAAATTCGGTAGGACTATTTAACTTTGAGAAGAGGCGAATAGCACATAGTTTTGACCTTCTAAAAGCATTTACTTTCTTTTTGGCATCGACATTTGCAATATTGGAATATGTTGATTACATAACCGTTAGTAAATGTCTATACTATATCAAAACTATGGGTTTGCAACTAGAATTCATAGTGAAACAAAACTATCGTTTAAACATTTAATGTTGTGATTCATTTCCATGCATTTTTTTTTATCTCGAGCATACATCTACCCATGATATAATGGCATTGTGTATAATCTACTTTCGTTTATTCATACGCAATCCTTCTATATCTTACTTTAGATTTCGTTAATCGTAGATAATCAGTGTGATCCACATGGTTACTCGATTCTATTGTAAACGGCTAAAAGCAAGTATTTTTTCACCTTTAATTTTAACACTCTTAGACTATCGAGTATAGGCAACGCCCTACCCCGTTAATCCCATGTGGCAACAAAATAACACCACTATATCGGCTAGCACACCCCCTCCCACCAATGGCGTTATTCGACATTACTTCACGGTCCGGTTTTTTCGGTTTTTAGGTGAAACCGAAGCCAAACCATTAGTTACGGTTTTTGTAAAGCGAAAACCGAAGCCGAATCGTTCAAAAATTAAAACCAAACAAAACCAAACCGTTATTAACGGTTTGGCTCTGGTTTGGTTTCATGGTTTTGGGCTTTTAGTCTCATTTTAGTTGAGCCACGATTTTGAGTATGAACAACAACCACAACTGGAAGAGGAAGCAGGAGCTGGAGACGTGACTTGCTTTGCGATTTTGAGTAGGCTTGGCAATCGTGTCGTGTTCGGGTTGGTGTGTCGCGGGTTCGCTGGTTGGCGGGTCAAAATATGACAACCCAAATACGACCCATTTAAATATACAGGTCACGGGTTGGTGGGTTTGGAGCATAAACTCATATATGACCCGCCAACCCATTTATTTATACGGGCTCACAGGTTTTGGGTTCGTGGGTCCAAATTTTAGACATTTAAGTATTAAACATCCAAATGAAAATTAAAAGCATTTATAGAAACATGCTACAGACTTAGCCTTATAGGTTACGACTTACAACCTTAGACCATCCACTACGAGTCAAAATATCAAAACAGTCAAATGATCTATGAATCAGTGGTATATATTATATAATACTTATTAAATATTAATATTTGATACATAAATACATTTAAAAATAAAATAATTTTTTTATTAAGAATATAAACGGGTTGGCGGGTCAACCCATTTATTTTTTGAGAAAACCATATATGACCGTTTAATAAATGGGTTGGCGGGTTGAAAAACTCAACCAAAACCCATTTATTTCGTGTCGTGTCGCGGATCGTGTCGAGAATTGTCAGCCCTAATTTTAAGTATCTGGGATCATGTTTAGGAAAAGTGGAAACGATTTTGAGAGGTGTACTCTCAGTTGGGCTTTATTTACACTACATTACACCAAAAAAATATTGGAAATTTGGGCTAATTAAATATGGTTTTAAATTTTATTATTTAAAAATATATAAAAATTAATATATAATACAATAAAATAAAATCACACACACACAAACACACACACACACACACACACACACATATATATATATATATATATATATATATATATATATCTTACGGTTCGGTCCAGTTTTTATACAGTTTGAAATCTTAAAAAACCGTAAGCGGAACCGTTCATTACGCTTTGGAAAGTTAGAAACCGCAAGTCAAATTGTAAGTAAAAATACAAACCGTAAAATCAAACCAATGACTGGTTTGGCCGGTTTCACGGTTTCAAACCGAACCACGATCACCCATAACTGTGGCAACGATGTTATTTTCGATCAAACAATCATATTTTAGACCGTTGTTAAATGGTCACAAGCATTAAAAAAAATCTCATTTTAACTCTACTTTATATACATGTTATAAAATATGATCAAATAATAAGATAAATTATAGAGTAAAAAAGACATGATAGAGGAGGGAATTTATATTCAAATACTTGTGATGAAATCATCAATTTTCGAATACATATGGTTCATTATTTATACTATCAAAATAAGATCAGAGATGAGTTATAATATCTATACACATTATGATGGTGTATTATTACATTCATAAAACACATTGAAATGGCTGTTACTAATGCTAAATAATGATGGCGAGTTATAGGAGAAATGAAGAATCTAATGGTCATTCACAAACTAATATGTCATAACACTCCCCCTTGAATGACGATTGTATCATACCTCGTTAAAACCTTAATAGGTAAAACCGCATGGGAAAAAACCATTTATTAAGGAAAATAGTACATGATTAATAATAGATATTGAGAACAATTGTTTCGTTAAAAACCTTACTAAGAAAACCTAGTGGAAAAAACATAGATAAGGAAAAGAGTACAATGTGTTTCCAACTCCCCCTGATTATCACATCACTTGATTTCCTTAAAGCGTCGCATTCCAATGTTTCGTACCATGTTTTCAAATTTGGGTGTGGGAAATGCTTTAGTGAAAAAATCATCTAAGTTGTTACTTGATTGAATTTTCTGGATGTTGATGTCACACTCCTTTTGAAGATCATGGGTGGAAAAGAACTTTGGTGATATATATATATATATATATATATATATATATATATATATATATATATATATATATTTGGTTCTGTCTCCTTTGATAAACCTTTCCTTGAATTGGGCTATACAAGCCGCATTATATTCATATAGTATGGTTGGAACATCCTTGTTAGAAGTTAGATCATAATTCTCACGAATGTGATGAGTTAAATTTCTTAACCAAATATATTCACGGCTTGCCTCATGAATTCTTATAATCTATGTATTGTTAGAAGAAGAAACAACTAAAGTTTGTTTAACAGAAAGCCTAGAAATTAAGCTACCTCCACAAGTGAATAAATAACATGTTTGGGATCAAGTTTTGTGTGGATCAGATAAATATCCAGTATCTACATAACCAATTAACTCCACATTTGGTGAATTTGATTAGTATACACCCATATCCATTGTACCTCGAAGATATCAAAGAATGTATTTGATTCCATTCTAGTGTCTTCTTGTTAAAAAAGAACTATATCTTGCTAATAATTTTACAACAAAAGATATATAAAGTCTTGTATTATTAGCAAGATACATATAACACCCAAAAGATATTTCAAGTCTTGTATTATTAGTAAGATACATATAACACTCATACTCAACATACTAGCATGCAACACTAACTCATACTCAACATACTACCAACTGCTATGATATCATATCCAATGGTCCAGCCTTGGTGCCTTATACCCCTTAGTATAGTGAGGATAACTCACCTCTCAACTGTCGACTTGAAGTCATAAGCTCAAACTCTCAGATCACCGCCACAAACTTCACCACCTATATTTACCATAGAACCATATTCATAAATTTCCAATTTTCCCAAAATGCCCCAGAAGTCAATTAATCAAACCTTGGTCAAAGTCAAAGTCAATGGTAAACGTCGACTGTCCATGTTGACCCGACTCGTCGAGTGTAGTCACTGACTCGTCGAGTCCTTCTAGAACTCGAGTAGTCGTGAAATCCCCCAATGACTCGTTGAGTTTCCCTGCAACTCGCCGAGCTCATGTATATCAAAATGTCGGGAAAACCCTAGCTGACTCGTCGATTCGCCCTACTGACTCGCCGAGTCCATGCAGAAGTCCTGGCACAGCAATCTTCATCGGACTCGCCAAGTTGGCCATGCAACTCGCCGAGTCCCTTCAGTCCTTTCTCCATTCAGATGATTTTTAAGCCATTCTAAGGCTCCATATTGCAAATCAAACTTCCCAAGGCATGTTTATCACGTAAAGTTGCGAACTTTATGTGTATGTAAGGCTCTAAAGACTTAGGATGTCAAATCTAAGCTTGTAATGGAGTTTAACACATAAGGAAAGGTTTACACTTGCTAAAGCTAGAAACTTTATGGACTTAGAGACTAAGGTGAGTTCGGATCTGAAGTTGCAACTTCAGATCCTAGCTCATACCTAATAATGGCTACATAACATGCTAGAAAGAGCCCTAATCTTCAACCAAATGATATCTAGAAGGAAAGAAGGTCAAGGTAACGACTTGATACCTTCAAATGATGCTAGGGTAGATTTTAGATCCACACCCGTTCCTTGCTTCAAGCTACTTGATCTTCAAGCTCCTCTTACTAATATCCACCTTCCAAAGCTTAAAACACACAAGAATGGAGCACACACACAGATTAGGGTTTTCTGGACTCTCAAGAGGCTGTAAGGGAGGATAATGACCCTTTAAATAGGGTGCAAAACCCCATAAATTAGGGTTTCATCCTCCAGCTCCTACTCGTTGAGTCCTATAAAGGACTCGGCGAGTTGGTCACTTAAACACATGGCCATACTTGCTTCTACTCGACGAGTCAGGGCATCCAACTCGTTGAATAGACCTTTCAAATTATGAAAATTAAAGACACAAAGTTAATATCTGAGAGTCGGGGCATTAAAATTCTCCCCCACTTGAACTAGACTTCGTCCTCGAAGTCCGCTGCGGTGAACAACTTCGGATAGTGCTCCCGCATCTCAGCCTCTGGCTCCCATGTCCACTCGGACCCTCTTCGGTGCTCTCATTGTACCTTTACCAAAGGTATCTCCTTCTTCCGTAGAACCTTCCTCTTCCTCTCTAGAATGGCCACATGCCTCTCCACATAATTCAGGTGCTCATCGACCTGAATGTCATCCAATGATACTACTACCTCCTCATCCAGAATGCACTTCCGCAATTACGAAACGTGAAAGGTGTTGTGGATCTGACTGAGCTCCTCCGGTAGCTCTAGCCTGTATTCCACCTTGCCAACCCTGGCAATGATCCTGAATTACCCAATGTATCGGGGACCCGATTTCCCCCTCTTCTTGAAGCGGATCACACCCTTCCAAGGCGAGACCTTCAGGAGTACCATGTCACCAACCCGAAATTGTAACTCAGATCGACGTCTATCGGTGTAACTCTTCTGTTGAATCTGAGCGGTCTGCAGTCGCCGTCTAATCTACTGAATCTTCTCGGTAGTCTGCAAGACTACATCCGTCCATATCATCATCCTGTGTCCAACCTCACCCCAACAAATCGAGGTGTGGCATCTTCGCCCATACAACAGCTCGAAAGGCGGGGCGCCAATGCTGGAATGATAGTTGTTGTTGTTGTAGGCGAACTCTGCAAGGGGTAGGTGGGAATCTCAGCTCCCACCAAAGTCAATGACACACGCCCTCAACATTTCCTCGAGGGTCTGAATGGTCCGCTCGCTCTGACCGTCGGTCTGCGGATGATATGTTGTGCTAAAATGCAGTCGGGTGCCCAATTCCTTGTGGAACTTCTGCCAGAAACGGGAGATAAATTTAATATATCGGTCAGAAACAACGGAGACTGGAATCCCGTGGCGAGCAACTATCTCGCGGACATACACGTCGGCCAATTTCTCGGCCGATGAACTCTCCCGTATGGCCAAGAAATGGGCACTCTTGGTCAATCGATCCACAATGACCCATGTAGCAGCAAACCCCTTCGCCGTCCTCGACAACTTGGTAATGAAGTCCATTGTGATTTGTTCCATTTCCACATGAGAATCTCTAGGGCTGCAGCGTGCCATGTGGCCTCTGAATGGTCCGCTCGCTCTGACCGTCGGTCTGCGGATGATATGATGTGCTAAAATGCAGTCGGGTGCCCAATTCCTTGTGGAACTTCTGCCAGAAACGGGAGATAAATTTAATATCTCGGTCAGAAACAACGGAGACTGGAATCCCGTGGCGAGCAACTATCTCGCGGACATACACGTCGGCCAATTTCTCGGCCGATGAACTTTCCCGTATGGCCAAGAAATGGGCACTCTTGGTCAATCGATCCATAATGACCCATGTAGCAGCAAACCCCTTCGCCGTCCTCGACAACTTGGTAATGAAGTCCATTGTGATTTGTTCCATTTCCACATGAGAATCTCTAGGGCTGCAGCATGCCATGTGGCCTCTGATGCTCAGCGTTGACCATCCTACAGGTCAAGCACCTCTTGACGTACCAAGCGATTTCTCGCTTCATGCATGGCCACCAGTAACTCAAACTCAAGTTTCAGTACATGTTTGTGGCCCCCGGGTGAATAGAGAAGTGAGACTTTTGAGCCTCCTCCATAACTGTCTGTCTGACCCCACCAGACATCGGAACCCATACCTGACCGCATCGGGTCAATAATCCCCGACTATCCTGCACAAACCGGGTGTTCTCGCCCCTGATCCTCTCTAGCTTCCAGTTCTATGGTCGTATGCCCTCAGCCTGAGCATCTCTAATCAAACTCACAAGATGAAAATCCACCGCTATCCTTATATATATCGTTGGGGTGGAAGACCCAACTGACTTTTGGCTCAGAGCGCCCGCCACCACATTCGCTTTACCGGGGTGGTAAAGGATCTCGCAGTCGTAGTCCTTGATTACATCTAGCCACCTGCATTGTCTCATGTTCATGTTTGGCTGATCCATGACGTGTCTCAGGCTCTTGTGACGTAGATGGTATAGCGGACCCTATAGAGGTAATGTCTCCAAATCTTGAGAGTGAATACCACCGCTCCCAACTCCACATAATGTGTAGGGTATCTAGTCTCATGCGACTTCAGTTGCCGCGATGCGTAGGCTATCACCCGTCCTCTCTGTACGAGGACCGCCCCCGGTCTTGTGATGGATGTATTACAGAACACCACAAAATCGTCGACTCCCTCTAGAAGAGTCAATACTGGGGCCTCGCACAAACACCGTCGAAGGGTCTTAAACGCCCTCTGCTACTCGGGGCCCCACCAAAAATCCACCCCTTCCTCGTAAGATGAGTGAGGGGTACTGCAATCTTGGAGAAATCCTATATGAATCTCCGGTAGTACCCTGCTAAACCCAGAAAACTCCTGATGTATGAAGGAGATCTCGACACCTCCCACTGCATAACTGCCTCGATTTTGGCCGGGTCGACCAAAATCCCCTCCTGGTTAATGAGATGTCCGAGGAACTGGACCTCTCGTAACCAAAACTCACACTTTGAGAACTTGGCATACAGCCGTTCTCGTCTCAGAACTCCTAATAACTGATTGAGATGCTCCTCGTGTTGCTCTTAGGTCTTGGAATATACCAAGATATCATATATAAACACGATGATCGGGCGGTCAAGCATCGATCTGTAAACCCGATTCATCGGGTCCATAAATACTGCTGGTGCATTAGTGAGTCCAAACAGCATCACCACGAACTCGTAATCTCCATAACGAGTCTGAAACACGGTCTTCTCCACATCCTACTCTCTGACCCGGACCTGATGATACCCCGACCTCAAGTCTATCTTGGAAAACCAAGATGCACCCTGTAACTGATCAAAGAGGTCATCTATCCTCGGGAATGGATAACGGTTCTTCACCGTTAACTTGTTCAACTCCATGTAATCAATGCACATCCGGTGCGCACCGTCCTTCTTCCTAACGAAGAGGATCGGTGCTCCCCATGGAGAACTGCTGGGTCGAATGAACTGCTTGCCCAACAGTTCCTGCAGCTGTGATGACATCTCCTGCATATCAGGTGGTGCCAATTGGTACGACGCCTTGGCGATAGGGCCGCACCCAACACCAGGTCGATCCAGAACTCGACTTGCCTCTCCGGAGGTATCCCTGGCAACTCCTCCGGGAATACGTCAGTAAACTCCCTAACCACTGGAACCTCTGAAATTGGAGTCTGATCCCTGACCTGCGTATCCACCACATACACTAAATAGCCCGCACACCCGTGCTGAATGTACTGCCAAGCCCTGGCATGTAACGACGTAAATTTTCAAACAAAATTTTCATTTTCAAAACACATTAAATTCTCATTTCACAATCTCAAAAACACAAGTATCTAAAATGTCAATTATTTCACAATGTAAATCACAATCCCTGAATCATAGAAACATCTCCCGCCAGTGTGTACAATCATGCCGGTGCCTTGCCACGATCCTCGGAACTACCTGAAACACATAACACATAACATGGGAAGCATAAATGTTAGCGAGTTCCCCAAAATACCACACTCAGCACATTAGCCACTCGAGGCTATAACTCAATAAGACCCTCTGGTCAATGTGTCTCAGTAGGACCCTCTGGTCCCACAACTCAGTTGGACCCACTAGTCCCTCAACTCAACAACTCAATATAATACACAATATGCATATCACAAAACAAATAGCAGGATATCTCTAAACACAACACATACACATAATACCCTCTGGTCACACATAAGTTATCCTCAAGGTAAGTATAGTGAGAAGACTCACCTCGTAAGCTAGCATGTGAAAGCCTCGTACTCGGAAATCTCGAACTCTGCCCACCGATCTAGCTCCGCCTAACACATAATAATTATCCCTAATAAGTAGTGGCCCTCAAGAAGCTAGACTAACCCTTCTATACTCACAGAAGGGTAAAAGGCCATTTTACCCCTCCATGGTCTCAATGTTCCTAACTGCCTCACTCTCAAGCACCGATTGTGACTGTGTTGGGGCCTGTCGCTGCTCCCTCAACTAAAACTCAATCTCCAACTCACATCGCCTAGCGGCCTCCTGTAAATCCAGTAGAGTATCACATCGCTGTGTGGCAACAAACTGACGAATGTCAGTCTTGAGCATGATCAGATAACGTATCATCTGGTCCTGCTCAGAAGCAAACTCTAGGGAAAACATCGCCCTCTCAATGAACATACGGGTGATTTCCGTCACCAACTCTCCATCCTGTCTCAAATTCAAAAACTCCTGAGCCAAACGTTCCCGCTCGACCCGTGGAATGTAACTGGCTGCTCACAAGTAACAACAACTCTTTAATCATCAGTGTACGACCTTGTCGTCAATCTCCACCAATCCTTGTCCCCGAGCCTCAACATGTTCAATTCACATCTAATATTCTGGTCAGTAGGACATGAACACATGAAGAAACAACCCTCCACGTCAGATAACCACCTCATGGCTCTAATCGGATCCTGGGTACCATCAAATGTCGAGGGCTTTGTGTTATCGAAGTCCCAGTATTGGAAGTCTCGACTGGCTCCTCCTCCTTATGCAACTGTTATAGCCGATGCAGCTGCAACGGCACCCGTCTCTGCAAGGGCTGCGTAACGCTCTTCGAAATACTCGATCATGGCGGTCTTAATAAAACCAAACATCTCTGGTAGCTGTGCCCGGAACATAGCGCCAACCTCATCATGTAGGATCTCTTGAATCATGGCAAGTAGCTCCTCTGTACCCATATGCACCACAATCTCAGGTGCTGCCGGCCCCTCCTGGCCTCTGTCTCCTCATCATGATCCTGACATCATGATACTGATGTCAGTTTCACATAAATGAAACCTTGGGGTAGCAGGCATCATGTAATCAAGCAATTATATCATGCAATTCCTGAAGATCCTTAGCCTAGTACCAACATGCTAACATATCATAATATCAAATAACGTATGGTATTTTGGGGCCTACTTACTAGCTCCGACTAATCGTACACCCTGCATCCTCCTTTGATATTTTGAAAACCTTTTTGAAAAAATCATTTTGAAAATCTTTTCCTTGGTTTGAGACTGGATTCACACAAGTGTTCCTCCAATTCACTCAAACCAAGACTCTGATACCAAGTTATAACACCCATACAAATGATGCAAATTTTAAACTTTTAAAAACAATTCAAAAGCCATTAATCATTACAAAACTTGTTTTCAAAATCTATATTATCAAAGTATCCTAGAAACATAAACATAAATATGAGGAGTTGTATGATCACGCCTTTGGCTTATTGCGATCCCCTGATGTACCTGAAACAATAAACTGAAACTGTAAGCCCGAGGCTTAGTGAGTTCCCCCAAAATACTGATACAGTGCATATAACACATATACAAATAATAGCATGTACTGGGTCCACAACTTTACAGACTGGATTACCCCCTGGGTCCACAATGTCAGTCTGGATTACCTTCCGGGCCCACAACTCACATCTGGATTGCCATCGAGCCCATAGTACGAGTCTCCCTCAGCTTGTAATTGGAATGCTCCCGAGCCCACAGTACGAGTTTGGCATGCCATGTTGGGTTTTGAGCATTGTAACACTCCTAAGGTGTTCATGCAACCCTAAATACCCTGGATCTATATTTTCACTAATTATACATACAATAGTGTTTCCAAGGTATTAAACCTATGACTAGCATACAATTGACATATACCATACAAGAATCTAGTTAGGATAACATACCTTATAGTGGAGATTGAAGTCTTGAGGTATCTAGCCTTAAGAGCTTAGCCCCAATAGCGTGGAAGCCTCAAGTGGAATCACAAATCAACATCAACAACTTGGAAGAACTTGAGAGAATATGGAGCTCACTAAAATCGGCCACACTTTCTTTCACACACACTAGTGCCCATTTTGTGAGCCAAAGACCCTTTTATATATTATGGAGGATTAGGGTTACATCCATGTAAACCTCATACCCACGGCCTTTCATTTACATAGGATCCATGGGTTAAAAGCTCCATGGACTATCCATGGACTTCCATACACTTTTAGCCCATCCTAAATAAACCTTGGCCCATTTCATATATATATATATATATATATATATATATATATATATATATATATATATATATATATATATAAGAGTCCATATTTAATTAGCCTCTTTTGATCACTAAATTAATTCCAAATTAATTCTTGATCAATACTAATTAAATAATATGATTTCATATTAATATATTATAACTTATAATATATTAATAAATCATAAATATCCTTTTTTCTCATAAGTCTATCCATACAAATTGTTTCGGTGAAGTGCAACCCAAATGGACTGTAACGACCCAAAATACGACCCAAAATTTTTGTTTTAATATTACTAAAAATCACATCACCCAATGTCATATATAACAAGAACTATGGAATGAGTACTCAAAAGTCATAGTAATTGTGTCAAAACAAAACTGTATTAATCATAACAAAATATCTGAATAAAACTCCCAGGATAAAACTGAAGCTGTGGTGGGTGCGATGCCATCAACCCGACCTCTTCCCTTTGCTAGCGAGAGTACCTGTAACCCAAAAATGAAACTGTAAGCACGAAGCTTAGTAAGCTCCCCCAAACTACCACATACCATACAACAACATATAAACACATAATGGGCCTTGCCCACTGCATGGAACCGAAGTCCGAAAACTGCATCGGACCAGAGTCCAGAACTAACTAGGGCCTTGCCCTCTGCATCAGACCGAAGTCCGGAACTAACCAGAGCCTTGCCCTCTGCATCGGACTGAAGTCCGGAAACTGCATCAGACCGAAGTCCGGAACTAACCAGGGCCTTGCCCTCTGCATCGGACCGAAGTCCGGAAACTGACTGAACATAGCATAGCATAATCATAACTACTAGCATAAACACATATACTGCATACTTCCTGGTTAAAGTCAACTTCTAGTTGACCGGACTCGTCGAGTTGGGCCGCCAACTCGCCGAGTCCCTATCATCCATTCTAATCCTCTACCCGCTTCTACTCATCGAGTTTGGCAAAGACTCAACGAGTTCTTCTTCGATACTAACATCGAGTCTAACTTCATCCGACTCGTCAAGTTCTCCTTCATCATATGAACACGTCCAGTCTGTGACTTACCGAGTCGTATGAACAACTCGCCGAGTCTGTTCTTGAGCATGAACCGACTCGCCGAGTCCTAAGAACATCTCGTCAAGTCTCATGCATGCTAATACTATACAATTGATTCTAGTCGATTTTAGTGCTTCCAAATTATAGATCTGAGCTTCTAGGACTGGTTTTACATGTAAAGTTTCCAACTTTACGTGCATGCACAAGAGGATGAGGCTAAAATACCAAAATCATCAAATACTAAGCACTTAGGGTGTGGAACAAGGACATGTTTGCATAAAGGTGGCTATATTGAGCTCATGGAGTTCAATAACGTCCAGATCTAAGGTTTCCATCCAAGGGAGAGTCCATATCTCGAGTTCGAATCATATTAGGCTCCAAAAGAGACATAAGAAGCATAAAAGAGGGTTTAATGGAGGAATACACAAGGTAATAACTTTATTACCTGAATGAGAAACAGATGGAAGCTAACTCTTGGATCTCCTTTCTCTTCCATGGACCTTCTACTAGCACAAACACACTCAAGCTCAACAATGGGGGCTAGGGTTTATAGGGGAAATGCTCTAAATGTGCTGGAGGCTGGGGTGGGAGGCTATAATGACGTTTAAATAGGGTACAAACCCTTGAAATTAGGGCTTCATCCAGACAGGCAGACTCGCCGAGTCCCATCATATGGACTCGCTGAGTAGCCAACTTAAATCGTGTGATCATCCCGATTCTACTCGACGAGTCGGGCTACAGACTCGTCGAGTGCCCCTTAAGAAATGAAGATACTTTAATTAAATTACATACCAGAAATGGGGTGTTACATGGACCATTCCGGGTCGGGCAAGTCATACAAATTATAGTTATGGACTTAGACACTAATCCAATAGTCTCCCACTTGGATAAGCCTAATAACTATTATTGCAAATAGGACTTCATAACTCGACTAGCAATCGTAACTCTTAAAGCCGCTGTCGAACTCTGAACAAATCAAATGACGCGTCCATTAGATAAGTGATCATATATTCCTCCATTCTAGATATCATATGGACTGAGACATGGAGTATAATCATTCTCTCTGTCCATTTGTTGATTCCCGATTGTCGATTTATGACAATTGACTAATTGAACAAATCAAATCAGTCCAAGCTTGGCCAAGAACTTTGGGGTGTCATCACTAAATCATCGAGGGGCGCACATATATCGCTTTTATCCTTAAGAGGTAAAAGGAATGGATAAACTTCGACTCATATGCTTGTACTAATTACTTGTTGAATCATACACAAAGGCAGACTTTATAACATCGAGTTACCAATGCGTTTTCGTGCATTCAATGTATAACCAACTCATAGTCAACAACTCATATCTCTAGGTTTGACGAATATAAGATATTATCGCCTCATGATTCACTCGTGATAAAATCCATGAAGTGATTCAAATGAGCGTGAGTTTAATCCAATACTCAGAACTTATGAGCACTCATGAATATTGTAGCAACCATTGTTATGTATAATGCACCTTATACAAATCTTACAAGCCAGATTCATGATAGTCTTGATTCATATCTACTTCCAACATAGGACCGACTGTGGATGGTTTGAATAACTTAGTCATTCAGGAAGAACGACCTAGTTATTCTGGAAGTCAAAACATGCAAAGTGAAACACAAGAATAATACTTAATCCTATATGGCCCCAAACTCTTGAGTATAAATAAAAACCCTTTTATCTAAGCACCATATTGATTACTCATTATTCATTGTTTCGATTTATCAAATTAATACGTGAATTGAAACAATAGTCATGCCATGCACCAAGCATGCATACCATGTTGACCTATGGTCCTTTATTTTATGAAATAGATAAATTGAACACGACTCCAATGATGCTCATTTCACAATCCCAATCCCTATTGTAAATGCAAGAATACCAAACTCTTGTCATTTACTGTAATCTGTTAGATTCTAAACTTATATGCAATGATTCTCTTGTAATGACTATGCACAAAAGTCATAAAGACTTGGCAACAGACATTACAAAGTATTCCAATGGAGATCAATTCCATGGAAACGAAGTCTCAAATTCAAAGTACATTCCTTTGAACATCCTTCTTTGCATTAAGTTTTCTAATCTTACACAGATTCAGAGAATAACTTCCACCTATGGAAACAATTCCATATTACCATTGTGACTATCACATCTAAACAAGAGTTTCCTCTTTTCAGAATATGTCAATATGGTCCTTTCCAAAGTTTAACACTATACTTCCAATTGTCCATGAGCAACCAATCTTTGGTAAACCTCAGATTATCCTCGACAATTACTTAATCATTTTAGTCATATCCGGTTCTATTCCTTTTTCTCTCTTAACGCCCTAAGCATTTGGAAAATTTAGAATGGATGTAATCGATCCTATACCCGAAGCATATGGGACACGATTCATGCTATAAAAAAATTATTTTCCATGTTCTCACAATTCGAACTATGAAGAGGGATGCCGTAATCATAATCGAATTTTGAGAACGCCACATATATAGAATTTCCTTATGTTGAACCATTCCAACATAACATTCATATATATATATATATATATATATATATATATATATATATATATCCTTGACTAAAGCTGATTAAAATCTCAATCTAAGCTTGTAGAATTGGAATGAAGTATAAAATACTCTCCCTTAATTATAGCAAAACAACTTTTCAAACCCGAATTGAAACTTTTGTTTTCTGTAATTAACATTGCTAACTTGTAATGCTTATCATAATTATCATGCTCCCACTAACATGATGATTATTAGCATAACACTTATGCTCCCACTAGGTTTGACATGTATCAGAAAATAAATGGACTTCTAGAAATCAATACTTTATTGAGTTTCTTACTAAAGTTCAGATTTCTGATACGAGATTGCTTTGACAAGACTTTATCAAAATTATACACCCTTTCTTAGATAGCTCGCATGTGTGTCTAAACAATTTCAGAACTATGAAAAGAGATGTCGTAATCATAGTCTCAATTGTTTAGACCTTTTCCATTTCTCATAAGTCCATGTTAGTGTGTCGGTTAACCACGCACGCTCCAGTAACAACTTTGAGAATGCAAAGATCACAATTACTATCTACTTAAACTCTACTTAGCAAAAGCGTTTCCCCACCATCGTTTTCATGAATCAGAGAGAAACCTTATGACACTTAGATTTTTTATGGTGTAAGTGTTCCTATCCATGTGAATTTTTCATAACCTTAATCACAAGAATATGTCAACACAATAGGTTACAAACCTCAAGTTGTGTGCTAGTGATTAACAATAGGTTTACTCTTGATTAGTTCTTGAAACTATTCAAGATCTTTAAGACTCCCACTATCCTCTTGACATATAAGATTCTTTTTGTCAAGAGCCATTCCTTGACAAAACAAATATTCAGTAGTTAGTGTGGATTCTTATCAAGTTAAACACTTCTCACAATTGGTCTTAGTTGGTCTCTGTCTTATCCAAAACATCACAACTTATCAATTTCAAATATACTAGAGTAAAAAAAGCATTTTACTCTAAATTTGACAAGTGTTTTAAACATTTCTTAAGATTATGTCACTCAAGTTACAATCTTAGAGTATGACTTTAAGATTTGATTTTGGAACGAAGTACGATTTTTCTTTTGATTTAGCCATTTGAACAATTCATTATTCCTCTCCTTAGCCAAACAAATGCACTAAGGTGTCCTTAGAGAATCAATTATGATATGGTTTCATAATCACTAAGATAGCCATAAAACAAGATACTCAAGTACTCTCCCATCTCTTCAGATTGGAGAAACTTTTATCTTTCTGCCCTATTTGATTATTCTCATCCGTTCTACCATACATTGAAACTTTTCCAATGTTTCAGAATTACACTTAAACTTGTAAGCATAACCATATTTACTAAACTTTAGTAAATCATAACGAATAACCGTATTAACCTTTGTGGTGAACCTGATCAGTGCACAACCAAGTGTACCCAATCCTTTAGTCCTTCACTCAACTCACACATACATGTGAATAAGGTCTTAGTCTTAATTTCCCAAAGATGAAAACTCTCATTCATCACACAGTACAACTTGCATGATTCCAAGTTTCCATCCAATTGAAACTTGGGTGATGAGAATCTTTCCTTATTTGGTAAATTATGATACTACCATAAATGAAAGAATCAAATTTTATTTTCCAATATTGCTTTCAATGGAAACATATAAACAACAATTTTTTCACAAATGCCATTGTAAGGATACTTCAAATAAATAAATCATTTTTTTATTTTAAAACTTGAGGACAAATCTTATCCTTACAATGCAAATACATATGAAAGCTATGTTTATATCTATTCCTAAGCAATTTATCATAACTCTTAAGCAGTTGCTCAACATTCTGATCACCGAACCATTATCGCGATCAGAATCAACATACTCTTTCTTTAAGCTTCCTTTGATTTTCTAAAACATCAAAATGTAATTAGATTACATTAAATATTAATAATCTCCAAAAGATACTTAATACAGTTAGATAATGGACTTTACCTGAAGTAGGGTCAAACTTTTGACTTTACCAGATCTTTTAGGTAAATCTGGCAGCTTCGCAGCTAATGCCCCGTCTTTTGGAAAAAGAAACATATGGACTCTTTGGAAATGGTACATGAGACTATCCCAGACTTATCCTTTCTCTTTACCATTAGGTCAAATGACTTGACCATGGCTGATCCCTTTCCATTGGGAAGAGAAAGCTTTTCTGGACTTCTAATGTTACCATTGTCAATGTCCATGGAAGTTTGGGAAGTTGATCTTCCAATCAAATTTTGCTTTACCAGTACCCTAAATCATTGCTGATTTAGCAGCATCAAGCAAATATGTAAGATCATTAAGGGTCATGTCTTGATCTGTCATCAGGGTGTGACTGAAGAACCAAGTCAACAACCAGCTACCTTGAGACTTCGACACCTAACTCTCCCGGTTTGCCAATAGGGATTGAGTGACCTTGAACTTTTCAGGTATTTGATCTTGTGGGATAGGGAGAATAGTTGGAGGAGGTGGAGGAAGTGAAGCAGGATTTCCAGTCCCATTAATACACAACAAAGGGATTAATCTTTCACCTTGATTGCCATGTGGGATATCATCTTCAATAGGATAGCTTGTTCCTAAAGATTTAGGGAGACCATAGATGTCTTAACTAGACATCTATAATGTGAGAAATTCAAGTTTATTTGATTTAAAGTGCTTAATATAACATCCAATATGAAATATTAAGGCTAGGACCCAACAAACTATTTTATAACTAGGAAGAGGGATGCCGTAATCCAAGCTACAAAATATTTGAAGGTAGGTAAATGACGATTTACCAATTTCCACCATGAAAAACAAAACAAATTATTAAGTTTTAATTGGATTTGAAACTCCTAGATCTTTTGAGATTCATTGAACTTTCAATGGCATATTTAAATCTCGATTGTGCCCTCTCAAGTTTGTGACTGGGATGCCGATGATCACAAACAAGGTGTGAATAACCACGCAAATTGACTTGGTACCCTTAATTTTATCACCCAATCGATGTGTCGGTTAACCACACGCGCTCCACCGATCTATGATAAAACTTAAGTCACCCTTTGCCACACATTGTCAGTCCCATGTTAGTGTGCCGGTTAACCACACACGCTCCACTAACGACTTAACAACGTGCAAAGTGTAATTTCATGGGTGAATGGTTTTAGCCATAAGAACATCCTATGTGCTCATGCAACCCTAATGCTTGGATCTAGGTTCCTCTATTGTACATGCAATTCATCCAAAACTTTAAACCCTAGTTCTAGCATACAATTAATCATATTAACATATGAAAGGGTTTTTAGATCTTACCTTGATTGTTATGTAGCAATAACAATCTCAAATCCACCTTGTAATGACTTTAGAAAGCTTAGAGTCACAAGTGTCACTCCATTAATGGTTCACAAACACCAAGAGCAAGAGGATGAGGAATAAGGAGAGAGGAGGCTGCCCAAAACATGTAGAAACCCTAATGGAACTCTTAGCCACATTTTTGGGGCTTAAGGGTACTATATATACATGTAGGCTATTAGGGTTTTCAACTAGGAAACCCTAATTTGACTGCTTAAGCCCTAAGCAGCCCATGGACTCTTTTAGAATAACCCTTGGACAATTTCTAATGGGTTTCCCCATAGAATTCGTCCAACCTATTATTCCAAGGTAATCTATAGCCCAAATGCAATTATCTTATAACTACAGTTCTAGTCCCTTAAGTTTAATTAATCTCTTTTAACCACAAAATTAATTATCAATTAATTCTTGACTAATATTAATTAAACAATATGATTTCTCCTTTAATATATTATTCTCATACTATATTAATAAATCATAATTAATCTTCTCTCTCCATAATTCATCCTATCAAGTTGCTTTGGTGAAGGCAACCCAAAAGGACCATGCACCATCGGGTTAAGTACACACCAAAATAGTTATGGACTTAGACACTAATCCAACAGTCTCCCACTTGGATAAATCTAATAACTATTCTGTGTATGACTTCAGATGCTGATCTGCAATCGGAGCTTTCAAAAGCCGCTGTTAACTATGATCTTATCAGATACACGTCCTTTAGATAAGGGATCATATATTCCTCCATTCTAGATATCGTATAGACTGAGACATGGATTTAAATCATTCTCTCTATTTATGTGTTGTTTCCCGATTTCCGATTTATGACGACTGACAACAGACTACAATTGAGCACATCAAATTAGTCCCGGCTTGGCCAAGCACTTAGTGTCGTCACTAAATCATCGAGGGGCCCATAGATATCGCTTTCATCCCACTTTGGATAAAAGGAACGGATAAACTTTGATTCAATGCTTGCTTTCACTCACTCACCGAATCACACACAACAATATGTTTTATGACACCAAGTTACTGGTGCGTTTACATATTATCAATGTGTAACCGACTCGCAAGATACAACTCACACATCTCAGTTTCAAGAATATAAGATATTATCGTCTCACCAATCACTCGTGATAAAATCCATGAAGTGATTATTGTGAGCGTGGGTTTAATCCAATGCTCAAAATCATATTCATAAGCACTCATGAACATTGCATCAAACATTTGCTTATTTCTAATACACTTTAGACAATCCACACACCAATTCACGACAGTCTTCATTCATACCTACTTCCAACATATGAACGACTGTGGTCCATTCGATTAATTTAATTATTCTGAACCAATTTAACTATTCAGGAAGTCAAAACATGCAAAGTGAAACACAAGAATAATACTAATCCCATATGGCCCCAAACTCTGGGTATAAATAAAACATTTTATTTAATCACCATATTGATTACTCATTATTTGTTGTTTCGGGTAATCAACTTCTTACTTGAATTATAACAACAATTGTACCATGCTCTTAGTATGCACACAATGTTTACCTACGGTCCTTACTTTGTGAAATAGATCAAATGAACACATTTCCAATCATACTCTTTTCACAACTCCCAATCCTTATCATAAGTATAAGAATATCAAATTCTTGTCACTTATTGAATATGCTAGATTCTAACATTTTATGCAATGTTCCTTTCGTAAATTCATAACTCAAAATCATCAAGACTTGGCCATTCTCTATCAGAAGCAATTCTATAGATATGATGTCTCTCATTTAAAGTACATTCCTTTGAACATCCTTCTTGCATAAAAGTTTCTAATCTAGACATAGATTCTCAATATCCAACTCCCAATATGGAAACATTTCCATATTTTTTCATACGACACCTTATTCTTAATAGAATATTATCTATTCATAATAATGTCGATATGGTCCATCCAATACCATACTTCCAACTACTCACAAGCAACCAATCCTCAGCGAGCTTTGGATCATCCTTTGATAGTTGTTTAATTATTTTAGTCAAAATTGATTCTAGTCCTTTTTCCCTCTAAATGCGCTAGACATTTGGAAAATTTTAGAATGGTCAAAGATAATAGCACTAGCAATCAATCTTATACCCGAAGCGTATGGTTACGATGCATAATGTCTTGCATAAAGATATGATATTTTATCAATCTTCTGCCATAATATTTAATGTGCCAAGTTCTCGCAATTCGAACAATGCCATAACACTATGTATCTTTGACTAAATTTATTAACATTCCACAACCTAAGCCTTTAGATTTGAAATGAAGCATAATATTCTCTCCCTTAATTATAGCAAAACAACTATTTAACCCTTACGACTTTGCAAAGTATAACTCTTGTTTTCTATAATTAATATTGCTAACTTGCAATACTTGTCTTAATAATCATACAAGCACAACATTTATGCTCCCACTATCATGATGATTATTATCATATAAGCATAACACTTATGCTCCCACTAGCTTTGACATGTATTCAGAAAACAACTAAACTTCCAGAAAACAATACCTATTGAATTTCTTAAGTTTATATTTCTAATACCTAATGCTTTGATAATATTTTATCAAAGCTTCTTAATTTATACACCTTTGCCTTAGATAGCTCATATGTGTGTCTTAAACAATTCAGACTAATTGCCAAATCTCACAATTCTAATTATGGAAAGGGATACCGTAACCATAATCAAATTCGAGAATACAATTTTCACAATCAATATCTTCTTAAAATCTCTCTTAGTGAAAGCATTTCCTCACAATCATTTTCATGAAGGAGGGAATCTTATGACACTTAGACTTTAATGGTGTATGTGTTCCTATCCATGCGAATTTGTCAAAACTAAAGTTTGCGACAAACCCAAACTCATATGGACCGAACCTTCTCAATCTTGATTTCTTGCCTTATGGTAACACGGCTGCCCACCATGTCTTCTAAGTAGTTAAGCAGCTCATCCTTTCTTATCAATGTACTTTTCATTGATCAAGGTCCTTGCCTTTTATGCATTCAAATGAGAACTCATAGAACTCACATGCATAATTAAATCAATTGGAACTGCACAGAAACAAGATAGTGTCAACACGATAGGTTGTAAACCTCAAGTCGTGTGCTAGTGATGATCGATAAGGTTTATTCTTGATTTGTTCTTGAAACCATTCAAGACCATTGAGACTCCCACTGACTCCTTGACATATAATACTCTTTTGTCAATAAACATTTCTTGAAAAACAAATATTCAAGAGTTAGCATAGCTTTTATCAAGACAAATCACCTCACAAAATTGGTCCTAGTTGGTCCTTGTCGTATCCAAGACATCACAACTTTACACATTTGATGAATGTTATAAACCTTGTTAAGACTTGTCACTCAATGTCATAATCTTAACTCTAAGGCTTGTTTTTGGAACGAAGTATGATGGACTTCTTGATTTAACCATTTCTTCAATTCTTGATTCCTCTTCTCAGACATACAATTGTACTAAGACTCATTTAGAGGATCAATTAAGATATGGTTCTTAATCATTAAGACCTATCATAAAACATAATAAAAGGTACTCTCTCTTCTTCTTAGAATAGAGAAACTTTTATCTTTCTGCCTGCTTGATTCTTCTTTATTCGTTCTGCTATTGATTGAAACTCTTTCAATCAACTCAGAATTACACTTAATCTCATAAGTATAATCATATTTACTTAACCTTAGTAAATCATGACAAATATCTTTTTTACTCTTGTGGTAGACTTGATCAACACACAACCTTGTGTACTCGATCTCCTAGTCCTTCACTTGACACTTTGTCAACGAATTAGTCTAATTTCCAAATATGAAATTTCTCATTCATCATGCAACCAAGTTGTATGATTCCAAGTTTCTGTCCAATTGAAACTTGGGCGATGAGAAACTTTCCCTATTTGGTAAATTCTTGACATTTCCACAAATAACATAATTATGAATCAAATCCATTATTGCTAATAATAGAAACATTCAAACATCAATTTTTCATACACGCCATTGCAAGGATAAATATAAATAATATAAAATCAAAATTTATTTTACTGCGGAAAAATTTGTCCTTACAATGCAATTCAATTGAAAAACTATGTTAATACATATTTCTTAGCAATCTTATTTTAACTCCAAGTAGTAGCTCAAGATTCTAATCTTCAAGTAATGCGATCGAAATCCATTTCTTCACGATTAGATTCACTTCTTCCCTTAAGTTTCCTTTCCTTTCTTTGATCCTACAAAAACATCAATTTGTAATCTTATTACATCATGTATCAAGAATCTAGAATAGGAACTTAAAAGAGTTAGTTAATGGATTTTACCTAAAGCAGAGCCATACATTTTGACTCTCCCATCTCTTAGATCCCTTAGGTAAATAGGACAGCTTCGTCTCCAATGCCCCTTCTCTTGGCAATAAAAGCAAATTGATTCTTTAGGAATAGCACATGGAACTACTTCTGACGTTGCCTTCTTATGATCAAACTTTTCGATCATGGCATGCCTTTCGTTGCCATTGACTATATCCATAGAGGTCTGGAAGGCAGATCCACCAATCAACTTTGCTTTTCTAGTGCGCCAAATCATTGTTGATTCAGCAACAATAAGCATATAGGTGAGATCAATGAGGGTTATGTCGTGGTTCATCATTTAGTACTTTCTTACGAACTCACTATATGAGTCAGGAAGTGATTGAAGAACCCAGTCAACAGCCAGCTCCTCACAGACAACATATCCCAACATTCTTAACCTATCAATGTGTGACTTCATCTCTAGGATGTGTGCACACACTGACTTTCCTTCTTCATGTTTACTTGCCAAAAAGGCTTGAGAGAGTTTGAACTTTTCAATCTTTTGAACTTGTGGGTTAGGGAGAATAATAGGAGGAGGTGGAGGAAGTGAAGCATGATCTCGTGTTCCTCGATCGAATCGTGGAATATCATCTTCATGTGAAAAGCTTGTTCCACGAGATTTGGGAAGACCATAGTTGTCATACTTTGACATCTACAAAACGGGAGAAAACTTAAATTCAAGTTAGTTGATTGATTGAGTCATTAATAAATCACCCAAATGAGATATTAAGGCTAGGACCCAACACAATACTCTACAACCTAGAAAAGGGATGTTGTAATCTAGTTGCAGAATATTTGAAGGTAAGTGAATGACGATTCACTAACTTCCACCATGAAAAACGAAAAAGAAATTTAAGTTTTAAATCTATTGAAAATTCCTAGATCTTTTGAGATTCATTGAACTTTTCAATGGCATGTTTAAATCTCGATATGCCCCTCTAGTTTGTGACTGGGATACCGAGGATCACAAAGCGAGTGCGAATAACCATGCAAACTTACATGGTGCCCCCACATGTTACAGTCATCTATTCGATGTGCCGGTTAACCACACACGCTCCACCAAACTATGAAAAACATTGAGTCACCCTTTGCTATCTTTTCTTAGAACCATTTAGTGTGCCGGTTAACCACACACGTTCCACTAACGTCTTCGCAAGGGCACAAAGTGTAATTTCATGGAATTGCATCAATTCACTTTTGCCTTAAGTAAGTAAGATTGGGAATTTGTAAAAGCATTTTGTTGCTTTTGTACTTCATTATACTTATAATGGAAGGTTTCTGTCATATCCTACTCGTTCGGCTAACGACCCTCCACTAATCAAGAGTGCGGTGGGTAAGAGTGGATACCCATTCAATCGCCATTTTATAGGCAATTTCCTTAAACACCCCTTATAGACCAGCTTCGTGAATGAGGCCTACTAACGGTAAGACTGACTTTTACTCATACATATATATTAGACTTTTAATTTTATATTGTATAGGGTGTATTTTACACCTTAAAAAAACTAGGTGTTCTAATTTAATAAATTATACTTTTAATTTAATTAAATGTAAACCAAAACTTTATGGGTTTATTAAGTCTCTTTTAATTATACACCTTAATTAATTAATAAAACCATAAGGGCGTGATTTGAACATTTGAAAACAATACTAGGGTTTTAGAATTTAACATTTCTAAATTAAACTTTTAATCAACTTTTAAATTCCAAAACTTGAGGGCAAGTTTTGAAACATTTCAAAACATTAGGGTTTCAACTATTTAAATTTCAAAACAAAACCTTTAAGTTCAAATTTAAACCATAAAACTTACATGGGCACAAATGAAACTTTTCACAACACAAAGATCAAATAACAAATAATAGAAATTAAACAATTAATTTTGTCATTATCTATATTTGACCTAATTTCAATTTCTTGCAAGATAAGTTACCCAATTAATACAAATAATCAATCTTTAATCATATAAGGAAGTTATTATCTAATCAATTGGTAATTATCTTTTGTTTAATCAAGGATATTCTCAAATATAAGATAAAATTCGAATATTAAAGATCCAAAACAATTAAGGCAAGTATCCTCAAGCAAAATAGCAAGAAATCCCGAAATTTGCTCTTACTAGCGCTCGAACTCGCCGAGTTCCTCTATGGACTCTCCGAGTTGGAGCAACTCGTCGAGTCCACATTGGAACTCGCCGAGCTCATCAGTCAGGGAGCCAAAAAATCGATTTTGAAGCTTAAACGAATAACCAAGGCATCAATACAATAGAAACCAATCAAGGCTCTGATACCACTGAAGGGTTTTAGCCATAAGAACATCCTATGTGCTCATGCAACCCTAATGCTTGGATCTAGGTTCCTCTATTGTAAATGCAATTCATCCAAGACTTTAAACCCTAGTTCTAGCATACAATTAATCATATTAACATATGAAAGGGTTTTTAGATCTTACCTTGATTGTTATGTAGCAATAACAATCTCAAATCCTCCTTGTAATGACTTTAGAAAGCTTAGAGTCACAAGTGTCACTCCATTAATGGTTCACAAACACCAAGAGCAAGAGGATGAGGAATAAGGAGAGAGGAGGCTGCCCAAAACGTGTAGAAACCCTAATGGAACTCTTAGCCACATTTTTGGGGCTTAAGGGTACTATATATACATGTAGGCTATTAGGGTTTTCAACTAGGAAACCCTAATTTGACTGCTTAAGCCCTAAGCAGCCCATGGACTCTTTTAGAATAACCCTTGGACGATTTCTAATGGGTTTCCCCATAGAATTCGTCCAACCTATTATTCCAAGGTAATCCATAGCCCAAATGCAATTATCTTATAACTACAGTTCTAGTCCCTTAAGTTTAATTAATCTCTTTTAACCACAAAATTAATTATCAATTAATTCTTGACTAATATTAATTAAACAATATGATTTCTCCTTTAATATATTATTCTCATAATATATTAATAAATCATAATTAATCTTCCCTCTCCATAATTCATCCTATCAAGTTGCTTTGGTGAAGGCAATCCAAAAGGATAATGCACCATCGGGTCAAGTACACACCAAAATAGTTATGGACTTAGACACTAATCCAACAATGGGTTAGCACCATTTCACATTTTCCTAAGTAACTAAGATTGGGAATTTATAAGTGTTTAGTTACTTAGTATTTATCATTATACTTTTAATAAAGGGAGAATTATAGTCCTTTCCTACCCGTTCGGCTAACGACCCTCTACCAGTCAAGGAAGTGGTGGGTGAGAGTGGACAACCATTAAACTGCCATTTTATAGGCAGTAACCTTATACCCCCTTAGAGACTGACTTCGTGAATGAGGCCTACTAACGGTAAGATTGACTTTACTCTTATACATATATATAAGTATTAACTTTTAATATTATAATAGTATAAGGGTGTATTTTACACATTTAAAATACTTGGTGGTTTAATCTTATTAGTTAAACTATACTCTTAATTTAATTAAACTTCAACCATGTCATTATGGAACTATTAACTCATTTAATTAAACACTTTAATTAATTTAATGAAGTCCATAAAGTTTGAATTTTAACTTTTAAAATTCTAGAGTTTGGAATTAAAACATTAATGTGTGTGAGACTTTACAAATTCCAAAACTTAAGGGCAAGTTTTGAAACTATTCAAAACCTTTCATATTCATAACATATGAGTTTAATGTTTCTTTACTAGCAAGACTCTTGAAAATCCATAACTTGAGGACAAGTTATGGAGATCATAAAACAATTTATGGAAAAGTGATTCTTCATATTTTATAACTTATGACTTTTAATGATCCATTTAAAAGAACAACCTTTGGAATTCCATAACTTGAGGACAAGTTATGGAGTCCATGAAATCATTAAAAATAACAATTCAACCAAGAATGTTACAAGTTCTAGATTAAACTCATATGAACTAGGTAATTCAAGTCAAACAAATTCCATGCAATTAGACTTAATCATATAAACTAATAGAAAACATGAAATTTTGACAATCACCTTTGAAATGGATTAGCATGATCATTATCATATCTTTTAATTTTTTTTATGATTCAAAACAGTTTGGAAAAATGATCCTATCCATTTGTGGCCAAAAAACATTTTTCTGCACTCTGCCCAGCCAACTCGGCGAGTCCATGAACATGACTTGTCGAGTAGCACATTTTGTACATAGACTCGTCAAGTCCATCAGTGGACTCGGCGAGTTCATCACCCAGAACGCAGAAAACTCGATTTTTTCAACTTTAAACAGCAAGTAGCATCAAGTATAATTGAAAACAAGCCTAGGCTCTAATACCATTGTTGGGGTTTGAGCATTCTAACACTCCTAAGGTGTTCATGCAACCCTAAATACCTTGGATCTATGTTTTCACTAATTATACATGCAATGGTGTTTCCAATGTATTAAACCTATGACTAATATACAATTGACATATACCACACAAGAATCTAGTTAGGATGACGTACCTTATAGTAGAGATTGAAGTCTTGATGTATCTAGCCTTAAGAGCTTAGCCCCAATAGTGTGGAAGCCTCAAGTCGAATCACAAATCACCATCAACAACTTAGAAGAAATTGAGAGAATATGGAGCTCACTAAAATCGGCCACACTTTCTTTCACACACACTAGTGCCCATTTTGTGAGCCAAGGACCCCTTTATATATTATGGAGGATTAGGGTTACATCCATGTAAACCCTAATACCCATGACCTTTCATTTACATAGGATCCATGGGTTAAAAGCTCCATGGACTATCCATGGACTTCCATACACTTTGAGCCCATCCTAAATAAACCTTGGACCATTTCATATATATATATATATATATATATATATATATATATATATATATATATATATATATATATATATATATATATATAACAGTCCATATTTAATTAGCCTATTTTGATCACTAAATTAATTCTTGATCAATACTAATTAAATAATATGATTTCATATTAATATATTATAACTTATAATATATTAATAAATCATAAATATCCTTTTTTCTCATAAGTCTATCCATACAAATTGTTCCGGTGAAGTGCAACCCAAATGAACCATGCCGGGTTGGGTCAATTCATACCAATTATAGTTATGGACTTAGACACTAATCCAACATGCCCCACCTGGCCCTCAACTCGTATATGGAATGCTCCCGGGTTTGTTGGTTACCGCACGGAGCAGTATCACCTCAACCCATCCCACATAATATGTCAACATATAACACAACTAATACGCATACAAATAATCACATTACAACACAGTTAGTCCTACAGATCTGCCTAAATAGCATAGCAACTAGCATGCAACACTAACTCATACTCAACATACTACCAACTGTCGACTCGAAGTGATAAGATCAAACTCTCGAATCACTGCCACAAACTCCACCACCTATATTCACCATAGAACAATATTCATAAATTTCTAATTTTCTTGAAATGCCCCAGAAGTTAATTAGTCAACCCTTTGTCAAAGTCAAAGTCAACGGTCAAGGTTAACAGTCCATGTTGACCCGAATCGTCGACTGTAGTCACTGACTCATCGAGTCCTTCTAGAATTCGAGTAGTCTTGAAATCCCCTAATGACTCGTCGAGGTTCCCTGCAACTCGCCGTGCTCATGTATGTCCAAATGTCGGGAAAACCCTAGCTGACTCGTCGAATCACACTACCGCCTCACTGAGTCCATGCAGAAGTCCTTGCACGACAATCTTCATCGGACTCGCCGAGTTGGCCATGCAACCCACCGAGTCCCTTCAGTCCTTTCGCCATTCAGATGCTTTTTAAGCCATTCTAAGGCTCATATTGCAAATCAAGCTTCCCAAGGCATGTTTATCACGTAAAGCTGCAAACTTTACGTGCATGCAAGGCTCTAAAGACTTAGCATGTCAAATCCAAGCTTGTAATGGAGTTTACCACATAAGGAAAGGTTTACACTTGCTAAAGTTGGAAACTTTATGGACTTAGAGACTAAGGTGAGTTCAGATCTGAAGTTGCAACTTCAGATCCTAGCTCATACCCAAGAATGGCTACATAACATGCTAGAAAAAGCCCTAATCTTCAACCAAATGAGATCTAGAAGGAAAGAAGGTCAAGTTAACGACTTGATACCTTCAAATGATGCTAAACTAAGGTAGAGTTCAGATCCACACACGTTCCTTGCTTCAAGCTCCTCTCACTAAGATCCACCTTCCAAAGCTTAAAACACACAAGAATGGAGCACACACAAATTAGGGTTTTCTGGACTCTCAAGAGGCTATGAGGGAGGATAATGACCCTTTAAATAGGGTGTAAAACCCCATAAATTAGGGTTTCATCCTCCAGCTCCTACTCGTCGAGTCTTATAAGGGACTCGACGAGTTGGTCACTTAAACACGTAGCCAGACCCGCTTCTACTCGACGAGTCAGGGCATCCAACTCGTCGAGTAGACCTTGCAAATTATGAAAATTAAAGCCACAAAGTTAATACCTGAGAGTCGAGGTGTTACAATACATTAGTGCACCAATAGCACTAAGATATGGTACTTCAAGACCAATAAGTTTTTCATGTTTTTCACAAGGCTGAAATTGGTCCTTTTTAGCAAATAAATGCCTTACTACCATCGGGTTACTCAATGGATGTGAGTTATCCATATAAAACCTTTTAAGCATCTTTTCTAGATAACTGGATTGATGTACAAAAACTCCATTCTTGGTGTGCTTAATTTGAAGACGCAAACAAAAATTTGTCTTACGAAGATCTTTCATTTCTTTTTTTTTTTCATTCAAACAAGAAGTGGCATTTTCCAATTCTCTTGGAGTTCCAATTACGTTCAAATCATCTATGTAAACATCAATTATGACAAATTCTAATCCAGATCCTTTTATGAATACACATGAGCTTACTATGATTGTTTTTTGTATCCCTATTTAAACAAAAATGTACTTAAACAATCGAACCACAAATGGCCAAAATTTTCAATCCATACAAAGATTTATTTAATTTTATCAAATATATTTCTTGAGAATTCGAAATTTGTGCTTCTGGCACCTTAAATCCTTCTGGGATTTTCATATAAATATCATTATGAAGTGAACCGTATAAATACGCGGTAACTACATCCATCAGATGCATCTCCAATTTTTCATGTGTTGCCAGTCTTATTAGATAACGGAATGAAATTGCATCAACCACATGACAGTACGTTTCTTTATAATTATGGTAAAACCTTGTGCAACAAGTCTTGCTTTATATCTTTTAACTTCATTTTTCTTGTTTCTTTTGCGCACAAATACCCATTTGTGTCCTACTGGTGTTACTTCATTTGGGTATGGACTACAGGTCCAAAAACTTTCCGTTGAGCCTTTATTCTACATACTATTATTTATTTATATATTATAAGATTATAATTGATGAGTTTTATACAAACAATCCTATGTGTGCATGCAACGCTAGATTTGGATCTATGTTTTCTCTATTAGATACACAACTTTATGAACACAAGAAGAACCCTGGCATGCATCTAGGTATTTTGAAATCTATATAGTAGAAGTGATTACATACCCCTTGTTGTTATATTGTAATAACAACATAAATCTTCAATCTCCTTGTCTTGGAAAGCAAGTACCACAAGTGTAGTACCTCTAATGGCTCACAAACACCACAAGCAATTGGAGAGGCAAGAGAGAGAGAGAGAGGGAGAGGCAAAAATCGGCTCTAGGTCTTTTAGGGATCAAATGGCCGATTTTCTAAGGCCTAAGGGGTCTTTATATAGGGTAGAAATTAGGGTTTCAATCCTTATCCTTATCTGGTTACTTGCCCACCAAGCAGCCCATAAGATAAGCTTTGAATCCTTATCATGGACGAATTCTAAGGCCTTATCACCTTGAATTCGTCCAACCTATCCTTGGGGCATCCAATGCCCTAATTTGCAACTATCACATAATTACAATTCAGCCCCTCTAGTTTAATTAATTACATTTGATCATAGAATTAATTCTTAATTAATTATTGACCAATATTAATTAAACAAATATGATTTCCCCTTTAATATATTATTCTTATAATATATTAATAAATCATAATAACCTCTTTCTCTATTATTTCTCCAGTCAAGTTGCTTTGGTGAAGGCAACCAAAAAGGACCATGCACAACCGGGTCAAGTACTTACCAAACATGGTTACGGGCTTAGACACTAATCCAACAGTCTCCCACTTGGATAAGTCTAGTAACCACAAATACAAGTATAACTCGATTAGCAATCGTAGCTCTCAAAGACGCTGTCGAAATCTGATCTTATCAGCAACCTTCCTTTAGATAAGGGATCATACAGTCCTCTGTTTTAGATATCATGCGGACAATCTCATGGAACATAGTCATACTTATTGTCCAACAGTTTGTTTCTCGATCTCGGATTCATTTGACACAGAACTTAATTGAACACATCTATTCAGTCCTGACCAGGCCCGTCACATAAATCAAATCAAATCATCGAGGGGCCCTAATATCTCTTTTACCCTCTTAGGATAAAAGAAACAAATAAACTTCGAATTATATGCATTTACTACTCATTAATCAAATTATACACAATAATGCGTTTTATGACATCAATTTATTGATGCGGTTTCGCATTATCAATGCACAATCAATTAGCAAACAATAAACCATATATCTTGGTTTTAAGACCATATGATATTATCGTCTTGCGATCACCCGTGGTAAATTCCATGAAGTGATTCCAGCAAGCGTGGGTTTATTCCAATGCTCAAAACTCATTCATAAGCACTCATGAACATTGTAACAAACGTTTGTTATGTCTAATACCTTTCAGACAATCTACACACCAAATCATGACAGTCTTCATTCATACCTACTTCCAATATATGAACGACTGTGGACCGTTTGAATAATTTGATTATTCTTAATTAACTCAATTATTCAGGAAGTCAAAACATGCAAAGCAAAATAATAGTTAAACAATCAACATAAGACAGTGACTGTACTAATAAATAATACTCATTTATTTAATCATCAAATGTCAATTACATTTATCTATTACACGTTTCTAAACTATCTAATCCAAACTAACATCATCCTTCAGCCCAATGCTCCTAGCGTGCTGTAAGTGCTTAACCCTACTCAGTCCCTTCGTAAGCGGATCTGCTGGGTTATCCTCTGACGATATCCTCTTAACTACGAGGAGTCCTTTTTCTACCCGATGTCTAATAAAGTGATATTTTCTGTTGATATGTCGAGATCTAACATGATCCCTCGGTTCCTTAGTCAAGGCAACCGCTCCTTCATTATCACATAAAATTTGCATAGGATCCTTTATGGCAGGTACAACACCAAGGTCTCCAATGAAGTTCTTCAACCATATCGCCTCCTTTGACGCTTCGCTCGCTACAATGTACTCTGATCCGCTTGTTGAATCAACTACGGTTTCTTGCTTGGAACTTTTCCAAGTCATTGCTCCTCCATTAAGGGTAAAGACCTAGCCCGACTGTGAACGGTAGTTGTCCCTGTCGGTCTGGAAACTGGCGTCACTATACCCTCGCACCTTTGAGTCATCACTCCCTCTGAGGACTAGAAACCATTCCTTGGTCCTCCGAAGGTACTTAAGGATATTCTTGACCGCGGTCCAATGTGCTCTGCCAGGGTTTCCTTGATATCTACTGACCATGCTCAAAGCGAAGGCCACAACAGGGCAAGTACAAGTCATAGCATACATGATCGAGCCAACTGCGGAAGCGTAAGGTACTCGACTCATCTCTGCTATCTCGGCTTCGGTACTCGAACTTTGAGTCTTACTCAACTTGGCATTACTTTGGATCGGTAATTCTCCCTTATTCGAGTTTTCCATACTAAAACGTTTTAGCACCTTGTCCAAGTAAGTATTTTAACTAAGTCCTATTAGTCTCTTACTTCGGTCTCTCACTATCCTTATTCCCAAAATATAGGAAGCCTCTCCGAGGTCCTTCATAGCGAAGCACTTCTCGAGCCAGGACTTAACTTCTTGCAGAGTCGGGATGTCGTTTCCTATGAGTAGTATGTCATCGACATACAATACGAGGAAGCTAACTATACTCCCACTGGCTTTGACATACCCACATGATTCATCTTCGCCTTGGACAAATCCAAACTCTTTGACTTTCTCATCGAAGCAAAGATTCCATCTGCGAGATGCTTGCTTAAGTCCATAAATGGACTTCTCAAGATTGCACACTCTATTAGGATGCTTCGTATTGATAAAACCCTCTGGATGAGCCATGTAAACATCCTCAGACAACTTCCCATTAAGGAAAGCGGTTTTGACATCCATTTGCCATATTTCATAATCATGAAATGCAGCAATGGCTAGCATCACCCAAATAGACTTTATTTTAGCAACTGGTGAGAAGGTCTCATCATAGTCAACTCCGAGAGTTTGAGTAAAGCCCTTGACAACCAATCACGCCTTATACGTGTGCACATTCCCATACATGTCCGTCTTCTTCTTGAAGATCCACTTGCACCCAACCGTCTTACGTCCGGGTACATGGTCAACCAAATTCCAAACTTGGTTGTCATACATGGACTGAATCTCGCTGTCCATCGCCTCTTTCCATTTCGCAGACTCCGGACCTGCCATGGCTTCCATATAGCTATTAGGTTCATCTAGATTTACTAGTGTACTATCACTAATATACGTGTACCCTTCGCTAGTAATATGAAAACCATACAATTGGGGTTGAACTCTAACTCTTCCGGAACGTCTAAGAGGTAAGGATTCGCCAATCGGTTCAACGGGAGTTTCCTCCTCGGGTTGAGTGCCAGCGTTAGAGGTTCTTTCATCGCTCGACTCTTGAATCTCTTCAAGATAGATTTGCCTCCCACTGTCCCCTTGGCTTATGAGTTATCGCTCTTGGAAAACCTCTCTCCTCGCAACGAAGACAACATTGTCACTCGGTCTATAGAAGACATATCCAAAGGATTTCTGCAGGTAGCCGATGAAAATACATCTCTCACTAAGAGGTTCGAGCTTGTCGTGAGTCTCTCGTCTTACGAAAGCCTCGCAACCCCAAACCTTAATATGTGCCAACGAGGGAGCTTTCCCTGTCCACATCTCGTGAGGTGTTTTGGCAACCTTCTTTGTAGGGACTAAGTTAAGGTTATGGGCGAAAGTCTCTAAGGCATACCCCCAAAATGAGATAGGTAGTGAAACACGACTCATCATGGAACGAACCATGTACAACAGGGTTCGATTACGCCTCTCAGCCACACCATTCAACTGCGGTGTCCTAGGCGGCGTCAATTGTGAAACTATTCCGCATTCCTTGAGATAGTTGTCAAATTCAAGACTTAGATACTCTCCTCCTCGATCGGATCGAAGCATCTTGATTTTCCTGCCCAATTGATTCTCCACTTCTTGTTTAAACTCTTCGAACTTTTCAAAGGTTTCTGACTTGTGATTGATTAGGTAAATATACCTATATCTACTATAATCATCGGTAAAAGTCACATAGAAGCGATACGCGTCCCTTGTGGTGGATCTAAAGGTCCCCCACACATCGGTGTGTATGAGATCCAATAGACCCTCACCCCTTTCACAAGTGCTAGTGAAATGTGACTTGGTCATCTTTCCAAGTAAACAAGACTCGCACACGTCATTGTCCCTAAGGTTGAACGACTCCAACACTCCATCCTTTTGGAGTTGGGCTATGCGTTTCTTGTTAACATGTCCAAGACGACAATGCCACAAGCATGATTTATCCATACTATTGGAAGAATCCACACACAATACATCATTTCCTAGGTTATCTACAACCATAACAGTTTCATAAATTCCATTACAAGGCAATGCTTCAAAATATAAAACACCATTTACATGAGCATAAATCGAACCTTTCTCATTATCAAACGAATATCTAAATCCTTATCTAAACAAACCATGAAATGAAATGATGTTTCTTGCCATATCTGGCGAATAGCAACAATTATTTAAATCTAAAACTAATCCATTACTAAGTGCTAAAGAATACACTCCAATCTTGGTGAAAGGTGACGATCTTCTATTCCCCATGACTAGATTTATTCTTCGACGCTCCACATCGCAATCTCTTCTTAGTCCCTGCAAATCAGAACATATGTGAAAACCACATCCTGTATCAAGAACCCAAGAAATAGCATGTGATGAATCATTAGATTTAATTGTGTAAATACCTACGAAAGACGGCTTGATCTTCCCATCCTTGATGGCTTGCAGATGTTCCGGGCAGCTTCTATTCCAGTGCCCTATTTTGTGGCAATGGTGGTACTCTGCCTCCTTTGGGTTTGAGTTGGGTTTAGCAGAACCAACTTTGGTTCCACTAGAAGAGGTACCATCTTAGGGCTTTCCCTTGTGGTGGCTCTTTGAAGGAGCCTTCCTCTTCTTGCCCTTCCCTTGCCCAATGGCCAAAACAGGAGCAACGGGTGGAGTGGGAGTTGATGCAACAGACTTGTCCTTGAGGTTGCTCTCAACAGTCCTTAGGAGCCCTTGGAGTTTGCTTAAGGTGACCTCTTCTTTGTTCATATGGTAGGTCATCCTAAATTGGTTGTAGCACGGGGGCAAGGAGTGGAGAATGATGTCGATAGCCAAATCTTCCCCAAAGTTAACATTTAACTTGCGAAGATGATCAACATACCTCTGCATCTTTTGAAAATGCGAGGTTAGGGACTCTCCACTCCCCATCTTAGCAGTGATCATGTTGGTGATGATCTCATAGCGCTCTTGCCTTGCGCTTTGGTGGTACCTCTCCAGCAAATCTTGGTGCATTTCATAGGGATACATGTCCTCATAGGACTTTTGGAGTTTAAGATTCATAGTGGCCAGCATAGTGCAATGAACTTTCGTTGCATCACGCTCACGGGCCTCAAAGATGGCTATTTCTTCGGGAGTAGCGATTTCCGGATTGATCTATTCAAGCTTCTCGTCGAGGACATATTCTTTGTCCTCATAGCGAGCAATCATGCGAATGTATCTTATCCATTCGTTGAAATTCGATCCGTCAAATGTCACTTTTTGACATAGGCTCATTAGTGAGAATGAACCAGCAGCAGCGTTGTTGGCATTTGTGTTAGAAATCTGAAAATAGAAAGGAACAAAGTTTGATTAGAATTGAATCCCTAATTAAACACACAAAATGAGAAATTAGGGCTAGGACCCAACAACATTATTTACACATTAGAAAAGGGATGCTGTAATCCAACATGCAATGAATTTGGAGGTAAGTGAATGACGATTCACAAATTCTTCACCATGAAAAACATAAAAGCCTTAGGTTTTAAATGTATTGATAATTCCTAGATTCTTTTTGAGATTCATTGAAATTTTCAATGACATTTTTAAATCTCGATATGCCCCTCTCGTTTGTGACTGGGATGCCGAGGATCACAAAGAGGGTGTGAATAACCATGCAAATGAACATGGTGTCCTCATTGTTACAGTCACCTATTCGATGTGCCGATTAACCACACATGCTTCATCGAACTATGACAAACAATGAGTCACCCTTTTCCACCTTTGCTTAGAACCAATTAGTGTGCTGGTTAACCACACACGCTCCACTAACTTCTTAGCAAGGGTGCAAAGTGTAATTTCATGGGATTGCATCAATTCCCTTTTGCCTAAAGTAACTAGGATTGAGAATTTTGTAAAAACATTTAGTTACTTTATATAGATTCATTATACTTATTAATGAAGAGAGGATTGACCTATCCTACCTATTCGGCTAACGACCCTCCACCAATAAAGGAAGCGGTGGGTAAGAGTGGATATCCATTAAACGGCCATTTTATAGGCCATAACCTTATACCCCCCTTATAGATCGGCTTCGTGAATGAGGCCTACTAACGGTAAGACTAGCATTTTAAGTTATACATATATATATATATATATATATATATATATATATATATATATATATATATATATTAATCTTGTAATAATATAATAGTATAAGGTGTATTTTAAACATTTTAAAATACTAGGGTTTTAACTTCAATTTAAAATTTTCGAAATTTATAACCTTTAAATCAAAATTTTAAATATTAAAATCTTGATTTAATAATTATCTAAATTAAACAATTAATTTGAATTACTAAATCATAAAGGATTATCTTAAATTAAACAATTAATTTTATCCTAATCCCTTAAATCCCTCTAGATTTCGAAAATCATGGGATGGGATAATTCAAAATCTTTAATTACCATATTTAACCATTAAAAGATAATTACAAGATATGGGATTATCCAAATCCCTAAAATTTAGGATCTTATCTTGGGGAGGAGGCATAATTCGAAAATCCTAGGGTTTGCAAACCCTAGATTTCAAAATCTTGGGCACTAAGGACAGGGTTTCAAAACCCTATCAATTTTCGAAAACAGGGGTTCAAGAACCCTAATTTCGAAATCTTGACTCCTAGGGTTTATTGGCCATAAACCCTAAAGCATCAAATTCATACAATTGTATAATTCTAATTGAAAACAATTAACCATAAGCTCTGATACCACTGATGGGTTTTATACAAACAATCTTATGTGTGCATGCAACCCTAGATTTGGATCTATGTTTTCTCTATTAGATACACATCTTTATAAACACAAGAAGAACCCTAACATGCATCTAAGTATTTCGAAATCTATATAGTAGAAGTGATTACATACCTCTTGTTGTTATATTGTAATAACAACACAAATCTTCAATCTCCTTGTCTTGGAAAGCAAGTACCACAAGTGTAGTAACTCTAATTGCTCACAAACACCACAAGAAATTAAAGAGGCAAGAGAGAGAGAGAGGGAGAGGAAAAAATCGGCTCTAGGTCTTTTAGGGATCAAGTGGCCGAGATTAGGGTTTCAGTCATTATCCTTATCTGGTTACTTGCTTACCAAGCAGCCCATAAGATATAAGATAAGCCTTGAATCGTTATCATGGACGAATACTAAGGCCTTATGACCCTGGAATTCGTCCAACCTATCCTTGGGGCATCCAATGCCCTAATTTGCAACTATCACATAAGTACAATTCAACCCCTCTAGTTTAATTAATTACATTTGATCACAAGATTAATTCTTAATTAATTATTGACCAATATTAATTAAACAAATATGATTTCTCCTTTAATATATTATTCTTATAATATATTAATAAATCATAATAACCTCTTTCTCTATTATTTCTCCAGTCAAGTTGCTTTGGTGAAGGCAACCCAAAAGGACCATGCACAACCGGGTCAAGTACTTACCAAATATGGTTACGGGCTTAGACACTAATCCAACAATAATTGTATATAACTTTTTAATTCATGACAGATGAAAGCATGACTCATATGCTTATTAAAGTTGTTTTCAATATATCCTACAACTAAATGCACTTCTTCCTCACCGTTAACAAACAAAAAAATATATTCTTTTCGATACAATATTTCTATGGAGAAAGTGAGAGTAATAGAGACAAAGAGAGAAGGCTACCTGGAAAAAAGGCATACAGTTGCAATTGTAGTTCCGACATACACAATAGAGAGTTCTGGCATACACAATAAAGAGATTGAGAGCACCGACGAAGAGATCATTGGCTTGTTGGCCTAAGATGTAGTTCGACGATGTCTGATGAAAGCACATCGGGAAACCTCTAATCGCAACGACAGTGGCCGGTAAAACCAGATCTGGTGGCCTTCTACTGTAGATCCAGATATAAAATGAGATTGGACACGAAAGGAAAAGGAGGTAGTTTTTGACAAGGTAGTTTTCTGACAAGATGCTTTTTCGACTGAATCAAGGATGTGGGTTAGGGCGGCTCAGCAAGAGGAGTGGTGGAGGGAGGTAGTTTAGGAAGAGGAGAGACAGGTGGTTTCCAACGAGCGAACGAACGAAGATAAATGGAGGACGTTATTAGAAGATCTGAAGTGAGTGAAGAGTTGGCGTTTCGACGGTGTGTTGGTCATTTTGATCGTTTTCCAACGGTGATTCGACAACGTTGTGACGGTATTTCGGTGGTGCTCCGACAACCTTGGTGGTGCCGCTTCGTGGGGGTTGTGCGACTAGAGAGGATGATAATAGAGTGGCTATGGTATGTGGTAGTGGGATATTACGTTTTTTTATTGATAATATTAATAAATAATATATATTTTTTAATAAAACTAAAAATTTTAAAGTTGAAGATTAGTGGTCTAAATTGTTCTCATTTGTTCTCAAATTAATAAATGTTCTCATTTGAACATATTTCTCTCTCTCTCTCTCTCTATCTCTCTCTCCCTCTCTCTCTCTCTCTCTCTCTCTCTATATATATATATATATATATATATATATATATATATATATATGACAAAACTTCAAAAATGGTCCCTTTGGTTTCCGAAAATCTGAAGTTTGGTCCCTAATTTACAAAAACCTAATGGATCGTCCCTGTGGTTTCAAAACTTTTAGTGTTTAGTCCTTCCGCCTAACTCCGTCAGCTTTCTACCGTTAAGTGAGGACATTTTCGTCATTTCAATAAAGGGACCATTTATGGAGGTTCTCTATTATTTTAAAGACTAAAAAGAAAAAATGTCTCTCTCTCTCTCTCTCTCTCTCTCTCTCCACTGCCTGCTTCCTTTCATCTTCATCAGATAGATCTCAAAAACCCAAAATTAAACTGGAATATGTGGTAAAACAAGTTCGTTCATCCCTAAACTATACAGCAAACACAAGAACCCACCCCCAATTTCAACCAGATTCGTTACCAATCATGATTTGCAGGTTTGAGATTCAACAAAAATTGAGACCCATTGTTGGGTCTCTTGGTCTCGATTGGACATCGACGTAGATTTATCGAAATCGAAATGGCAAGGGCGGAGACGACTTACCGACGGTAGTAGGGAAATAACATCGGAATGTAGTAGCGGTGGTAGCTGCGATTGGTGGCGGTGGGAGGCCTTACTGCTACGTTTCTGTTGTCTGATGCTCGACGAGGACCAAGAGGAAGCAGCAACGAAAATGGCGTTGGGTGGTGGTGGGTTATGACATGAGGGAGGTGCAAGGACTGCCACCGTTGGCTATGGTGGTCCTCATCGTCGATGAAGTGAGAAAGGGGGAGAGTGACGAGATGGCAGCTTTGCTGCCTTCACTATTTATTCTGATTGGGGATGGGTGACGAGAGAAGGAGGAAGGGAGAGATGGAGAAAGCTAAGAAGCAGCACAACAGAAGCACTAGAGTGGGTGGTGCTTGGATGGCAGGAGGTTGCAGTAGGCACTCCGACAACCTCCTGTTGCCGTTTTTCCCTTGCTTTCTGTTACTGTTAATAGAGGATGGCAACAGGTTAGAGAGGTGTTAGGGTGTGTTGGTTGATGCAAAACAATAGAGTAGAGGGTGTTTAAGGGTGGGAATTTATAAAGAAAGAAGGTGGTGGAGGCGCTGCTAGAAGTAGCTTGAGCGGAGGGTGGCATCCCTCTTTTCCTCCTTTGATTTTTCCAGCGACACAAGAGAGAGAGAGAGAGAGAGAGAGAGAATGGGACCATTTATATATTCAACAATTATTTTTTACTTTTATTTTTTTATTTTTAAAATAAGGCAAAACTTCATAAATGGTCCATGTGATTGTGAAATGACAGAAATACCCTTCACTTAGCAGCCAAAAGCTAACGGAGTTAGCGAAAATGACAATCTGTTAAAAGTTTTGAAACCACATGGACGATTCGTGAGGTTTTGTAAATTAGGGACCAAACTTCAGATTTTCGGAAACCACAGGGACCACTTTTGAAATTTTGTCTATATATATATATATATATATATATATATATATATATATATATATATATATATATATATATATATATATATATATATATATATATATATATAAGGCCAAAAAAATAGGTCATGTTCGACTTTTTACCCATTTCAACAACTCATGAGAAGCTCTGTTAACTAATTATAATAACACACCGAAAACATAAATTATAAATTTAGAGATGCAAAATAATAATATATGTAACATACGAAATAAACCAATAGAACCAATATATATAATTTGTTTTTTTTTGTTTAATTTGATATGAACAACAAGACAAAACTATAAAAGTGGTATGTGTGGTTTGCGTTTTATGATGGGATTCAGTCAAAACCTTATGAGATTTTTAAAAACGTCATTTTCAACATTTTTATTTTGTAGATTTGGTCTCTCCAAAAAAATGCAAATGATATTTTTACAACTTTGTTTATAAATAAATATATAAAATGGAACGAAATACTTTGTTGTTTGCTAGCACTACTTGAAATACGGGCCTCAACGACATAAGTATTCATCGGAAATCCGTCGCTAAAGACCTTCAACAGTCGATCTGCAATAGAATGAGCTGGCCAGTAAAAGCTTTGTCGTTGAAAGTTACCAACAAAATCAGTGACAAATATTTTTGTTAGCGACCGAGTTAGCAACAGATTATCTTGTCGCAAAATATTCATGTAAAATTTAATGTCCATCGCAAATGTGTCACTAATGAGATAATAATGACGGTTTAACGACCAATTATTATGTCACAAAAAGTTCATAGCACTGTTCATATCCGTTTATATGATATAATAATCGCTTATTTGTCACTATTTCATAATCAAAATCAAATGCTATGTTACGAAGCTAAATAAGACATTCATATTCGATTTCAAAACAATAAATCCGACTACCAAAATGAACATTAATATTTGATTTCAAAACATTAAAATTCGACTACCAAAATAAATATTCATACTCGATTTCAAAGTATTGAAACCAAGTCACAAAAGTTAAAAGTGCCAACGTTTAATTAGTGTTATTTCCTTGGGTGAGCTTTAGTATTTCATTATACATCTTCGTAATTTCTTGTTTTTGTGCCTCCTTTTCTACATGTTCGTCCAAAAGCTCTTGCTTCATTTCTTCACGTTCCGACTTAAGTTATTCCTTCATCTCTTCACGGATTCGATCCATGATGACCTACAAAGTAAATTAACAAATATAAACTTAAATAACATGAACATCACCAATCAGCACAAAAACAAATAAAATAACAACTAAATACAAACAACACCAACAAGAACGAACAACATTTTCTAGATGAACCAACCAACAATAACATTGTACTTTTAAGAAGGAAAACATGTCAATATTGTTCTTTCAAGATGAACCAACCAAGAATAACATTGTACTTTCAAGGAGTAAAACTATTAAAACAGGTCAACATTATACTTTCAAGATGAACCAAGAATAGCATTGTACTTTCAAGAAGGACAACATTAAAACAAGGCATCAAGTGCAGATGAAAACATGACAACATTGTACTTTCAAGATGAACCAATCAATAACAACATTGTACTTTCAAGGAGGAAAAAATTAAAACAAGACAACAAGCGAGGATGAAAACATGACATCATTGTACTTTCAAGATGAACCAACCAATAACAATATTGTAGTTTCATGGCGAAAAACATTAAAACAAGACAATAGGTGAGGATGGAAACATGACAACATTGCAATTTCAAGATGAACCAACCAACAACAACATTGTACTTTCAAGGAGGAAATTATAAAAATAGATCAACATTCTACTTTCAAGGAGGAAAACAGGAAAACAAGAAAATTATAAAACAAGTCAGCAAAAGAGACTATACAAACCCCTAAGTTGTCTGAAGATGTACTTGGGGCTGCTAAAGATGGCATCAAAAACCTTTCTGGATCAGACACATAACTAAGTCCAAGCACTATTCCTTTCTTGATCCCTCCACTAGCTTCAACCCATAATTCATGATCATAAGGGGGATGACTATCACTATCATCGCCATATCTAGCCACCATAACGTCCTTATATGCATTCTATATTATCATAAACCAATTAGTTTGTATTAAAAGTAAATATATATCATCAAAGAATAATTAATTTAATTATTAAGGATACAACGAATACCACAACTATTCTGGTTTTAGGTTTAAGGTACTCGGTATTTGAAGTGTCTTCTTTTGGGATTTTAGTTCGATGTGTTTTTTTAAAAAAGTTCAAGTTGAGTAGTTGGGCGTTTTAGCTTTGATTCCTACAAACTTTTCAAGAAATGAGACACATATTGTGACATCCCCAAAACCATGGCCAGAAAAGATCGGTTTCATTTATGCTTTTAAAATAATTTTCAGAGTGATCATTTAATTTAAAAGAGTTGCGGAATTTGTTCCCAAAACAAAATATGATAAATAAAATTTATCAAAGCATTCCTTAAAGAAATGTATTTTCATTATATATAAAAACTCGGGATGTCATGTTCCGAGACAGACATAAAAGCATAAACGACATATTATAAGCCTTACAACAGTTATACACAACTACTGGCCTATAAACAAAATATCTTCAGAAGTTGTCCAACTTATGCTCTCGCGCCACTACCTGTAATACAAATAAAACTGAGTGGGTCAGGCTTGGGAGCCTGGTGAGCATATAGGGTTTTCAACCCACAATAAATAATTATATTTAATTTCACCAACCAACAATAACCCGATTACCCATTCCCGTTATCCTCACTTTACGTCCCTATGACAACAACTATTACAAGGGACCTAATCTAGGATTTTCATCAGGACATACATTATTGCAAAGGGGTTTCCTCAACAATAGATGTCCTAAAGGCAACCATGAGGGGGATAGAGTACACCGGGGAACACATCGTTCACAACACCTACAGGTTATGAACCTGCCAGCGTTCCACTGGACTGTCTAGAAAGAGTCCGTGGTCGTCATCCATACTCCGTTAGATGACTAGATCAACAACAACATCAAGGTCTCTCATCATTTTATTTCATCATACAACCATTATCTACCCATGTTCCACCCAACATCTTTGTATATATATATATATATATATATATATATATATATACACACACAACATAGAACATGTATAAAACATTCAGTCAACACTCTTTTCAAATAACACATAACATATAAACACACAACACGTATTTTATAGTGAATACTTCGTATTTATGTGTTAGAAGAAAGTAAATACACACTCACTTGATAAGACTATGCTCGGACATCACTTCGGCTTTAAAAGCAGTATTCTTCGGTGAAACCGGAAGATCTTCGCACACCGGACTTCTCGTGGGCAGAGCTTCGGCTCGGAAACTCTTTTTCTCGGGATCATCTGGGCTTCGGGACTTGCTTCGGGTGTCGGGATGATATCGGGGTTTCGGGGGTATACCTTGCACGTAAAACGAGAGAGAGAAAAGAAATTTGGCAAAAAAGATCGACAACCCTCGCATGCTTTTATAGGGGCTGAACCTCGCACGTATGCTGGGCGTATGAAGCTCTACGTGGGGCGTAGTTTGGATCAGGCTTCCAGGTGGCGAACTTCAGGTGGTGTTACGCGGCTCTCTCTCGGACCACACCAGGCCGAAGTACACTGGGCGTACTTAGTTTCGGACGCAGGGCATAATGCGAAGGGCGACGTGGCTCATCTGAGGCCAAGAACATGAGTACACTGGGCGTACTCCCTTACGCTGGGCGTACTTCGTATTTCCAAACTTCCAAAATTCGTAACTTTCATATATGAGCTCCGCTTTTGACGATCTTTATATCCACGCGTAGGTGAGACTATGATCTACAACTTTCATTTAGACTCCGTCGACTAATTTTGATTTTATTTTTATTATATTATTTTTAGTAGGTCGGGACAGGAAAACTCCGTTAGAAATTCATAACTTTTTCATCTGACGTCCGTTTTCGTTTGTCTTTTCACCGTTGGATTACTATCGACGAGATCTTCGATTCTTGTTTAGATTGTTTCGACTAAAAATCACTCGATCTAAAATTCGAGTTTCGGGCTGCATACTGCTAAGTCGGAACTTAGAAAAATCATAACTTCTTAATACGAAGTCAGATTTATACGTTCTTTCTATGCACGCTCTCGGTTTAACGTATTCTATGACTTTCGTTTAAATCACTAAAGCTAAATATTGCTATATCGTAAATTCACTATTTACGTCAAACAGTGTCGTGCCGTCATAACTTCTTCGTTATAACTCGGATTTCGACATTCTTTATACGTTCGAAATCCTTGCCACGACCACTACGTCTTCATGTATCGATATCGGTTTTATCTAACATTTTATTTTTACGCTTATTTTTATTCTTAATTCAATTAAGCTACACAATTAAACATAAAACACAAAATACTCAAATAATACATTCTTATTATTTCAAAATGAGTTACAAATGTTAACCTAGACTATTACAACAACAACATTAATGCCTAGCCCAGAAACACAGGCGTTACACTTACAACCAAACAAAGCTGACACATTTTACAAAATATCTTAACAATATATCTCTATGATGTGAAATTGGGATAGAACCGTAACAATGTTTGGAAATTGAACCATGTTCCATTTTGTTTCTATTTTGCTTTGCAGAATTCGACTTTTTTTTTCCCCATTTGTCCGTATTCCAAAATTTATCAATAATTTCTTCTTAATATTATGATCTTATCCATTCCAGGCGAAAACGAATTTACAATGAATAAATCACCTTCTAATGATACATTGGCATTTTTAGCCTTTGCAAGTTTAACAGATACATCTCGTGCATTTTTCAGAGTGTCAGAAAAATGCATTTTTCAGTGTACTTAGCTTCCCATTGATACAATCCCTACACAAATCTTAATCATACAATTAGCTATATCCCATACAACAAGATCTAGTATTTTAAAATTACAAACATTACTAAGTTCAAACCTTTAAGTGCTGGCAAAGTGCCTCATGGTTAATCGAGTCAACATTCCTCCATGAGATCCGTGGGCCATTAAACATCGACCTCTATGTAGAAGTGACAGCACGGACAACTTCGACACTTGTAAATCTAGAAAAAAATAACACCAATACCATTAGTATCATACTTAACATATAACTTTGTTTGAATATATATTATATATACATACTATCCAATGACATTGAGGCTAATCATCTTCCTTGATGATGGGTCGATAGGCATTAATGATTATATTATCAAATTAGATCATTATTAAACTTCTATAGGACTTGCTATATGTTTTGGAGCCGTTCTTTGTATGTTTTGTATGTCCTCTATTTTTCGGACATATTTGCCCCTGGACAAATTTGCCCTTGAACCAAAACTTAACCATTTAATTTTTAAAAATTAAGATTAACATGTAATATGTAATCTATGTTATGTATATGTATGTATGTAAAGAATATTATGTATATTATTTATGTTTTATATATTTAGACAAATATGCCTTTGAACAAGAAAGTGTCTGTTTTTCCATATCCACCACAAAACAACAAGCTGACATGTTGGTGATTTGTTTCACTAATTGTATTTAAGTGTAATGGGTTGACTTGTTAACCAAAAATCAATCTTGATAAATATTAAACAAGTAAGGAAGGTGCGTAGTGCACACTTGTTTAAGTTTATTCAAGTTTAAAAGTAGACTGTTATTTAGGGGCGAAGCCCCTAAACGAACGGGGGTCCGGGGGCAGCGCCCCTAAGAGCGAGGTCCAAGGGGAAGAGCCCCTGTTTGGGGTCTCTCTTTGCTGAAATCCATATAGAAAACCAAAATTTGAATATTTGACCTGTTTTTTTGGCTTTGCATTAATCCATATAGAAAACCCGGATTTATGACAGTTTTTGATTATTAGAAAAACTGTTTATGACAGTTTTCAGACAAAGAATGTATTTAACCAATTTTTGGTCAGTTTTTTAGTACTTATGAAATTGATACATCTCATTCTCTGTTCTTATTCTCTTCTGAGTCTTATCCAATCAAAGATTAGGGGGTACCAACCAAATACTTTGATTTGAAAGTGAAATCACAATTCTCAGAATATCCAAATGCCTTTATTACCCTGAAAATCTAACATGACAAAATTTCGTGAACTGATTCTAACAAACATAACCAAATTGATAAGGTTTTATGGAAAAATAAAGAGAAAGAAGTCGATCTAATAGTATTTTGTTGGATTGTGTTTCAAACTGATTCTCAATCAAACTCTTTTGTAGAAAAGAATTAGGTCTAAATCTATAAAATAAACAACTCTAAATCCTTATACAAAACAACTCCAAGAAATCGGAGGAAACAAGGGCTAACATGTGAGAAATCGTCGATTTTAGAGGTGGAGCATGAACCTTCCCTTTTCGTTTCCTGGTAGGGAAAGAGTTGGTCTTCTCAGTGATGGTGAGAGACGGTTTGTGCAATTGGGGGGAATGAAAAGTGGAATCGACGGGAATGAAAACCAAATGAGGGAAATAAAAATCAACGATCGATTTGGGTATACTTTTGAAGAATTATCAACGAGGGATCGAACCCATTGCAAATCCAACGTAGATTCCTTGGTAATCTCTCGTTACTCCCTCGCTAAAGGCTACAATTAAATAAACATGCGTATTTTTTTCGGTCGCTGAACTCTTGTAATTCCGTCTTTAATAACAAACCGACAAATTACTTTGAAGATTAAGTTGACTTCTCAAAGTGCATCACCTAAACAGAAGCAACAACGGCATAACAAAGAGAAGGTATGTCCGATTTCCATGCAGCTATCTCGACTGTTTTGCCATCACAATCCTCATCAGATGGCCGGAAAATGTAAAACACCACCATACATAACACAAGAAGGCTTATTTCCTGTACCCCATGATTCGATGGTATCAAAAATGCAACCATCAAAAACCTCGTAAAGAACACGTATGCAAAAACCTCAAACCCAAATAGAAACAGCCTTACCCTATTCATAACATCATTGCCATCAGTCTCATGATTATCCTTATTAAACCAGATAACCGAAAACCATATTGGGACGAAAATAACAAAGCAACAGATGAAATCTATACTTAGAGAATCAACGACGTCCTCTTCATTATTATAAGGTCCGGCTTTCCATTCAAATATAGCATACACATTAGCCCAAACCTGAAGTAGGATCACAATCATCAAAACCAACTTTTCCTTTACTTCCAAAAATGGCTTCCAGAAACAGTATCCATTACCAATCAGCACAATTAAGGTGAACAAAAGCACAGTCCTGACAAACTTACACTTGTGATATAAGACATCCGATCCATGAGGAGTACCTGTAAACTTCACATAATATAGATCCGTTGCCGCAGAGATTAAAACAACCAAATTCATAACAAGCAACACACCCATTAGTAAATGCACCCTGTGAAAAGATCTCCGGTTCTTGAAGCATACAAAAATCCAAAACCCTAGAAAACACACATAAATGAAGGCGGAAAAGATGTAAAGAAACGGAAGCTGCCTTAGCTCTCCGGATAAATAGTTTTTGGTAGTCCCGTCATTGGTGTTGTAGAGCGCTACGCGACCATCCATGGTTACGACGGATTCATAGTTGCAGTTGACAAAGAAGAGTGAGTTCATACCAGGATTTGTAATAGTGTACGTTTTGTTGAAGGAAGTCTGAGGATCATGGGAAAGATCTTGGAAAGTAAAGAGGAGTGTGTTTAGTTTGAAATCCAATGGGCAAATAGTGTTTTGTTGGAATTCGAAGCGGTTTCTCACTTTAAGAGATTGAAGGATGAAACCAAAACGTGAAGGATCAGGTCGTGATGAGGTGGAGGTTGCAGTCACGGAGGAGATCACGAAGGAAATGTAACCGTCATTTGAGAACTTGAACTCCGAGATGAGGATCTTATGTCGGTTATTGGATCGAAGATTCAGAGATATGATTTCGGCTGTAGATGGTGCAATGAAGAGGAAGAAGTGGAGGAGAACTACAGTGAGAATTTTTGCTAAAATCGTCATTTTGGATTCACCGGTGGTGGCTGAGAGCGGAGGAAAGGTTAGAGTGGCAGGATGAAAAAGTAAGTGCCGCAACCCATTATTACGGTGAAAACAAAATAAGAAAAACAGTGATAGTCGGATAAGGATCATCGAAGTTTGAATTTTGAAAACGATAATATATATTGGATAGAGACGATAAGATAATCGATATTGGATAGAGTCGACTCCCATAATCTCGATTTCCCTGGGATTATGGAATATTGTTCACAAGCAATACGACTGGGGAGGACTAATAGTTAAGATTATTTATATGGAAGGACGAGTAGTGTAAGTATTAGACACACTTAGCAATTTAATGCTTCCTCCTCTCAATATTATTGTCTACTCAATATTATTGTCTGCAGCAAAAAAAAACACAAGAAAAATATTAATTACTATTAATTTTATATAATAAAATAATAATTTTGTATAATAAAATATTAATTACCATTAATTTTATATAATAAAATAATAATTTTGTCATTACTTTAAATTTAATGTCCAATTAAATTCTTTGTTGGTTAAGTAATAATAAGAAGGTATTTTAATAAAAATATTATTTATTTTTAGAAATTGACTATTATTTTGGGACAAATCAAAAAGGAAAAATGGACTATAATTTTGAGACAGAGGGAGTAATAGGGATAATGACTTAAAAAGATAATGTATTTTTTGATTTGTACACATTTGGTTACTGAGTTTTTTTCGTCCACATTTTCCCCTTCAACTTATTAAACTGTACACATTCGGTCCTTATTATCGGTTACTCCAGGTTAGACGGGAAAAATGACTTAAAAAGGTAATATATTTTTCATTTTGTACACATTTAGTCCTTAACATTTTTTTTGTTTCAATATATATATATATATATATATATATATATATATATATATATATATATATATATTGAAACAAAAAGAAAATATTAAATACTAAATATATACAAAAATATTAAGGACTAAATCTTAGCCAATATATATATATATATATATATATATATATATATATATATATATATAAGTTCAAATGAGAACTATTTTTAAAGTGAGAACATGAAGACAAATCTCAGCCAATCAATATATATAATTAATTAAATATAAAAGTTATAATATTTTACATTAATAAAGGCAAGGTTTGATTGTTTAATCAACTTTAAAGAATATATCAATCAAACTCTTATAATTAAGGAACGTTTTATATTATCTCTATCAAACATTTATTAATTCTTCAATCATCAATTGTATGTGTCAGTTATCAATATTTGTCATTCTGCAACGAGTTTGATGATATAAACGAGATCAATGAAGAGGACGAGATCAATTACGCTCAAACTGCATCAATCCATGACGATTTTTTTGTCACGTGATGATGAATTTTGTTCGACTGATGATGATAATACCGCATTTGGAAAAGTCAACATCATGGATGACCACAATCAACGGGATTTCACATTTCTTGAAAATATTCATCAATCTATTCAAGTTCCTAGTATGTTTTATTTTTTATTTTTTATTTTTTATTTTTAAAGTTTATTAAAAATGTGTCGATTACATTACACAATTTTGTATATTGTTAGAATACTATCAAAAAATTGATATTTCAGTATCGTATACTATCTATTTAAGCCTATTTCATTAATTGACATTTCAGTATCGTATAATATCTATTTAAGTTTATTTGATTTGTTGATTTGTTATTTGTATTATGTTATTAACTTGTCATGGTTATTAGATGTTACAGACATTGATCAACACTTGGTAATAGCTGGTAAATTGTATTGGATTCCTTATGTCCCTCATGATCTTAAGCCAATAATAAACCATAAATACCCATCTGATGATGCAATTGAAGACATGTACAGAAGATATGCATGTGCAACAGGTTTTGATGTTAGAAAGTCAACAAACAAAAAAAAGCGTGGTATAGTGTACATCAAATATCTGCTATGTAACAGGGAAGGTTTCCCAAATACATCTCCTGTTGATACTTTGGACCCAAAAACAAGTAAAATTAAGAGAAGGGTTGACACTAGTAGGACCGAATGCAAGGCACGTATACGATTTAAAATTTTTCCTGGAACTACCAAATGGTTGTTATATGAATTTGAAGAAAAACACAATCATCCACTACAAAAATGTCATTTAGTCGCATACAAAAAGTGCCACTAAAAACCCAAAAAAAATGCCACTAAAGGCTTCTCAAAGAATCAGCGGCACACTTAATAAATGCCACTAGAAACGCTCCCATTAAAACCTTTTAGTGACACTTTTTGTTTTTGCTGCTGCAGTTTTTAGGCTTTTTGGAACGACCCAATTTTCACGTCCAAAAATTTCATTTTTAAATCAATACTTTGGAAAACATTTGTGAATAAACATCGTTTGATCCTATCATTTCATCAACATATTTCGTGTCTGAAAACTAAAATATAAAAACAACCATAATTTGAGAGTACAAATCCCAGAATAACTCATGGTGCGGAAAACAATATGCGTGTATGATGTGTCGCTACCGCACCAACTCCTTCCCCTTCGAAGAAGAGGTACCTGAAAACAAAACTGTAAACTGTAAGTACGAAGCTTCGTGAGTTCCCCCATCGTACCACATACCATACAATCACATAACGTACAAAAACTGTCAGGCATATCTGGGTGCCCGACCTACCCCTTCGGTCCTTTCGACCGGATACTGCCTAACATATTTGGGTGCTGGCCTCCCCTTCGGTCCTTTCGACCGGACACTGCCTAGCATATCTGGGTGCTGGCCTCCCCTTAGGTCCTTTCGACCGGATACCGCCTAGCATATCTGGGTGCTGGCCTCCCCTTCGGTCCTTTCGACCGGATACTGCCTAGCATATCTGGGTGCTGGCCTCCCCTTCGGTCCTATCGACCGGTAACCAGGGACTATTTCACCCCTACTACTGCCACTATCACATAACATCATAACATACTAGCACATAAACATATCAAGTAGTAGAAAACCTAGATGAATATCACAAAGACAATCATCTAACATACAACTCCTAATGATGGGTCGACATTGTGGCCGTAGACCCACCGCTATTGCAAGGTAACTCACCTCGAAAAGTAGCTGCTGAAAGTTTGCTTGCAAGACGACTGACTGCTGCACCGGTAATCCTCTGGCTATAAATCCATAAACATAGATTAGTCACTCCTAAATACCCTTAGGTCAAATGACTGACCTACCCCTAGTCCAAGGTCAACTCCTTGGTCAAAGTCAACTTCCAGTTGAATGGACTCGCCGAGTCATGGCATAGACTCGCCGAGTCCCTTTGAAACGACCCAAAAATACGACCCAAAAATTTTATTTTTCAATATAACCCAAAACCATAAATCTGAGTATCATATCATAAAACCACACACTATGTTTCTCAACCGTAATAAAAATACTGTGAGGAAAACTGTATCATAACTGAAACATATCATAATCAAGAAACTGAATCAACTCCCAGGAATAAAACTGAAACTGTGGTGTGTGCGATGCCATCATCCCGAGCTCTTCCCTTTGCTTGCGGAAGTACCTGAAACCAAAACTGAAACTGTAAGCACGAAGCTTAGTGAGCTCCCCCAAACTACCACATACCATACAATACATATAAAGCACATACTGGGCCTTGCCCACTGCATCGGACCGAAGTCCGGAACTGACTGTATCGGACCGAAGTCCGGAACTCACTGCATCGGACCGAAGTCCGGAACTGACTGCATCGGACCGAAGTCCGGAACTACTCATCATAGCATGGCATAACACATATCAAATAACATAAACACACATACTGCATTCTGCATCGGACCATAGTCCGGAACATATAACACACAATGTGCGTGCATCACGGAGACATCAAGCATACTGAACTACTGCTTCGGACTGAAGTCCGGAACTGCTACTAACTAAACGGTCCGGCATTGTGGCCGTAGACCCATTCCTACTGGAAGGAAACTCACCTCGTGAACTGGCTGCTGTGTGTATGGCTCTGGAAGCTAACTGCTGCTGCTCCGGTATCTCCCCGGCTACAAATCCATAACACACTGAATCAAATGCTAATCACTGCACTGGGGTAAAATGACTCTTTTACCCTTGGTCAAAGTCAACTCTCCTGATCAAAGTCAACTCTCCTGGTCAAAGTCAACCCACAGTTGACCTGACTCGCCGAGTTGGGCCGCCAACTCGCCGAGTCCCCATTCTCACTTCTCAACCCTACTCGCTGCTACTCGTCGAGTATGACATCAACTCGACGAGTCCCCTTTCGAATCCACAACTCAGGCAATCTGCATCCGACTCGCCGAGTCGTATGAACAACTCGACGAGTTGTTCTTCGAGCTAAGAAGATTGCCTTGGACTCGTCGAGTTGTATGAACAACTCGCCGAGTCCCTCCATTACTGAGTCTGACCTCAAACTCGCTGAGTCCACTCTACCACTCACTGGTCCCACTCGGCATCACTCAATAAGGGAAAATCGGGGACTCGCGACTCGACTCGCCGAGTCGTTCTTCCGACTCGCCGAGTCGCTTGCATGCAACAACTCAAAACTCGATTCTGCTTGAATCCAGTGTATAAAACTTATAGATCTGGACTCCCTTAACTCGATTAGCACGTAAAGATTCTATCTTTATGTGCCCATATGCATCCATGAAGATAAAATAGCTCAAAAAGCATAATAAAGGCTAGATCTAGGGTTTCCATGCAAAGTATCATCAAAAAGGCAATAGATCCGGGCTCTACAACTCCTAAATGAACAGATCTAAGGGTATCTCGACCTATTAGGGCATCCATACTATCATAAGGCTTGAGAAAAGCATCAAACTAGATCTAGAAGAGTTCTAATGGGGGTCTAAAGCATAAAAGAGGAGGAAATCCAAAGAATACCTCAAAGAACTCTTATTTGCCCTTGGATCTTTGCTCTACAAATCTTCTCCTTGCTCCTATCTTCTTCTTCTTCTTCAAGCCGGGGACGGGTCGTTACAATTCTCCCCCACTTATCTCAGACTTCGTCCTCGAAGTCTGCTACGGCTGAATCTGCAAATATCTCTGGGTAGTGCTCTCTCATATCCTCCTCAGCCTCCCACGTCCACTCATACCCCTTCCGGTGCTGCCACTGCACCTTCACTAACTGAATTTCCTTGTTCCTCAGGGTCTTTATCTTCCGATCCAAATTCGCGACCGGCCTCTCAATATAATTCAGACTGCTATCAACCTGAATATCCTCTAGGGGAACGACTGATGACGCATCCACCAAACACTTCATCAACAGAGACACATGGAAAGTGTTGTGGATCTGACTAAGCTCCTTAGGAAGATCCAACCGATAAGCAACCCGACCCACCCGGGCCAAAACCCTGAAAGGAACAATAAACCTGGGACCCAACTTGCCCCTCTTCCGGAACCTGATGACACGCTTCCAAGGTGAGACCTTCAGAAGGACCATATCACCCACCCGAAACTCCAAGTTTGAACGCCTCCTGTCGGCGTAGCTCTTCTGCCGACTCTGCGCAATCTGCAGTCTACTACGGACCTGCTGGATCAACTCGGTCGTCTTGAGCACCACCTCTGTGCTCCCAATGACTCGCTGACCGACCTCGCCCCAACAAATTGAGGTCCTAAACTTCCTCCCATACAACATCTCAAAGGGAGGTCGATCAATGCTCGCATGATAACTGTTGTTATACGAAAATTCCGCTAACGGAAGATACGTATCCCAACTGCCCCCGAAATCTAAAACACATGCCCTGAGCATGTGCTCGAGAGTCTAAATCATCCTCTCGCTCTGCCTGTCCGTCTGAGGGTGGAAAGCGGTGCTGAAATGAAGACGAGTACCCATCTCGTCGTGGAACCGCTTCCAGAATCTGGATGTAAAACAGACATCTCGGTCTGACACCACCGATACCGACACTCCATGACGTGCCACAATCTCTCGCACATAGATATCGGCTAACTTTTCTGCCGATATACTCTCCTGGATCGGGATAAAATGAGGACTCTTCGTCAATCGATCCACTACTACCCATATCGAATCTACTCCCCGTGCGGTCCTGGGAAGCTTGGTGACAAAATCCATGGTGATGTCCTCCCATTTCCACACGGGAATGTCTAACGGCTGCATCTTGCCGTGAGGCCTCTGGTGCTCCGCCTTGACCTTCCTGCAGGTCAGGCATCTCTCAACATACCAAGCAACATCCCGCTTCATGCAGGGCCACCAATAATCGGGTCGAAGATCTCTATACATCTTCGTCGCCCCAGGGTGGATAGAAAATCGAGACTTATGGGCCTCGTCCATCAACACCTGCCGTACTCCACCCCAGTACGGTACCCACACTCTCCCGTGAAGCGTCAGCAACCCCCGACTGTCATAATCAAACGAGGCTACTCGGCCCACTATCCTTTCACACTTTTGTCTCTCCTCCTTGAGGCCCTCAACCTGAGCCTCCTTGATCCGCTCCAACAATGGAGTGATCACTGTCATCCTCAAACACAAATCTCTGATAGGGGCTGCCGACACTTTGCGGCTTAGGGTGTCGGCCACCACGTTGGCCTTCCCTGGATGGTAAAGGATCTCACAGTCATAATCCTTCAGCACATCCAACCATCTCCTCTGCCTCATGTTCAGACTCGGCTGATCCATAAGGTACCTCAAACTCTTGTGATCCGTGTAGATAGTACAACGGAGCCCATAAAGATAATGTCTCCAAATCTTGAGGGCAAACACAACCGCCCCCAGCTCTAAATCATGGGTAGGATAATTAGCCTCGTGAGGCTTCAACTGTCTCGAGGTGTAAGCTATCACATGGCCTCGCTGCATCAACACTGCTCCCATACCTGTGATCGAGGCATCACAGTAGACTACGAAGTCCTCTACTCCCTCTGGCAAGGTAAGGATCGGAGCCTCGCACAATCTCTGTCTGAGGGTCTCGAACGCTGCCTGCTGCTCAGGCCCCCAACGAAATACCACCGACTTCTTGGTCAGTCGGGTGAGCGACACTGCTATCTTGGAGAAATCCTAAATGAACCTCCGGTAATACCCTGCCAACCCTAGGAAGCTCCGAATCTCAGATGGAGACTTCGGGACCTCCCACTGCATCACGACCTCTATCTTGGCCGGATCTACCAAAATACCCTTCTGGTTGACGAGGTGACCAAGGAACTGCACCTCGCGCAACCAGAACTCACACTTGGAGAACTTTGCGAAAAGTCTCTCCCTCCTCAAAACTTCCAGCACCTCCCTCAGGTGCTCCTCGTGCTGCTCCTGCGTCTTGGAATATACCAAGATATCATCTATGAATATTATCACTGACCGATCCAGCATCGGCCTACACACGCGATTCATGAGATCCATGAACGCGGTTGGGGCATTGGTGAGCCCAAATGGCATCACCACAAACTCATAATGACCATACCTGGTCCTGAAAGCAGTCTTCTGCACATCCTCATCTCTAACCCGCATCTGATGATACCCGGAGCGTAGATCGATCTTGGAGAACCAAGACGCTCCCTGAAGCTGGTCAAACAAATCATCTATCCTCGGAAGTGGGTAACGGTTCTTCACCGTTACCTTATTCAACTCCCGATAATCTATACACATACGATGCGACCCATCCTTCTTCCTCACAAACAGGATCGGCGCTCCCCAAGGCGAACTGCTCGGCCGAATGAAACCCTTGTCTAGCAGCTCCTGCAGCTGCGTAGACAACTCCTGCATCTCAGGGGGAGCTAGGCGATACGGTGCCTTGGCTATCGGAGCCGCACCAGGAATCAGGTCGATCCTAAACTCAACCTGCCTCTCAGGAGGTATCCCTGGTAAATCCTCGAGAAATACATCCGGTAAGTCTCGCACTATAGGAACATCATCAACTGTCGTCTTGCCCTTCTCCCGGGCATCCAAGACATAAGCTACATAACCAGCGCAACCCTGCTGAAAATAGCGCCTCGCCCTTGCGGCGGAACAAAAGGTCGGTCCGCGCTGTGGCCTCTCGTCCTGAATCACTAACTCTCCCCCACTGGGAGTGCGAACCCTCACTAGTTGAAGCTCACAATCAATCACCGCCCCATTGGGGCTTAGCCAATCCATGCCCACAATAACCTTATTCCCTCGCAGGGGAATAGGAACCAGGTCCACCGAAAACTGCTCATCAAACAACTGAAGAGAACACCCTCTATGCACTCTGCTGACCCTCACGGTCCTATCATCTGCTATCTCAACCTCTAGTGGACAATCCAGCTCCCCTGGAGCTCTACTAAATCTCTTGCTAAGCGCAAGCGATACGAATGATCGGGTAGCCCCCGAATCGAATAATACCATAGCAGAAATGGCGTTCACAGAGAACGACCCTAAATAAAACATACAATTATAAGCAATAATCAATCAATAATAATAAAGAGATGAAGGGAAGATACATACCCGTCACCAAGGTTCTAAAAAGCTCGCCATGGCTCCGCCATGGCACGCCACAACTCCAAGGCTTGCACATGCCGCCAAGCTTTGCCAAAACGCCGCCTTAACTCATATATTTGTATAAAAATGAATAATAGTTGAAAGTACATATAAAAATATTAATTATATAGAAAATTGCCGCCTTAAGTCACGCCTTAAGTCACGCCTTACAAACATAGTGACTCGCCAAGGCTCGGAAAAGCTTAAGGCTTGACTGTAACACCGAAAATTTTAAAATAATTTTTCACAATTTATAAAAACATTTTTCATTAATTTTTCATAAAAACATCAAGTTTAAATCTCAATTCACATTACACAAAATCCCAAGATCAATGTAAATATATCAAAGTCCCCTGCGTGTGTACAGATCAAGCCGGCGCTTTCCCACGGTCATCGCTAGTACCTGAAACAACAACACTAACACTGTAAGCACGAAGCTTAGTGAGTTCCCCAAAATACCACATAAACACATATTAGCCACTCGAGGCTATAACTCTATGGGTCCGTGCACCCAACTCTGTGAACCCTCAGGTTCTAACTCTAGGAACCTTCCGGTTCCAACTCTGTAATCATGCACAGCATAAATCACATAGAAGTAATGCAGTACAACACATAACATACACATAACATACATACACTAACACATAACTCTGATTACCTACTCAAGGTAAAGTATAGTGAGAAGACTCACCTCGCGGATCTCGATGACTCACAAATCCTGAATCCCTCGTGCCCGATCCTCCGAGCTATAATCCTCCTATAACATCATATGTCTCTAATTAACACTTTTTATCTCTAAGGTTGACTATCCCTAAGAAGTCAACACAGGTCAACTCTGGTCAACGGTCAACTTTGACCGGACTCGGCGAGTGCACGAGGGCAACTCGGCGAGTCTAGACGTTTTCACCAACTCTCTAGGATTCCCTTCTTACACGTCGAGTACTCCCCCTGACTCGACGAGTTCCACCTGGAAGAATCGCGGGGCCACCCCGACTCAACTCGCCGAGTCTCAAGAACGACTCGGCGAGTCCCAGCTCGACTCAGACCACTTGACAACCCTCTCTAACTCGCCCTGACTCACTGGGTCAATCCATGACTCGACTGGAACACTCACTGGTTGGTCCAAGGAAATCTTCAAGCTACTCGCCGAGTCTGCTCATCGGACTCGGCGAGTCCATGCCATGCAATCACTCAAACTTGCTTCTAAGGTCAGATCTATTCCAACAATTCATAGATCTGGCCTTCCTAGAATGATTCACCACGTAAAGCTCCAGACTTTGTGCATAAACAACCTCTATATGACCATATATGAAGAATCATCAACAAATCTCACTACTCAAGGTCATAACCTCCATTGTTCTATATAAAGCTTGATGAATGAGGCTCTCTGGACCTCTATGGATCCAGATCCGAAGTCTCATCACTAGCAAGGGACTATTTGGCCGTCCAATCAACTCAACAAGGTCACAAGAAACCCTAAAATCAATTATACTTCACAAAACAGGAGATGAGCCGAAATCATACCTTTAGATTGAAGGGCTAAGCTTCAAATCCACCGAATAGCAGTCCCCTTTTCCTCCTCTTGGCTAGAGCCTCCCTCTTCTGGAAATCCGGGCTGTTACAACTCTCCCCCACTAGAACTAGACTTCGCCCTCGAAGTCTCGCTCTGAAAATAGCTCCGGATGCTGCTCCCGCATCTCGCGCTCCGGCTCCCAGGTCATCTCTGATCCCTTCCGGTGTTGCCACTGAACCAACACCAGAGGTACCTCCTTGTTCCTCAGCACCTTGATCTTCCGATCTCTGATGGCTACTGGTCTCTCGGCATAATTCAGGCTCGCATCCACCTAAATATCCTCTAATGGAACTACTGCCGACTCATCGACAATACATTTCCTCAATTGTGACACATGAAAAGTGTCGTGGATTTGCCCCAACTCTGCTGGCAATTCCAAACGATAGGCTACCTGGCCTACCCTTGCAATCACACGAAATGGCCCAATATACCGGGGCCCCAACTTGCCCCTCTTCCTGAATCGAATCACTCCTTTCCAAGGAGAGACCTTCAGGAGAACGAAGTCGCCGGCCTGAAACTCAAGCTCGGATCGGCGTCTGTCTGCGTAACTCTTCTGTCGGCTCTGGGCGGTCAATAACCTCTGTCTGACCTGCTGAATCTGCTCTGTCGTCTGAAGCACGATCTCTGTACTGCCCATCACTCTCTGCCCAACCTCTCCCCAGCAAATGGGGGTCCGACACCTCCTACCATACAACAGCTCAAAGGGTGGCATACCAATGCTCGAATGATGGCTGTTGTTGTAGGAAAAATCTGCCAAGGGTAAATACGCATCCCAGCTACCCCCGAAATCCAACACACATGCCCGAAGCATGTCCTCAAGCGTCTGAATCGTCCGCTCACTCTGACCGTCTGTCTGGGGATGATATGCGGTACTAAAATGCAATCTAGTACCCAACTCCTCATGAAATTTCTTCCAGAATCTGGAAGTGAAGCGCACATCACGGTCTGAAACAATCGAGATCGGCACCCCATGCCTAGATACCACTTCTCTTCACATATAACTCCGCCAACTTCTCCGCTGAAGAGCTCTCACTGATGGCAAGAAAGTGAGCGCTCTTCGTCAACCTATCCACAATCACCCAAATCGCATCAACTCCTCTGGCCGTCCTCGGCAATTTGGTGATGAAATCCATAGTGATCTGTTCCCACTTCCATTCGGGAACCTCCAATGGTTGCAACTTGCCATGCGGCCTCTGGTGCTCGGCCTTAACCCTACGGCAGGTCAAGCACCTCTCAACGAACCATGCGACGTCTCTCTTCATACAGGGCCACCAATACTCTTTCCTCAAATCCAAATACATCTTCGTGGCCCCCGGATGGATCGAAAATTTCGACCGATGAGCCTCCTCCATCAAAGAAGTGCGCGTACCACCCACAAACGGTACCCAAATCTGACCCTGAAAAGTCATAAGCCCTCGCCCATCCGTAACGAATTCTGAAACCAAACCAACGACCCGTTCCCTCTTCTGCATCTCCGGCTGCACAGCCTCGGCCTGTGCCCCACGAATGGCATCCAATACCGGAGCTATCATGGTAAATCTCAAACATACATCTCGCAATGGAGTGCTCTCCGCCCTGCGGCTCAACGCATCGGCCACCACGTTGGCCTTGCCCGGGTGGTACAGGATCTCACAATCATAATCCTTGACCACATCTAACCACCTCCTCTGACGCATATTTAGATTGGGCTGATCCATCAAGTACTTCAAGCTCTTATGGTCCGTGTATATCGTACACCGAACTCCATATAAGTAGTGGCGCCAAATCTTGAGGGCGAACACTACTGCCCCCAACTCTAGATCATGCGTAGGATATCTCGCCTCATGAGGCTTCAGCTGCCTCGATGCATATGCTATCACATGACCCCTCTGCATCAACACCGCACCCAACCCCAAAATCGATGCATCACAATATACTACAAAATCCTCCATCCCTTCCGGGAGAGCTAATACCGGGGCTTCGCACAACCTCTGGCGAAGTGCCTCAAAGGAGGTCTGCTGCTCGGGACCCCATGAGAATGCAACACCCTTCCGGGTCAGTCTGGTGAGCGGCACTGCGATCTTGGAGAAATCCTTGATAAATCTCCGATAATACCCTGCTAGTCCAAGGAAGCTCCTGATCTCAGAGGGTGACTTTGGCACCTCCCAACTCATCACCGCCTCAACCTTGGCCGGATCGACCAGAATCCCTTCCTGGTTAACGAGATGTCCTAGAAACTGGACCTCCCGTAACCAGAAATCACACTTGGAGAACTTTGCATAAAGCTTCTCCGATCTCAATACCCCAAGGACCTCCCTCAAATGCTCCTCATGCTGCTCTCTAGATCTCGAATACACCAGAATATCATCGATAAATACAATCACCGACCGATCCAACATCGGCCTGCATACCCTGTTCATGAGATCCATGAACACCGCCGGAGCATTGGTGAGCCCAAAAGGCATCACCACAAACTCATAATGCCCATATCGCGTCCTGAATGCTGTCTTCTGAACGTCCTCATCCCGCACTCTCACCTGATGATATCCCGACCTCAAGTCGATCTTGGAAAACCAAGAGGCTCCCTGTAACTGATCAAATAAATCGTCGATCCTCGGCAACGGGTAACGGTTCTTGACCGTCAGCTTGTTCAACTCCCGGTAATCAATACACATCCGGTGTGAACCATCCTTCTTTTTGACGAACAGAATAGGTGCTCCCCACGGCGAGCTGCTCGGCCGAATAAATCCCTTCCCCAGCAACTCCTGAAGCTGCGAGGATAACTCTTGCATCTCTGGAGGTGCAAGACGATAAGGCACCTTAGCTATAGGCGCAGCCCCCGGAACCAAATCAATACCAAACTCCACTTGCCTCACAGGAGGTACTCCCGGCAGCTCCTCGGGAAAGACATCTGGAAACTCACGCACCACCGGTACCTCCCCAACTGAACTCGGTCTCTCGGAAGTCGCTCGCGTATCCATCACATACGCCACAAAACCCTTACAGCCCTGCTGTAGACACTGCCTCGCCCTAGCGGCTGAACAAAAGGCTGATCCCGAACGTGTACCCTCGCCGTACACCGAAAGAACTTCCCCACTAGGGTCTCGTATAGTCACCAGCTGACGCTCACAGTCGATAACCGTGCCGAATCGGCTTAACCAGTCCATGCCCACAATGACACAAACATCACCCATTGCAATAGGAATCAGATCAATCGGAAACTCAACCCCGAAAATCTCTAACACACATCCCCGGAAAACCTCTGTGGCACAAATCACTCTATCGTCAGCTATGGAAACTCTCAGAGGCCGACTCAATGCCTCACGACTAACACTGATATGCTGACCAAAGGCCAGAGATACAAAAGACCGACTCGCACCCGAGTCAAATAACACTAAAGCAGGTACGGAGTTCACAAGAAAGGTACCTACGCATAACATAATATAAGCATAACATCATATGTCAAAATAAATACACGAAAAGAAACATACCAGCCACAACATCGGGCGCAGCGCGGACCTCCTCCGCAGTCAACTGGAAGGCTCTCCCTCGAGCTCTCGGCGCCTCGGCCTTCACAGGCCGACTGTCTGTAGCTCTGATGGCGGCAGGAGCAGACCCCTGAGATGCTCCGCGCAACTGCGGACACTCGGCCTTCCGGTGTCCGGTCTGGTTGCAGTGAAAGCACACTGCAAACCCCTTGGGGCAGTCCTTGGCCATGTGCCCCTCCTTGCCATATTTGTAGCAAGACCCCGCTCGGCAAACTCCGTCATGACCCTTGCCGCACTTTCCGCAAGTGCGGCCCTTCTGGCTCCCTGGTCTGGGATCAGCAGGCTTGGCCCGCTTGGCGGCCGGCTGCGACAGTGCCGGTCGCCGATCCCTCCCCTGAGACTCCGCCTCCTCCCTAGCCTGAGTCTCAAGCTCAATCTCCCTCTTCCAGGCATTTGCCTGAAGCTCGGCAAATGTCCGGTACGAGGAGTTCGCAGCGCACTCCCGAATATCCCGCCTCAAGATGCTCAAGTAGCGGCTCATACGTGCCTGCTCAGTGGACACGTGCTCAGGGCAGAACATCGCCCTCTCGTGGAACATCCTCGTGATCGCTGTAACAGACTCAGTACCCTGCTTGAGGGTCAGAAACTCCTGTGCTAAACGCTCCCTCTCCACCTGGGGAACGTACTCATCCCGAAACATGGTGGTGAACCTCTCCCAGGTCACCGCAGAAAGCTCAGCAGGCGTATAATGCGCCGTCACGAACTTCCACCAGTCCTTCGCTCCCAAGCGAAGCTGGTTTAGCGCGAACCGGACCTTCAAATGCTTAGGAGACGAGCAAGTGAAGAAACACCCCTCAATATCAGATATCCTTAGGAGACGAGCAAGTGAAGAAACACCCCTCAATATCAGATATCCACCTCATAGCTGCCACCGGATCCTGAGTACCATCAAACTCTGGTGGTTTTGTGTTGCTGAACTCACGGAACAGCAACGCATCCCCACCCTGCGGCCTCGCAGCAGCAATCGCTGCGGTAGCCGCTGCAGCAGCAGCCTCAGAAAGAGCGGCATAACGCTCATCAAACGTCTCAATCAGTGTGGTCTTTATAGACCCAAACATCTCCGGTATCTCTGCCCTGATGGCCGCAGCCACCTCCTCCTGAATGATCCGGCGGATCTCCTCCTCACTGGTACCACTGCTCTCGGGCATCAAACGCGTCCTCACCATGATCTACCTCTGAAATACAACATATGATAAATTAGAATCCACACGAGTATGCTCACACTCGTCAACTCTTTGCTCCTCGATTCTTGGCATTCCAAAGATTCTGACTTGGGCTGCACACCGCCCCGGTGCTTCCAGTAGTACGGGCCCAATACTACTGTCCGCACCGCACCGGAATACACTCCAAGTCCTTCTCTTTGGATCCCAGGTCTCAAGTACTCTATCATGCATAGACCACTCTCTAATAGATCTCTCATAAGCCCCTCGCTGCTACCTACTCACTCTCAAGCATCTCATAGCAGCTCACATCTCCCTAGGCTAAGGCATCACAAATCAGGCCACCCTAGTCCTAATAGCAATACCTAGCCTACTCTAGCATGCGGATACATCATATCAATATCACATAATATATAAAGGTATTTTGGGAAATCACCGTCCGGGCGCTGACTGATCGTACACACATCTCTTGCTCTGCGTTTTTCAAAGAAATCTTTTACTCTTTTTGAAAATACATTTTAAATCCCCAGTTTGAGTTCAAATACGCCCGAAGGTGTACTCGAATCCCTCAAACCAAGGCTCTGATACCAACTTGTAACACCGAAAATTTTAAAATAATTTTTCACAATTTATAAAAACATTTTTCATTAATTTTTCATAAAAACATCAAGTTTAAATCTCAATTCACATTACACAAAATCCCAAGATCAATGTAAATATATCAAAGTCCCCTGCGTGTGTACAGATCAAGCCGGCGCTTTCCCACGGTCATCGCTAGTACCTGAAACAACAACACTAACACTGTAAGCACGAAGCTTAGTGAGTTCCCCAAAATACCACATAAACACATATTAGCCACTCGAGGCTATAACTCTATGGGTCCGTGCACCCAACTCTGTGAACCCTCAGGTTCTAACTCTAGGAACCTTCCGGTTCCAACTCTGTAATCATGCACAGCATAAATCACATAGAAGTAATGCAGTACAACACATAACATACACATAACATACATACACTAACACATAACTCTGATTACCTACTCAAGGTAAAGTATAGTGAGAAGACTCACCTCGCGGATCTCGATGACTCACAAATCCTGAATCCCTCGTGCCCGATCCTCCGAGCTATAATCCTCCTATAACATCATATGTCTCTAATTAACACTTTTTATCTCTAAGGTTGACTATCCCTAAGAAGTCAACACAGGTCAACTCTGGTCAACGGTCAACTTTGACCGGACTCGGCGAGTGCACGAGGGCAACTCGGCGAGTCTAGACGTTTTCACCAACTCTCTAGGATTCCCTTCTTACACGTCGAGTACTCCCCCTGACTCGACGAGTTCCACCTGGAAGAATCGCGGGGCCACCCCGACTCAACTCGTCGAGTCTCAAGAACGACTCGGCGAGTCCCAGCTCGACTCAGACCACTTGACAACCCTCTCTAACTCGCCCTGACTCACTGGGTCAATCCATGACTCGACTGGACCACTCACTGGTTGGTCCAAGGAAATCTTCAAGCTACTCGCCGAGTCTGCTCATCGGACTCGGCGAGTCCATGCCATGCAATCACTCAAACTTGCTTCTAAGGTCAGATCTATTCCAACAATTCATAGATCTGGCCTTCCTAGAATGATTCACCACGTAAAGCTCCAGACTTTGTGCATAAACAACCTCTATATGACCATATATGAAGAATCATCAACAAATCTCACTACTCAAGGTCATAACCTCCATTGTTCTATATAAAGCTTGATGAATGAGGCTCTCTGGACCTCTATGGATCCAGATCCGAAGTCTCATCACTAGCAAGGGACTATTTGGCCGTCCAATCAACTCAACAAGGTCACAAGAAACCCTAAAATCAATTATACTTCACAAAACAGGAGATGAGCCGAAATCATACCTTTAGATTGAAGGGCTAAGCTTCAAATCCACCGAATAGCAGTCCCCTTTTCCTCCTCTTGGCTAGAGCCTCCCTCTTCTGGAAATCCGGGCTGTTACATTGACATTGCCGCCAAGTCACGCCTTACGTTATTTAGAACGTTGCCCGTCACCACATCAGGAGTCGCTCGCGCCTCCTCTGCTGTCATCTGAAACGCCCTACTCTTCGCCACTAGCGTCTCGGCTCGGCCCTGCCGGCCATCTGTAATCCTCAAGGTAGCAGGGGAAGGTGCAACCACCTTCCCTGCTGCGGCTAAACTCGGACACTGGGACTTTTTATGTCCCCTCTGATTGCACTGAAAGCAAATCAGATCTGATGCTGCAACGGCAGTAGCAGGGGCCGTGCAATCCCTGCTCAAATGCCCAACCCGACCGCACCTGTAGCAGCCGGAGCTCCCTGCCTTGCACGCCCCCTCGTGCAATCTCCCACACTTGCCACATCGACCGTGGCTCTGCTGACTCCTAGATCTGTGATCAGAAACCTTGGGCTTTTTGCCCGAACTGCCTGTACCCGAAACCGCCTCCGGTTTCCTCTTCTTCTCCATCTCGAGATCAATCTCCCTCTCCCGAGCCCTAGCAATCATGTCATCCAGCGTTTTACAGCTGGACCGGCTCACAAATTGGCGGATATCGCTCCGCAACATCTCATGATAAGGGGCCTTCTTCATCTCCTCATCGGCTGCATACTGAGGAACGAGAAGAGCCCTCTCCCTGAACTTGGAGGTGATCTCCGCCACTGTCTCTGTAGTCTGGGTGAGGTCCTGAAACTCTCTAGCTAACTGCTGCACCTCAATAACCGGTGCAAACTCCGCCCTGAACCTGGTAGAGAAGTCAGCCCAGGTCATGGCGTCCAATGCTGCATCATCTCCAATGGTATGTCCGACCTCCTCCCACCAATCCCGTGCCCTGTCCTTCAGAAGACAGGACGCCAATCTGACCTTGTCCCCCTCGGGACACCTGCTAGTGCGGAATGCGTTGGCCACATCCGCCAACCATCTAGTACTCGCATGCACCACACCCTTATCTCGCTTTAAAAAAAATTCCTTTCTTCCTAAGTGCTTTTAAAATTCTTTTAGAAAACATTTTTCTTTTTAAAAACCTTTTATTTTCCCTTAGTTTGAGTTCAGATACACCCGAAAGTGTATCCAAATCCCTCAAACCAAGGCTCTGATACCAACTTGAAACGACCCAAAAATACGACCCAAAAATTTCATTTTTCAATATAACCCAAAACCATAAATCTGAGTATCATATCATAAAACCACACACTATGTTTCTTAACCATAATAAAAATACTGTGAGGAAAACTGTATCATAACTGAAACATATCATAATCAAGAAACTGAATCAACTCCCAGGAATAAAACTGAAACTGTGGTGTGTGCGATGCCATCATCCCGAGCTCTTCCCTTTGCTTGCGGAAGTACCTGAAACCAAAACTGAAACTGTAATCACGAAGCTTAGTGAGCTACCCCAAACTACCACATACCATACAATACATATAAAGCACATACTGGGCCTTGCCCACTGCATCGGACCGAAGTCCGGGACTGACTGTATCGGACCGAAGTCCGGAACTCACTGCATCGGACCGAAGTCCGGAACTGACTGCATCGGACCGAAGTCCGGAACTACTCATCATAGCATGGCATAACACATATCAAATAACATAAACACACATACTGCATTCTGCATCGGACCATAGTCCGGAACATATAACATACAACGTGCTTGAATCACGGAGACATCAAGCATACTGAACTACTGCTTCGGACTGAAGTCCGGAACTGCTACTAACTAAACGGGCCGGCATTGTGGCCGTAGACCCGTTCCTACTGGAAGGAAACTCACCTCGTGAACTGGCTGCTGTGTGTATGGCTCTGGAAGCTAACTGCTGCTGCTCCGGTATCTCCCCGGCTACAAATCCATAACACACTGAATCAAATGCTAATCACTGCACTGGGGTAAAATGACTCTTTTACCCTTGGTCAAAGTCAACTCTCCTGATCAAAGTCAACTCTCCTGGTCAAAGTCAACTCTCCTGGTCAAAGTCAACCCACAGTTGACCTGACTTGCCGAGTTGGGCCGCCAACTCGCCGAGTCCCCATTCTCACTTCTCAACCCTACTCGCTGCTACTCGTCGAGTATGGCATCAACTCGACGAGTCCCCTTTCGAATCCACAACTCAGGCAATCTGCATCCGACTCGCCGAGTCGTATGAACAACTCGACGAGTTGTTCTTCGAGCTAAGAAGATTGCCTTGGACTCGTCGAGTTGTATGAACAACTCGCCGAGTCCCTCCATTACTGAGTCTGAACTCAAACTCGCTGAGTCCACTCTACCACTCACTGGTCCCACTCGGCATCACTCAATAAGGGAAAATCGGGGACTCGCGACTTGACTCGCCGAGTCGCTTGCATGCAACAACTCAAAACTCGATTATGCTTGAATCCAATGTATAAAACTTATAGATCTGGACTCCCTTAACTCGATTAGCACGTAAAGATTCTATCTTTACATGCCCATATGCATCCATGAAGATAAAATAGCTCAAAAAGCATAATAAAGGCTAGATCTAGGGTTTCCATGCAAAGTATCATCAAAAAGGCAATAGATCCGGGCTCTACAACTCCTAAATGAACAGATCTAAGGGTATCTCGACCTATTAGGGCATCCATACTGTCATAAGGCTTGAGAAAAGCATCAAACTAGATCTAGAAGAGTTCTAATGGGGGTCTAAAGCATAAAAGAGGAGGAAATCCGAAGAATACCTCAAAGAACTCTTATTTGCCCTTGGATCTTTGCTCTACACCTCTTCTCCCAGCACTAACTCATCAAGTCCCTCTTCCACTCACTGAGTCACCCTTAACTCACTACTTGGGACGATTGGACCGACTCGCGATCCGACTCGCCGAGTCCGAGAACAACTCGTCGAGTCCCACGAGCAGATCTCCTACTCGCTTCCAAATCCTCACCAGAGCATCCATCTTGAGGATTTTGGGTTTCTGGGACAATTGCTACACGTTAAATTGCTAATTCCACGTGCAGCTACGAAGGGTTGGACCTTCTACACTTAAACCCGTCTTAACTCAGTAACAGTTCATATGACTCGCTGAGTTCGAAGAACAACTCGTTGAGTTCCAGGCAATCTTCATAGGACTCACCGAGTTGTTCATCCAACTCGTCGAGTCTAAGACCATCTTCATAGAACTCGTCGAGTCCACTTTGGAACTCGTCGAGTCCCTTCAGCCCTCCTCCATTATAGACCAAATCTAATACATGCAACGATACCAAACCATAGATCTAGGCTCCTAGGTCATGCTTATCACGTAAAGTTGCAAACTTTACGTGCATGCATGGCCCTATGAGCTCCAAAAGGCAATTCCAAGCTCTTTATGAGGTCATACACTCAATAGGGACCTCAATCACTTCAACCACTGAGACTTTACACTTCTAAGATGTCCATAAGGTCCAAATCTGAAGTCCTTTCAGAACGTAGAGCATAAACACGTGGAGTTTGAGGTTTTAGGGCTTGAAAACCACCAATTAGGGACAAAAAGGGGCTGTAATGAACTAGTGATCAAGGTAGGAACTTTTCTACCTGAATGGAAGCCTCTCACGGTGTAGATTTCGGATCTACTTCCCCTCCTTGCATTCATCAACCTCCTCCTTCTTCTTCTAAGCTCCAAACTTCCTTCATAAAGCCAAAAATCACTCACAAGAACAATATGGGGGCTAGGGTTTTGCTCTACAGCTCTCTGGAAGTGTTAGGGACAAGGGCGGCCGAGTTAGAGTGTTTAAATAGGGTGCAAACCCTCGAATTAGGGTTTTTGCCCAAACTGGGTCTACTCGCCGAGTCTGGGAACCGACTCGCCGAGTTCACAACTTAGACCCCGCGTCTTATCCTGCTTCTACTCGGCGAGTTGGACCTTCAACTCGCCGAGTCCAAGGCTAAAAATTGCAATATTTAAAGAGTTAATTACAAAGAATACGTACCAAGAACCAGATGCTACTCTTTTAGTGACACTTTTTTATTTGTCACAGTAAAACAAATTTCTTTTGTGGCACATATTTTGTGCCACTAAATCTGATTTGATTTAATAATTTATGTTACTTTTAGTTACACATTTTAAGATTTTAGTGGCACTTTTTTATTTATCACAATAAAAAATAGTGGCATTTTTTATGTGTCACAGCAGAAGAAAATTTTTTGTGGCATATATTTTGTGCCACTAAAAGCTCATGTGATTTAAAAAATTCATACTACTTTTAGTTACAAATTTTAAGATTTTAGTGACAATTTTATTTGCCGCAATACAATTTCATCTATAATATAAAATAAAATGAATAATTAAATTGTAGCACATTGAAAATAATCAGAATTTCATTGTTTTTCATCAATATTTTTTTTTTTAACTTTTTGAATCGAATATCTAGGTAAGTATCAAATATGTCTATGTACATGCTAAACATAAAGTAATGAACAAAAGTTAAAACATGCATATAAAACTAAAATAAAATAAAAAACAATGACATGATATGTTGAATAAATTGTGGTATCTCATACTCTATAATCAATGCTAGCAATTCCCTGTGCAAAAAACAAACAAAGATAATCCAGAATCAAGTAAAATAAGCCTTAGTTTAGAAAATAAATAATATAACACTCAAAACAAATAAACTATATTTATAAGAACAAAGGAAAGACAAAAGCTCATAAAATGATCACCATCGTTATGATGACTTTCAGAAGATGCTTTCTGGTTAACTGAATTAGAGTTGCATGGAGCTGTAGAAGTGCTACCTGGCATCTGAAACACATTAATAAAAACATATATCATTAATGTCCAACTCTCGATACCTTCTACTAGTCTTGTACAAATGAACACGAAGAGTGCATTTAAGAAGATGCATATGTGCACCAAGAAGATTATTCAGAAGGGCAAAAGTGGTTATTTTTTAGTCCAATTAGGAATATGATAATGGACTAATTTTAATGAATGTTTTTTTGTTCATAGGGGAATTGAAAAGGAGCAATGCAATTATAGATGACATATGTACCTGTATATTCATATTGCTAAGAATTCCAAACAAGTTTGCATTTGGGATATGTTCTTGGATGATATTCGCCATAACGTTCACCATAGTTTTTAGTTGTTCGACAATCGGATCATTAGAACAAGAAACAACCTTCTCTTTTACGATAGGCATCCTTCCAACACATCTGATATACCATCTTTTTTCAGAACCTTTAACTTTAGAGTAGTCATCATTTGAAAAATCATCTACATATCCTAGGGTACTTGATATTTGGGTATTTGAGGAATCGCTTGCAACGACTTGTAGGGAAGTCTGCATAATAACAACATACAAAAAACATGACAAGTGTTTCTAACCAACTGTTTTTGTCCCACTTTCAAATTAATAGCAACATACTTTGAAAGTGGTTGTTATACTATCATAATATAGCAACCTACTTTAAAAGTATGTTTCTAATACTTTGAAAGTGGGACAAATACCAAGGTTTAAAAGTATGTTTCTAATATGACTTGATATGATTAAAAACATGTATATATAATGTCCAGGGAAATCATTACCATAACTTGAGTGACTTTTTCATTCACGATATTTCCATTTTTACGAGTGCGGGTTTTTTACATATATTTGTCCTCGTGTTGGGTATACACCATTCTTCAATGCCTATAACAAGGTGTAGTTATGTTTGATGAAAAATAAATAAATTAAAAAAATAACGATAATATAAGTCAAAATAATAAAATATAATAATATCTCCCCGTAAGCAAGTCGAACAAATGATTTTGTCCAAGAAACATGGGGCTCTTCCATCTTTGCATGACTCTTTCTCCTCAAATCACACATGCTCTACATAATTATCAATCAAGATGGTGGAAGCAAATAGTTGAGATCCATAATTAATCCATAATAGCAACAAATTTCATTTATTTACATATAATAGCAATTTACATGCATTTCTTTATTGATAATACAATATGTAACAATCTAAAGTAGTCCAAAATATTATGGTTTGGTAGTGAAAAATTGCTTTAACTAAAAGGTAAAAGTAAGGATTCAATGAATAAAAACATGCTAGGTCATTAAGGGTAATCAACACTTTAATCATTTTCGATAAATTTATATTATCTTTTACCCACAATAGCAATGTACTTTCTATTTTTTAGTGTAAAAATGTTTTAACTAAAAGGTAAAAGTAAGGATTCAATGAATAAAAAACATGTTAGGCCATTAAGGGTAACCAACTTTTTTATCATTTTCCATAAATTTACTTTATCTTTTACCCACAATAGCAATGTACTTTATATTTTGATTTATTCTGATAAACAAGAAGAAGAAAAGAAGAATTCATGCGATTTGTTTAAAGGAAAATGGGTATTTGACAACACTTCATATCCTCATGACTGAATGCCCATACATGTTTGATCAATTAGCTTGTCACAAACATCGAAGGCCTGATTTGGAGTATCAGTATTGGAGATGGCAACCTCATGACTGCAATTTGAAGAGGTAATTTGTTTTCAAGAAAAGGGTATTCACATCTTTTTCACGGGGTACTAGTAAAATGAGGGTATATAAGTAATTTATCAAACAAGTAGCTTGCAAGTAGAAATTACCAAATACATACTTGTTCAGATTGATGAATGACAATCAAAGAGAGTGAAATTGATTGTTGGAATGCAATATAGATAAAGGTTTTCGTGATAGAGGATAAAACTAAAAAGTACGATGTTATGATAAGCAAATAAATGAAACTATGTTTCTATTTCTTGCATTTAGGCCAAACTTAATAGGGTTACTGTAGGATATACCTATCACGACATTTTGCTTTGAAATCCATCTAACTATAGCAATTTCATCCAAAATATAGAGTAATCTTCACTGATGTAGGTAGTTTTTTTCCAATAAAAATTAGCAATTTTTTCAAGTTCAATGTCTTATAAAAATAAAATTGAGTATATGAGTTGGAAACGTTTAAAGTAGGCAAGATTAAAAAAATCCTAAATACAATTATAAAAATAATATTAGTTTTTGCGTTATTTAATTAAAATCATGAAATTTTATAAAAAAAAAATACTGTCATAAAGAATTAAAATAAAATGGGTTATATTACAACTTTTTACTGTTGTGTTTAGGCTAATAAAAGAAATAACAATGTGCAGAAGAAAAGATGAAAAGAATAAACAAGGCACAAACGCATAAGGTGGGTCATGGGTGAGTTTCCTAAGTAAATTACAATAAAAAGTTAAAATCTACGATAAACAAAGAAATTATATATATGCAAATATAAGAGTAAATTACATTTTTTTGTCTCTTGAGTATAGATGAATTTTCAATTCTGGTCCCAAAAATAATGGATTTTACCATTATTTGTGGTTTTGAAACGTTTGTTTCCTAAGTATAATAACTATATTTTTAAGATCAATATTGCAAAAATCAGACATAATCAAGAACCAAAAATACTCATTTTATGTGAAACAGGGGTCCAAAAACATTACAAGAACCTCAAATAAGGGACCAAAATTGAAATAAGTCAGCTCTATTCAATTTATTCTAAATAAGAATATAAAATAAAGTAGTTTTTTAACTTTTTATTATTAGATTTCCTACAAGTTAATAATAATAATAATAATAATAATAATAATAATAATAATAATAATAATACGTGTCAAATTATGATTCTTTCAAATTTCAACATTTTATAAAGCAAACGCCAAACACCCCCTAATGAGATATTAGCTAATGCTATTTAGTATTTTGTGGTTGGGATGCATTTTTGTACAGTTGCCAACAACACTTCAAGGTGGAGAACTAAGACCCTACCAACTAGAAGGGCTTCAATGGGCTCCTAGGTAAAAAACCATCATTTATATGAATTGATTTGATTTTCTTTTTTGTTTTTTACCTAATAATTTCATTTTTGTGGCAGCATTGGTGCTTTTATTTATTTGTTATTAACTTTTAAAAACTCTGCAGTTGCTTAAGCCGTATGATGAAAAAGTTTCATGAACAAGAAATCTAAAGAGGGTAAATCTGTCATTTGTCATTATCTACACTATAAATCTTGTCACAAATTTACAAAACCAAACAAAAACATATAAAATGGAAATAAATTCGATACCATATCCTACCTTTTCAATTTCTTCAAATTCCAATTCCAAAATCATTTTTTTTTTTGGATTTTTGCAGTTGATCTTGTTGAAGTATGTCATCCATATAACTGCAATGTTGACTTACTTTGTTATTCTCCATTGGCTGGTGAATATCAACAAACAGATGAAGGAACTTTTGGTAACAGTTTACAGGGTACACAAAAATGGTAAAGATTAAACTGTTGGTAATTTTCATAACCAAAACATAAACGCGGAAGCATAAATATTGGATCTATAATCTCGAATCTGTCAAAAGAAAACTTTAAACATAAAAAACGATTACATACCTGATTTCATTATGATCTTTGGATCTAAAGAACTAGAGTTGGGTTTTCCAATTGATCTCAAGAGCTCTCTCTAAAATCCCTCAACAAACCCTAAACGAATTACATTTGTATTTTCATGTGTTTTGATTGCTCCTCATCACATGTATATATAGATGGAGATATACCCTAAAGTGAGAGATGGAAGGGATCTTGAGGATCTTGAGTCAAACCGGGAACTCAACCCACAAGATAAACATGGTAAGTGTATATCTTTATTTATTAATAAAATCGGTCCATCAACAATTTTATATAATTTCCAAAATAATATAAAATTAATGATAACATTATTTATATACATTTGATAGTGGTCCCAAAATATCCAACAATCTCCCACTGGACCACGAATGCATAAATGTATATATAACTGTATAAGCGCTTTAATGAATGTTTTCAAAATATTGGTACCCTTAAACAATCTCGTCCACTAATCATACAAGTATAGGATCAAAGTAGCTTTCGTTACAATTTACGTAACTAAACCTATCAATGGTCACATATACATATATAACTAACGACATAGATTAAACATGATGTGTGGTTTTAAAATCTAAATAGATTTCCGACGAGTTCCTCTTTAGATTGAAGTGAGATCAAACTTCAAATAAGTGCAACTAATAATGGAGTTAACCGAATTCTTAATTCTGTACAGAAAAACATAACTGTTGTTAAACAACACATAAAGCACCATAAAACTCCCACTAAAACCAAATATCACACCAATGTGTGTAGTATGCTCATGAAAGACCTAGGGAGGTAATCCCTTTATGAGCGGATCCAATTTTATGGAGTTTGTTCATATGTGCTATATATATTTCAATTTTACACTATTATATTAACAGAAGGAAACTTAATGTCAATATGCTTTGACGTAATAGAACTTCTGTTATTGGAATATAACCTGACTGACTTATTATCACAACTTTAGTGGTCTTTCAATATCAATAATGTGTAGCCTCATGACAAATTTCTGCAACCATATTCCATGCTACAAATTATGTTGCCATTATGGAAGAAGCTACCTAAGTCTATTCCATGAAATGGCTCATCATGCTAAAATGTAAAAGTATCCTGATATGGATCAGTAACCATTTTGGCATCTAATAAATCATATTCTTAATAAAAATGATCTCCAAAACATCTGAATTTCCTATAGTTGAGCATATGGCCTTTTGTTATATGTAGATATATCAAAATCTATTTGGTTGCTTTCTTATGATCCAAACTTGAGTTGCGTAGACATCTGCCCAAGACCAGAAAGATAAATTTACTCTTACTAAATTTGTGATACACAATCATCTACTGCATTTACCCCAAAAGAGATAAAAAAAAATTGATGAAAAATGTGGTACTACGCATAGGATATCCAAAGTTGAGGTTGTTGAGTTTGTATATTCTGAATAGGAGATTGAATAACATTGTCGATCACTGATTCATAATCTGCATACTATCGAAACAATAATGGGAATCAAGATTGATTCCTCCTTAAGGACAATGTTTTAACCTTGTTTCCCCCCAAACTCAACATCCTCAAAGAATGTTGCTCTATTCAAAGTGCAAGGTCAATATCCATGCAATTGAGAACTAACATAATGCCCTCGTTCCATTCCTTAAAGTTAATTTCATTGAGTACATGAATCATAAATGTGATCAATGTTAGCAGATATAAAACCATAATTCAAACATAGACAAATCTATTTTTATGCTCATTAATCCATAAACTGTAATCAATAAATTCAATTTATGACATATGACATCTTTACAAGGTATCGACACAACATTAATATCAAGTCTTTGGACAGTAATACTAACTTGCAAGAGATAACCTTGTTTTAAAGATAAACATTGACAATAAATCATGTCAATTAACAAGCCCCTCTTTGGATTGACTTATTAATCACATGGAACCCAAATAAATCATCACATGTTTATCACCACATATATGTTTATTCGGCAAAATATCAGTCTACCTTTGGGTCGACTAATATCCGCATTAATAAACATATAAACTATAAATTTTGATAATAAGAATTCACAAAATATCATGTCAATTAAAAAGCTCATCTTTGGATTGACTTATTAATAACATGTAACCTAAAAATTGTTACATATTTATCATCAAACATGTGTTTATCCGCCCAAATATTAACCTACCTTTGGCTCGATTAATATCCGCATTATTTAACACATAAACCATAAAATCTAATAATAAACATCGACAATAAATCATGTAATTTAACAAGTCATTCTTTGGATTGACTTATTAATGACAGGTAACCAAAAAAATTGTCGCATGTTTATTATCATATATGTGTTTTTGCGGAAAAATATCAACCTACCTTTGGGTCGATTGATATCCGCAATATTAAACACATAAACCGCAATAATATTTAAATTCTTAGATAATTAATTTTCACAAGATATAGTGTGAAAATAAATTTTCCAAATAAATAAATAATGCCATAACTAAATTTATTGAAAACCCCAAAAAAAAAAAAGATAATAACTCATACGTATATCATTAAGAGTGCTAAAAAAATTGGCTCTTTGAATTAAATTACATACACACTATCATAATTGAATTATAGACACATGATAGCAGTAAATGACATATAAACCATATTATATGGTAAAACCCAAAACAAAAGCTGCTATAATATAAACACACAAGGGTTAAAGCCAATTATTTATTTATTTTAGCAATATTTATTTTAGCAAGTGCATGAGTATGTGATCTTCAAAATAATAATAAAACTTACGACTTCAAATCAATTTACAGTATGTGATCTTCAAAATAATAATAAAACTTACGACTTCAAATCAATTTACAGCCCATAAATATGTGCATGTCAATTTAATTCAATTCGTCCATAAATTGATGTCTATCAAATATCGTAAATAAAAGAACAGAATTGAAAGTTTTTATTGTGTGTGGTCTACATCAAAATCATAAAAGACTACAAGCTATGCATTTACAGATGCCGAGTTTAAAACATATATACACACAATCTGGCTCCTAATACGATGCTTCCATTAAAATAATGTTGAAGGAAGCCATGTTGTCATACACAAAAGTGAAAAGAGTTTGCACCAGTCAAGATTTAAACTATCACATAATCATTGAGCCTTTAAACATAACATTTTCTTAAATTATCACAAAGAACAAGAAACATATATCATATCCTCAACCTTTTGTGATCGTGCCTCAAGAAAACAAAAGAAATAACACATAAAACAATTTTCTGCTTCGAGGAGAAAACAAGAATGTATAAACACAATACTAATAAAAACAATTTCTAGTAACAAATTCGAGTAGGCTCTAATACCAATTGTTGGTAATTTTCATAACCAAAACATAAACGCGGAAGCATAAATATTGGATCTATAATCTCGAATCTGTCAAAAGAAAACTTTAAACATAAAAAACGATTACATACCTGATTTCATTATGATCTTTGGATCTAAAGAACTAGAGTTGGGTTTTCCAATTGATCTCAAGAGCTCTCTCTAAAATCCCTCAACAAACCCTAAACGAATTACATGTGTATTTTCATGTGTTTTGATTGCTCCTCATCACATGTATATATAGATGGAGATATACCCTAAAGTGAGAGATGAAAGGGATCTTGAGGATCTTGAGTCAAACCGGGAACTCAACCCACAAGATAAACATGGTAAGTGTATATCTTTATTTATTAATAAAATCGGTCCATCAACAATTTTATATAATTTCCAAAATAATATAAAATTAATGATAACATTATTTATATACATTTGATAGTGGTCCCAAAATATCCAACATAAACATCAATTTAATCAGGTGTTGTGTTGTGTTGCATCATGGAAATTACAGTAAGGCAATAAGACCTCACTATCAACATTGAATTTTGGGGAGCATAGAAAGCCTCTGAGTGCATTCAGTACATTTGATACTTTAATGTACATATGTTAGAAAGGTGTCCTACAGGTCTAGTTATTTCCAAGTGGCATTCTTACACATTAAAAGAATGAAAGTTTGACCCTAGCATTAAGGAATTAGCTGAACAGATAGCAAAAGATCCAACATTCAAATTTGATAAACCTTAGCAGTTTGGGCAATGATTTTACAATAAATCGATCAGTATATAACTTAAAATTCACCAACAAATGAAATATGCAAAAATACCTAACCGTGAGATTGAGGATGCAGCGGCGGCGATCGCAGAAGTGGCGGTGATTGAGGAAGCGATTGTGATTGCAGAAGCAGCGACGCCCAGGCCAACGACAGTGTGCTGGTCCATCGTCAACGAAGAGAGGTTGGTGGTGGTGCTTTCACATATTTAACCAAACAAATCAATTAATAATTATAATAAATTTCTATAAATATGTAATGCCAGTTTTAAATGAGAAATAGAAAATAAATAGTTAATATTATAACTAAAATTTTTAGTTATTATAAGAATTATCTATATGGTATTTTTAATTAAAAAAATTTTTTAGTGGTACAACAAGTCATTATGCCACTCATAACTATGAAATTTAGTGACACAAAAGATTAAGTGTCATTAAATATATTAATTTTTTAATTGCATATAATAAGTGCCACTAAAAACAATGATATAGTGGCACATTAACCATATGCCACTAAAAATGTGTGTCACTATATGTCATTTTATTTTTAGTGTATGCTATCTTTTGGGAAGTAGGAAGGCAATATTAACAATAAATAATTTTGTCTTTTTCTTCTTTCAGGAGGAGATGGTCTCTTATATACAAAATGAATCAACGAGAGGTGGTGAACCTGGCGAAGGTTAGTTCATTGTTAACAAAAATACATATCATGACACTTTTTTTTTTAAACTCTTAACTATAAAATTTTATATGGGTCTTTATGCGTACAACACCCATATGACAGATTACCTTGATGTTTTAGAAGTGGAGGTTTCTTATAATAAACGTCATATTTGTTAGACCTCCATCTATAAATTATTTGGATTTTCCTATTAATGGTTTGTATTTCACTTTAAGCATATATTTTATATGTGCACTTGCTTTAATTTCTTCATAAATTTTCTCATACCAAGATATGGAGTTCATTTGGAAAACGTACTGTTTGATAGATGCACAACAGAATTTCCTTGAATGATGATTTTGATTGGATCATGAACACTTTTGTTGACTTGCTCCATCACAAAATAATCCGACTGCATGATAATCCGCTCGAGTATATTAGCCACTCTGGAATTGATTCTCGAGAGCTATGATTATCACGGCCCTTCAACAATCCCTAGTATAATTATATAAACATAACGGGCTGAGACTGGTTCGATAACTATGAGAGCTGCCAAGCTCTATTGGGCTAACTAAATAGATATACATACTAACAATTATGATTTATGAAGTTCAGTTTAATTTTAATTTGAAGGCTCGTCTTATTTGGTTTGACATTTATTTGGTTTGACATACTACAATTGACAAGTAACTCAACCTTGTTATTATTTATTGTTTTTTATATTATATTTTATATATATATATATATATATATATATATATATATATATATATATAGAGAGAGAGAGAGAGAGAGAGAGAGAGAGAGAGAGAGCTAGGTTCATTTGTTTAAACTAATTATTGTGTTATTGTATGCATAAATGTGGGCCAATCAAAATTAAATAAATAAATAAGGGTAATAAAGTAATTTTATAAATAACTTCCACAAATACTTCCTAAAACTATTCTAGTTATTTTGACTTTGACCTAATTTTTTCTCATTCTTATATACACGGTCGTTCACTGTCAAAAACCCTATTCCACCATAAAAAAACCTTCCACCGATCCCCATGAATAATTGAATTCGATTTCTGAATCTGAATGTACCCATTCGTCTTCAACCGCTCATTAGATCGAGCTAATGCATCAGTCGATCAATGGGGACAATTGACGGGATCTTGATTGTTTTCAAAATCCCAAAATTTGTGGCTTATTTGGAAGCTTTTGATTCTTATGAGCATCATTTTTTTTAGTCCTGACACTTGCGCGAATTTAGTTTTATTATGATACTCCCCCACAGTCTTCTTCGGGTCGAGTTTATCGGCGATCTCGGCTTCTGATGATCGATGATGAGGGTTTTAAAGGAAACCCTAGAATTGCTTACTTGTTTCTAGTTCTTCGTGATCTGCCCCTTGATTTCCTCTAGCAAAGCTTCTTCGAGGTTAGTGCTAAAAACATTTCTGTAGTGTTAAATCATCCATTAATCAGTTATCATCATCATCCCATCTCTTTCTTCGTTTCTGTATCATTTGACTGGATTTAAATCAGATGAATACATAGCTTGATTTAATCAACATTGAATTACTAAAAATTTAAACGAATCAGGGGTGTTTATATGCACTATTTGAAAGCGATTATAGCAAATTGAAGAATATGTTTTATCTAAACACCCAAAACTTCATTGATAGCTAGTAATTTAATTTCGAACACTTCCATGGATCATTCATAGATCTTAAATTGCTAGGATTTGTTCTCTTGTCCATAAATCCATAGAGTAAATAACATATGTGCAGAATGCTGATGCAGTGAATTACTCAATTTATGTTCATTCAGAGCCTGGTTTCATATTCGATGAAACCACCACAATTTATGTTCATACAGTTTGTTCTTGACCAGTTTTTTGGCTGCATTTTATGAATTGATTAATATTTCAATATATGTTTTTTTTTTTTTTTCTAATTTAACACTTCATTTATATGGACAGTGCAGGATTTTGACAATGTTGAATTCTGAAAAGGTATCAAGTATGTTTATGTAGATGATTCAATGGATGATATTAGTGAGATTCCAATTCTATTGGAATGGAATCACGAATACCAATTATGTTGGAATGGAATCATGAATTCCAATTCTGTTGGAATCACAAAGTTGATGCTTGAAGAACGAACCACAAAATTGAAACGGACCACATTATTCTTTTAGAATGTATTAGTAGTTGTTAGATTTTGATGTTTTCTTTCCCGTTTTGAAAGTTTTTTTAGTTTTATTCTTTAACAATAAATGTATTTCTTAACAATTGTTACATGTATTCTATAAGAATTAATATAATTTTTGTTTTAATTCTTAAATTGCTGGTTCGAGAATTTGTTATTCTACAAGAAAAATATGTTCAAGAATATTTTTATTATTTTATGGTTCAAGAATTCTCTTATTTTTGTATATATTCAAACATATTCTGTCAGAGTGTCTGAATTAAAAACCTAATAATTCGTAAAATCAGATTTTTAAAATTAATAGAATCTATGATCCCTTAAAATATGCAAACTTCCTTTATTAAATCTATGTTAGTTGACTAAAATGCCCTTCTAGTTAAACTAGATGATATTTTTCAATTATTTTTAATTTAATAATATGTATTAATCACTTTCTTAAAATAAATAAAATGATTGACCCATATTTATGCATACAATAACACAATAATTAGTTTGAATATAATAACTTAGGCCTAATTTGCTGTAGTTTTGCTAGTTTAAAATATAAGAATTGGGTTTTGGTTGAAAATGAGAGAATATTTTCATGAGAATATAATTAACTTCTTTGAAATATCGATCTTTATACTTTTATTATTGTCAAATAATAATGAATTTTTGTACGATACTAATGTATTAGTTATGTTAACTTATAGCTGAATTTCTTATTAGTATTCAAAAGATATGAATTAAAGGAAATATAAGAATTGGATTTTGGTTGAAAATGATAGAATATGTTCATGGGAATATAATCAACTTCTTTAAAATATTGGTCTTTATATTTTTATTATTTTCAAATAATAACGACTTTTGTACGATACTAATGTACTAGTTAGTAGTTATGTTAACTGTTAGTTGAATTTCTTATTAGTATTCAAGAGATATCAACTAAAGGAGAGTTTAATACTTAATTAGAGGAACTATATGAAAACTACGAATATTAATTAAGTATATCTAACTAGGAGTTGAAATATATAAGCTAATAAATTAGGTTATCATCGTAAAATAAATCGTCATCTTGAAAATACAAAAAGATTAAATATATATATGATTTTTTGCAACAGTGAGAGTGAGAGTACGAAACAAAAAATTATCCTTCTTGTGCACCTGTGGATAGATAGAGACAAAAACAACAATATGTGAATGTGTGGATAATGATAATGAGACAAACTCAACAACCTATTCCTACGACGACCACTCACAGTCCCACACCATACCATTCGTACCAAGGCCCAGCAGCTTGTCGGAATTCATTGACATGTAGATAAATGAGAACGATGATGATTTCTGTATAATAAAATCCTTCCCAAATTTGGAACTACATAAAGAATTTCAAGACGATTGAATGTAATCACTAATAATCGAGTTTAAATCAACTTTGGATGGGTACTGTTTAAAAGTATTTTATTTTACCTTCTTTAAGGTTATATTTTTTGTTAACAGTAGGATGTCCGTACATCATTTGTAAAAGTAATACATCAAACATATTTTAATGTTCAAAAAATAGTACATAAATAGGGAAAGGTACTTTTTTTTTTTTGTGTGTGTGTTAAAGAATAACATTTTTAAATGTATTTCATGTTATATTAAATAAATCTGATTTATTATAAATGGATAATGATTTGATAGGCTAAGATATTTTTTGAAATGTAAACATTTAGTCGTTATTTTTTTTTCTTGTAAAATAAACCCTTATACTTTATTTTTTGTAACAATGCAGTCCTTGTGATCGGCTATACCCGGTATACCGGTCATATACAACCAAACACCTTTTACCTGTTGTGTTTCTCCAATCTGTCTCTCTTTGCCTCCATCTTTGAGATATGTTGCCAGAAAAAGAAGAAAGAATCGACGAGGGGGCTACCAGAGCAGCTCCTCGCTGCCAACTACCTTCTCTACTTCCTCCCGCCTCCCCCTTCGACCTTGTTGTTTTTGCCATCATTCCTCCTTGCTACCGGTGATGTGTAGGAACACACAAAGGAGTCGCCGGAGATCGGGATTCTCCCTTTTTTTCATGATGAATAAAAGTTGGAAAAATCTCGTTGTGGATATGTGGATGCGACCTGGGTAGTCGGAGCAGGTAGGAGCCGAATAGATGGGAATGAAGTTCCTTTACAGCTCCAAAAAGGAGGCTTGTGCCACTAAGGGGTTGTCGCTTATTCAAGTGACGGGGCAAATGCCCTATTAATTGAATCTTCATTTCAACAAAATAAAAGAAAGAGAAAATGACTTGATAGGGTAAGATACTTTTTGAAATGTACATATTTAGTCCTTATTCTTTTTTTTTTTTTTGTAAAATAAACTCTTCCACGTCAGCAAAACCTGTAGAATCCGGTGAAAAGGACCTAATGTGTACATATTAATAAAATATAAGGGTTTATTTTACAAGAAAAAAAGAATAATGACTAAATGTGTACATTTCAAAAATTATATTACCCTATCAAGTCATTATCCCTACTATAAACTGCAAATCTAATGTTTGATAAATCCAGTATAAAATGTGTTTGTTACAAACTAGTAAATATTGAGCATAAAAAAAGATAAGGAGACTTTTAAAATCTTCAAATAATTCTTTATTTTTTTTTTATACATATAGGAAATAAAATAAGGTGATTACCTTTTTATATTGGAAGGAGATGGCACTTGTAACAAAACTAGTTGGTTACTATCCCAGCTTCGTGGGCGGACAAAACTTGCGTAACTAGGGAGCAATACTGCAAATATATAAAACTCATGTGGCCAAAGTGTGAAACCAAAAAATTTATAGGGACGAAATACTGGAGTATATGTTGTGGGGGGTGTAATATGTAAATTTTCTATTAGTTATGGATTATTTTTTGTAATTTTTTAAATAGATTGATCGTTTCTATGAAAAAAATTGCATAAGGACTTTTTTTTGTACATTGCACAAGCACCTTTTCTGTAAATTACGAAGATAAGTTTTGAAATGTATTTTATACATAAGGGCCAACATACCAACATACAAAAAACTTAAACACATGGATTTTTTTGTAAAAAAAACTCCGGGGACTAAATGTGGTAATATCCAAACCATACTTAAAAACACCTCTAACTAGGAGTGAATATTTGGACCGGTGGACCGGATCGGACCTTTTTTTTGAACCCCCGGGCTGGTTCTCGGTTCTAGGAATCCGTTCTAGGAATCCATCCCGGTCTGGTCCAGTTTTTTTACCGGTCCGATCCGATTTTTACCGGGTTTAGAACCGGTTGGACCCGATTTAAAAAAAAATTATAATCTGTGAAATTTTCTAAACAACCATAACTCATTCGTTTTATATCGGATTGACACGCGGTTTTTTCGAACGTTTAACTTACAGTTTGTAGATGAATTTAGACTATAGTTTTGTTGATTTTGGTATAGTATTCAATGAATTACAGACTTTCAAAGTTGAGCTATCAAAGCTGAAAAATTTCAGCTTTTCAACAACATTTTTAAATTTTGTAATCTGTGAAAAATTTTAAACAATCATAACTCATTTATTTTTAGTCGGATTGACACGCAATTTTTTCCAACGTTTAATTTACAGTTTGTAGATGAATTTAGACTATAATTTTGTTGATTTTGGTATTATATTTAATGAGTTATAGTCTTTCAAAGTTGAGCTATAAAAGCTGAAAATTTTCAGCTTTTCAGTAAGTTTTTTTAAAATTTTGTAATCTGTGAAAATTTTTAAACAACCATAACTCATTCGTTTTAAGTCCAATTGACCTGAGGTTTTTTCCAACATTTAGTTTACAGTCTGTAGATAAATTTAGACTATAATTTTATTGATTTTGGTATTATATTCAGCGAGTTACAATCCTTCAAAGTTGAGTTATTAAAGCTGAAATATTTCAACTTTTTAACTATCATTTTATACTATAATTCTGAATTTTATGTATATTTGATAGATAAATCATATCAAAGGGATCTTGGTGAACTTGATTTATATGTTAGTTGATTTTATTTGGAAAATTAATTTTGCAACTTATAATGTTATAACATCAAGGTAGATTAGTTATGCATGAAACGGAAACATAATCATTTTTACAAGTTGTATCGTATCAAACCTAAAAACTTATTTTAACGACTTGTACTCTATGCAATTGAAGTTGTACCGGTCCAAACGGGTCCAAGAACCGAAAAATCTGGACCTGGACCCGGACCTGGATCCGAACATGGACACGGACATGACTCATCCGGTCCGGTCCATGGTCCACAATATTCTCCATAACCGGTCCGGTCCAAGCGCCGGTCCGGTCCAGTTCGGTCCAAATGCTTACCCCTACCTCTAGCAATTAAATGTGACAATACACAAAACCTTTGTGGTAAAGTATGAAATAAACAAGTCTATTTATTTTCTACATAGAGGCAAAATCTACTAACATGCAAAAAAACATAAACACAAGGACTATTTTTGTAAAAAAAAAAACCCATCACATGTGATAAAAGTATGAAATGACAAAATCTACTCGTCATTTGTCAATTATATATATATATATATATATATATATATATATATATATATATATATATATATATATATATATATATATATATATAAAATAAAATAATGATTATCTAAATCTTATAGAGGTGGGTATCATGTGTTTTTGGGGGGAAGTATAAGTAAGGATGTCAACGCGACCAAATGGTAGCGGACACAGCCTCCCCCGCCGCTTCATAAATTCACGAATCGCGGGAATGGGTTGAGTATCGGAATGGAAATGAGTGGTTCCAATTTTGCTGTTGAATCAGACTCTCGATTTGAGTTTGGGACAATTCGTGTATTGAGTAGGCGAGATGGGGTTCTGAATCCGAAGATGCGTTTCATTTTGAGGGGTATTGATCTCCATCTGATGTCATAGGCGAGAGTGGGTCGGTTTCGTTGGTATGGGAAGAACCGCGAGACATATAGAACTAGTAAGTGGTTGACATCGGAGGTCGGAGGTGAGACGACTTCAGTTGGGTTTGTAGTATTCGCTTGGGGTAAAGCGAACTTCGTGACTTGTGTGTCACAATGGACCGAGATATTTATGGTGAGAAGGAAGCCAGTAAGACGTATTTGGGTATGCAAGGGGAAACTTTTGGAGGTTCACCTTTTGGGTTGGGGGCTGACCTGGTGCTCATTGTTGAAAAGGGTATTTGATAGGAAGTTGGCGCTTATGTCTGTGGATGTCAGAGGATCGTTCCAAGTGGGTATGATTGTTTTCTTGTGCCCGAGGAAAGAGTTTTGAGGTTCATCCTTCCTGGGTAGTTCTGATAGTTGTCCAGGTAGTGGGCCCTTGGTGAGATGTGACTTTTCCGTTCCCTCTGAGGTACGATTCGGATCGACTCGTATATCTAATATGATCGATCGGTAGCCAATTATTGGTCAACGACTTGTTTCCATCAGTCGCAACAAGAGAATCAGGGTTGGCAGAGTTTGATCAGGGTTTGTTATTCGATGAGTGAGTAACCTGATGATATCTTGCAAGGGCGGTTTGATGGGGAGACGGACTCCTAGAGTTTTCAGGTTCTGGAGAGCCAGAACGAGAATCGCAGCAGCAGAGGGGTCCATTTCTTTTAGGGTTGAGAGTTCCTGTTTGGGTTCGAGTGTCTTTGGAAGGAATTTGTTGCATGATATGAGATTCTTTTGGTGGTGCTTCTCGGGTTGTTGGGGTCGATCCATGTGTTGTTACGAAGCGATTTCGAGGGCGAAATCTAATTCAAGTGGGGGAGAATTATAACATCCTTATTCCAAGGGATAATATTTGTATATGTTTTTCCTGGGTGACTCGACGAGTTGGTGCCTTAACTCGTCGAGTAGAGTCGAGTTGGCCACATAGGTTAATGAACTGACTCGGCGAGTCAGTGTGCCGACTTACCGACTAGGTACACCGACTTACCGAGTTGATCTAGACTTCAGATCTGGACCTTGTGAGGTCCAGAGAGTCCAAAGGTTCCAGCTTTATTTAGCCTTAAAATAGTTATTATGCTTAAACACCCTTGTTAAAGTTGTATTGGCATTTTGGAGCAAAATATGCCATGCATGAACGTTAAGATCGAAGCTTTTATGATGCGTGCAAATAGCTACACCAAAATTTATTTTTATAACCTAACTAACTTAACTAACTAAATTGCACCTAGGCAGTGTACCTAGTCAAATTATAGAATAATTCAAGTAAGTCGAGTGTCGATCACAAGGAACATTTTTAACTAGTTAAATTACCTACTAATAAGTTAACCTAAATTTCTAGCTAAGTAGTGGGTTTTATCTAATTTTGCAATTTTAGAAGAACTTAATTCTTGACACAAATTCAATCAAATAACAAAACACTTCTACTAGTTTGAATCCACTTTTCCTCAATGGTTTATAAATAAATTATGACAATTCCTGTTGGTTGCCAATTAAAATAGTATTAGCAATTCAGTTCCAAATTAACTAATATTAATTAATTCATGTAGATCTATGCATGTTCATACATAATTTAACACATAATCATTTATTAAATAGAATTGGAGCTATGTAAGATTGAGTTGACAAACACAATTACGGTCATAATATGAGTTCTCTAGCACAACCAAATTCAATAGTTCAATTACTTATCTAAGATTGGTTCGATCTTAGCTCTACCAATTTAATGTTAAGTGAATTATCAGGTATTCTAATTCATGCAGATTAATGGTCATTAGCTACACAGAATAAGAATCTAAAGCAATTTAATATGAAATCAAGCATGCTAGGTATAATCAATCAAACACTAGTCATAACCAACAAGCAAATTCTAATCTAATGTATTAAAACCATGAGTTCTAGCTTCATCTAGCTAACAGAAGCAACTAGATTTAGTTGGACATTCTAACAAATAAACAAGCACTAGTCATATTCAAAAGCATGTTAAATGTACCAAACTATACAGTTAACTATGGACTTTTCCTTCTTCCTTGGTATGCAAACCAATTTCTAGACCTTCTCTCCTTCTGAATATCACTACTAGAAAAACAGCCTTTTACGACGCGCAAACAATGATATGCAGTGATTTACGATACGCAAAAGTGTGCGCCCTAAAAATAATGTCATCTCTTCTAAAATTTGAAGGATAGAGGACATGCATTGTGCGTCCCCTGAAATTAGTGTCAAAATAGAAAAAAAAAATACAAACACGGAGGGCGCTTATCTTAAATGTGTGTCCTCTTCAAATGTTGCTTTATATATTTTTTTTGCTTAAACGAACATTTTTAAAGGGGGAAAATGAAATCGTCTGAAATTCTAAAATTTTGAAGAACCCCGCGTCTACCCTCTCTCCTCAGTATCTCCCTTCATTCACTCCTTCCTTCTCTTTGTAAACCCTAAGCCATCGCCACCGCCACCGTCACCGCCATTGAACCATCAAAACTCAATCCACACTTCACCTTCATTCAGTCAATCTGGCCCTTTAATTTTAGCAAACCCACCAGAACCCTAGGTCTTGCCTTTTATGATTTCATATCCTTCCTTCCCTAGTTGTATGTTATTCTGAATCCGTATTTCTTTTCTCTATCACGAACGCGCCTTTATCGCATCGCTCTGCTCACCGTCGTCATCTTAGGCTCTTACGCCTCCATCGTGGTCTTTGTGCTCATCGTATCATCATACATGTCGCCTCTTCTCGTCGTTATGCTCCTTGACCCTACACAGGTAATATCATCAGTACTCCCTTACTGGTCATTCTTGTTCTTATTCCCTTCTTTTGTTGTTTGTCTGATTCCATCTCGATATCAATTTTCTAACCACCCTACTGTTCCAGATGGGATCCGTTATGTTATCGAGTTTCCAATTTCCATTAGCTAGTAAGTTTTCGCACAATAGTTTGCACTCATCTCGCCTGTTCTCCTCTATGTGTTCTCTCGATCTCAATATATATTCTTCATATTCTGTTGAATGATGTTTGTTTTGAATTTTGATTTTTACTATGAAATTGAGGGTTAGTTTAATGCAATTTATAATTGTTGATATCGAACGTATGACCTATTTATTTTTACTTTTTCCTGGTCCCTTTTATCTTACTAAATTATTTTCTTTTTTATGTTTTTGATGAATCTTGATTTGTTGGAAGGATGAATTAATGTTGACAGAGTGGTTTTTTTTATGAACACCACCTGTTTGATAAATTTCCCCAATGAACAAGCAAAAGTACAATTGATGTCCTATATGTTTCTGAAATTTGTTTCCCACTTAATTTCAGAACAATTGAACCTTCTGCATCCTTTACACTTATGCTAATCAATTCATTTTGTCGTTTTTGAGTTTATGATTGATCATCTACGTGCTTTTGCTTATGACCTTGATTAGAGGAAGGAGAAGATGAGTATGAGAAATATGGTTTCATAGTGGATGATATTAATGAAGACGGACAGGATGAAGAGGAAGAAGACAGGGTGGATAGTTATGTTTATATCCTTATTGTCAGTTCTAATACTAAATAAGTGCATGATTAGAGGCTATATTAAACTCAAGACACTTTAAAAAATGACAACTGTTTGCATGTGAGATATATGTAGGATTTAGTAGAACAGGGCTCATACCTCGTCAACATATTCATCTTTCGAATAATTTATTAAACGGTTACGCTAAAGCACATTTCTTAATTCAGTCACTTATGGTTTATTCAACTTTCTAATAACGAGAAGCTCTTTCTATTCGGTCATATAATCCTCTCATTGGCTTGTACGTATTTACCTTCACTGATTCATAATAAAATGAAAACTCGTAAAATCCCATATTAGAATTATATATTTTTTTTGCAGTCAACTTGTGTTCGTAGACCAAAATATATAATGTGCACAGGTGGCGATCCTTCTGGATACATTCCTACACATACTACTCGTAACACATCATCCAGGTAGTTTGTCCCCTATATTTTTCCCCTTATTTATTATATTCTCAATTTTCTATCCGATTTCTGATATTTATATATTTATAATATTTCCAGTGATACGCTTTCTGGGAATATGTAGGCAAACTTGTCTTCATGGATGCCAAGGAGGGAGGTGGCTCCTCAGGTAAGCAGTCAAATCTGAGTGTTGTAGCAATGCTGTATTTTTAATCTCCTAATTTTATTTATTTATTATTTTTAAAATTATCCAGTCAGCAGAAGAAAATAGTAGGTTTCCTGGACGTGGAAGGACATTAGATGCAACCCAAACAGAAACAATCTCCAATAATGCTTCTCCTGACTCAACCCTACAAACAAGACTCTTGGAAAGTAGCAATAGCCCTGTTCATCCTTCAACTTAGGAAGCAATTGCAAGAAATGATAGAAGGTATATTACAATGTGTGATGTAAAAAATTGATATTGCTATTTATTTAATGTGTAAAGAACTATAAAAGGTGAAGGAAAGGAAAGGAGGATTGAAGATGAATTTGAACCCACCATTCTTTCCAATAAATACAAAACTGAAAAAGGTGAGTACATTCGGGAGATAGATATTCCAGAAAGAATCCAGGTCAGAATATTCACATTTACATACTATATATTTCACCATCTATTATGTATTAATTGTTTTTCAACTTTTATCTTTGTAGATATCTGAGGAAAGCATTGGTCCTCCACCGACAGATGAAATGATTATAGAAGAGGAGAGTACTTGGATTCTTCATCAACTTCAAACAGGTGTGGTATTATTTGGTAGAGGAGGCGATAGAACAACTAAAGAAGGGCATGACCTGGCAATAGTTAAGGATGACATCATGCGGTTTTTAGAATTTATGCATGTCTAGAAATTAGATGTAAGTGTTCAATCCGATCCCCGATTTAAAAGGACCAAATCTTCTTGGGATCCATGTAACTTGTAACAACTTTGTTATCAGGTACCATTTATTGCTATGTATAAGAAAGAGGAGTGCATGAGCCTTTTTAAGGATCCAAAGCCACAAGATGACAAGGAAAGTGAAAACAAATATGAGAAAAAACCCACGCTGAAGTGGCACTAGGTTCTTTGGCTATAAGGATACATTCTTGTGTTTTTCTGGTTTTATCATGTACATGTTTGTAATTTTATTTTATGAAAGTTACACTATTTCATATTATTCAGATGTCTTGTGAATATTACAGGATTGTAAGATATACACATCACATCTCTTTATCATTATTATTATATTCTCTTAAAATAAAAAGTAAGTGTATGTATGTATGTACCTTGCCAGTGGAAAAAGCTACAGTGTTCTCACATTCAAGATCTGTTATTGCTGACCTTGTTATTCATTAGTTGGAATTAATAACCGATCTTCTTGGGACACCATCAACAGATACCATTAGTAACCAGCTTGATCAACCCAAGTGGATTCACGTAAGGAACCGCTATGTGCAACTGAAAAAGGCGGAGTCACTCCATCTGTTTATTCATTAAAGGAATCGGTGGCAAACCAATGATATGGAAGATTTTTTTTGACATGATATCTGAAACAAGAAGGTGCCCTTTATAGAAATGTAGTATTAGGTTATATAGTTAGGGAAAACCTCTTAATAACAATGTACAATTATATCCCTTAATACCGATGTATTACAATTTTTTGACATGATGTTATTGGATGAAATTGATTGTTTTGATATATATTTATTTATATATTTTTGTATTATGCGTAAATGAGTGTATTAAAGGCACATCGTATATGAATATCGTAAATGGTTGTTGAAGTTTATGACACGCAAATGCGTGTCATCTTCATTTATGACAGGGGCTTTAATGATTCGCAATGCGTGTCCTAAACGCGCGTCGTAAAATTACGATACGCAAATGCGTGTCGTCTTCCTTTATGACAAGGTCTTCCTTGATACGCATTGTGTGTCGTAACTACGCGTTGTAAACAGACGACGCAAAAAATCGTGTCATCTCTCGTTATGACATGGACTTCCTTGACACGCATTTACGCGTCATGTAAGCGTTTTACGACACGCATTGCACGTCGTAAAAGGCTGTTTTTCTAGTAGTGTATCGACTTCTGAACTCTCCAAGCCAGCCAAAAAACTCCTCAAATCGTAATGATCAATAGAATATATATTTTCTGAAATTTTTGTACTCACGGCGTGAACAAGTATGTCTCACGACGTGAATTCAGTGGTTATCCGTGTTTGACAAGGAGTCTTCTACACGAAGTTTATCTTCTCCAATATTCCCACTCATGTCGTGAATCTTCAACCCTCACGTCGTGAATTAAGCTGATTTCATGGGTATCTTTTTCTTTTATTCTCAAAGCCTCCAAAGTTCCAAGCTTTGTCATTTTTAGTCCCTTTTCTTCAAGAATGATTCTATTTGGCTGCAAAGTACAATTTAAAGTTATAAGTATCATTATTCAGTGAAAATAACCAAAATATGTATAAAAATGTAAGTAAATACTACCTAAAAACATGTATAAATATGGCAATATCAAATACCCTACACTTATTCTTTGCCTGCCCTCAAGCAAATCTAATTATTTTTAAACTCAAACTCTTATCACTAACATCACATAGAACATTCCAATTCATGCTCAGCCATTAATGCAAGACCGCAATGCATGCATTTGTGTCTAAAATTTTACTAAGGACCCTCCTAATTCTAAATACTCACAATCCTCATAAACACTCGCCCACTTCTTTTGAACAACGCTCATTTTATGCATCCCTCCAAATCCATCCGCATAAAACTTTCTAACCTCAAGGTATTTTTGATGGGTTTTAGCCATAAGAACTTTCCTATGTGCGCATGCAAAACCCTAATGCTTGGATCTAGGCTTTCTAATTAACCATGCTTTGAATCCAAGACTTCTAATGACTAATTAGGTATAAGAACAATATTAAATCAGATCTAGAATCATACCTTTGAATCTCTTGTTTGATCTTGTTGTCTTGGAGCTCTAGAGTCACAATTGTCACTCCTCTAATGGCTTACAAACACCAAACAACAAGGAGGATGATTTGGGAGAGAGAGGCTAGGAGGAAATCGGCCAGGGGTTCTCTATTCTTAATGAAGTGCCGATTTCCCTTTGCCATAGGGTCTATTTATACTTGTAGACTCCTTAAGGGTTACAACTTAAACCCTAGTTGGATAATCTTCTCTTAAAGCAATCCATATCCTTACCATAGATAGCCTTGGATGATTTTGAGCTATCCCTAGCTTCTAGAATTCTTCCAACCCCTATCCAATAAGGATTTACAGTCTAAAGTTTAACTATCAAACAATTGACAGTTTATACCCTCTTATTTAATTAATCTCTTTAAGTCACCAAATTAATTCTAATTAATTTATGACTTATATTAATCATATAACAATATTATTATTCTTTATATTATTCTCATAATATATTAATAATATTTATTCTCTCTTAATAAATCATCCTATCAAGCTGCTATGGTGAAGGCAACCCAAAAGGACCACGCACAACCGGGTCAAATACTTGCCTAATATAGTTGCAGCCTTAGACACTATTCCAACAGTCTCCCACTTGGATAAGTCTAGTAACTATATGCACAAGTACAATTCGATTTGCAATCGTAGCTCTCAAAGACGCTGTCAAACTCTGATCTAATCAATCTTGTCCTTTAGATAAGGGATCGTACAATCCTCTGTTAGATATCATGCTGACAATTCTATGGAATGATTAGTCAAGCATTTAGGTTTCTCGATCTCCGATTTATTCGACATAGAAGTTAATCGAACACATTAATTCAGTTCTGACCGGGCCCGACACATAAGTCAAATCAAATCATCGAGCGGCCGAGATATCGCTTCTACCCTCTTGGAATAAAAGTTACAGATAAACTTCGACTTATATGCATTTACTTATTCATTAACCAACTATACACAACAATGCGTTTTATAACACCGAGTTACTGATGCATTTTCACATTATCAATGTACAACCAATTAACAAATAACAAACCATATATCTAGGTTTTAAGACTATATGATATTATCGTCTTGCGATCACCCTTTTATATCATATTCCATAAGGTGATTCCAGCAAGCGCGAGTTTGTTCCAATGCTCAAAACCAGTTCATAAGCACTCATGAACGTCACAATAATCTTTTGCTATGTCTAATACCATTTAGACAATCTACATACCAATTCATGACAATCTTCATTCATATCTACTCCCAACATATGAACGATTGTGGACAATTTGAATAATTCGATTATTCTTAATAAACTCAATTATTCTGGAAGTCAAAACATGCAAAATGAAACAATAGTTAAACAATTAACATAAGATAGTAACATTACTCATAAATAAAACTCCTTTATTTAATCATCAAATGTCAATTACATTTATCTATTACACGTTTCTAATACTATCTAATTTATGCTAATATCATCCTTCAACCCAATACTCCTAGCATGCTGCAAGTGCTTAACCCTACTCAGTCCCTTCGTAAGCGGATCTGCTGGGGTATCTTTTGATGATATCCTCTTCACTACGAGTTGTCCTTCTTCTACACGATGTCTAATAAAATGATATTTTCTGTCGATATGTCGTGATCTACCATGATCCCTCGGTTCCTTGGTCAAGGCAACCACTCCTTCATTATCACAGAAAATCTCCATGGGCTCCTTTATGGCAGGTACAACTCCAAGATCACCGATGAAGTTCTTCAGCCATATTGCCTCCTTCGACGCTTCGCTCGCTGCAATGTACTATGATTCGCACGTTGAATCAGCTACGGTTTCCTGCTTGGAACTTTTCCAAGTCACTGCTCCTCCATTCAGGGTAAAGACCCAGCCCGACTGCGAACGGTAGTTGTCCCTGTCGGTCTGAAAGCTGGTGTCACTATACCCTTGCACCTTCAAGTCATCACTCCCTCCGAGGACTAAGAACCATTCCTTCGTCCTCCAAAGGTACTTAAGGATATTCTTCACCGCAATCTAATGGGCTCTGCCAGGATTCCTTTGATATCTGCTAACCATGCTCAAAGCAAAGGCTACATCAGGGCGAGTACAAGTCATAGGGTACATGATTGAGCCAACTGCGGAAGCGTATGTTACTCGGCTCATTTATGCTATTTCAGCTTCGGTACTCGGACTTTGAGTCTTACTCAACTTGGCATTACTTTGTATCGGTAATTCTCCCTTCTTTGAGTTTTCCATACTAAAACGTTTTAGTACCTTCTCTAAGTAAGTATTCTGACTAAGTCCTATTAGTCTCTTACTTCTTTCTCTTACTATCCTTATTCCCAAAATGTAAGAAGCCTCTCCGAGGGCCTTCATAGCGAAGCACTTCCCGAGCCAGGACTTAACTTCCTGCAGAGTCGGGATGTTGTTTCCTATGAGTAATATGTCATCGACATATAGAACGAGGAAGCTAACTATACTCCCACTGGCTTTGACATATACACATGATTCATCTTCGCTTCGTACAAATCCAAACTCTTTGACTTTCTCATCGAAGAAAAGATTCCATCTGCGAGACGCTTGCTTAAGTCCATAAATGGACTTCTCAAGCTTACACACTCTATTCGGATGCTTCGGATCCACAAACCCCTCTTGCTAAGCCATGTAAACATCCTCAACCAACTTTCTGTTAAGTAAAGCGGTCTTGACATCCATTTGCCAAATGTCATAATCATGAAATGCGGCAATCGCTAGTATCACTCTAATAGATTTTATCTTCGCAACTGGTGAGAAGGTCTCATCATAGTCAACTCCGGGAGTTTGAGTAAAGACCTTCGGAACCAATCGCGCTTTATATGTGTGTATGTTTCCATCCATGTCCGTCTTCTTCTTGAAGATCCATTTGCACCCAACGGTCTTACGTCCGGGCACATTATCAACCAAATTCCAAACTTGGTTATCATACATGGATTGGATCTCGCTGTCCATTGCCTCTTTCCATCTTGCAAATTCCGGGCCTGCCATGGCTTCCTTATAGCTATTAGGTTCATCAAGATTTATTAGTATACCATCACTAATATACGTGTCCCCTTCGATAGTATGAAAACCATAAAAGTGGGGTTGAACTCTAACTCTATCAGAACGTCTAAGAGGTAAGGATTCGTCAATCGATTCAACCGGAGTTTCCTCCTCGGGTTGAGTGCCAGCGGTAGAGGTTCCTTCATCTATCGACTCTTGAATCTCTTCAAGCTCGATTTGCCTCCCACTGTCTCCTTGGCCTATGAGTTCTCGCTCTCAGAAAACTCCTCTCTTCGCAACAAAGACAACATTGTCCTTCGGTATATAAAAGAGATATCCAAAGGATTTCTGCGGGTAGCCGATGAAAATACATCGCTCACTTTGAGGTTCGAGCTTGTCGTGAGTATCTCGTCTTACGAAAGCCTCGCAACCCCAAACCTTGATATGTGTCAACGAGGGAGCTTTCCCTGTCCATATCTTGTGAGGTGTTTTGGTAACCTTCTTAGTAGGGACTCAGTTAAGGATATGGGCGGCAGTCTCTAAGGCATACCCCCAAAAAGAGATAGGTAGTGAAGCACGACTCATCATAGAGCGAACCATATCCAATAAGGTTCGATTACGCCTTTCTGCCATACCATTCAACTGCGGTGTCCTAGGAGGCGTCAATTGTGAAACTATTCCATACTCCTTGAGATAATCTTGGAATTCAAGACTTAGGTACTCTCCTCCTCGATCGGATCGAAGCATCTTGATTTTCCTGCCCAATTGATTCTCCACTTCATTCTTGAACTCTTTGAACTTTTCAAAGGTTTCTGACTTTTGCTTGATTAAGTAGATATACCCATATCTACTATAATCATCGGTGAAAGTTACGTAGAAGCGGTTCCCATCCTTTGTGGTTGATCTAAACGGTCCACATACATTGGTATGTATTAGGTCCAATAGACCCTCACCCCTTTCACACATACTCATGAAGGGTGATTTAGTCATCTTTCCAAGCAAACAAGATTTTCACGTGTCATCTTCCCTAAGGTCGAATGACTCTAACACTCCATCCTTTTGGAGTTGGGCTATGCGTTTCTTGTTGACATGTCCAAGACGACAATGCCACAAGGATGCTCTATCCATACTATTGGAAGAATCTATGTTTAAAACATCATTTCCTAAGTTATCAACAATCATAACAGTTTCATAAATTCCATTACATGGTATAGCTTCAAAATAAAAGACACCATTTAGATAAGCCAAAATAGAACCATTCTCATTATTAAAAGAAAATCTAAAACCTTGTCTAAATAAACCATGAAATGAAATGATGTTTCTAGCCATTTCTGGCGAATAGCAACAATTGTTCAAATCTAAACATAAATTATTCCTAAGCACTAAAAAATACACTCCAATCTTGGTCACAGGCGACGATCTTCTGTTCCCCATGATTAGATTGATCCTTCCTTGCTCCACATCCCTACTTCTTCTTAGTCCCTGCACATTAGAACAAATGTGATAACCACAACCGGTATCAAGAACCCAAGAAATAGCATGATTAGAATCGTTAGATTTAATTGTGTATATACCTACGAAAGACGGCTTGATCTTTCCTTCCTTGATGGCTTGCAGGTATTCTGGGCAGCTTCTCTTCCAATGTCCTATCTTATGGCAGTGGTGGCACTCTGCTTCCTTTGGGTTAGGGCAGGGCTTAGCAGGATCAACTTTGGTCCCACTAAAAGAGGCACCATCTCGGGCTTTAACCTTGCGATAGTTCTTAGATGAAGCCTTCCTCTTCTTTCCCTTTCCTTGACCAATAGCCAAGACAGGAGCAGCGGGTGGATTGGGAGTTGGTGCAGCAGACTTGTCTTTGAAGTTGCTCTCAGCGACCCTCAAGAGACCTTGGAGTTTGCTTAGGGTGACCTCCTCTTTGTTCATGTGGTAGGTCATCCTAAATTGATTGTAGCTCGGAGGCAAAGAGTGAAGCACCATGTCGATCGCCAAGTCTTCCCCAAAGTCAACATTCAACTTGCGAAGGCGGTCGACATACCTTTGCATCTTTTGCAGGTGCACGGTAAGAGACTCTCCATGACCCATCTTAGCGGAAATCATGTTAGTGAAAATCTCATAACGCTCTTGTCTCGCGTTCTGGTGGTATCTTTCCAATAAGTCTTGATGAATTTCGTACGAGTACATGTCCTCATAGGACTTCTGGAATTCGGAGTTCATGGTGGCTATCATGATGCAATGTACCTTCGTTGCATCACGCTCATGTGTTTCAAAAGCGGTCATTTCAGCCGGAGTAGCGATTTCAGGGTTGATTTTTTCGAGCTTCTCATCGAGGACACACTCCTTATCCTCATAGCGAGCAATGGTGCGAATGTATCTTATCCATTCGCTAAAGTTCGTCCCATCGAAACTGACCTTTTGACAAAGGCTCATCAATGTGAAAGAACTTGCAGCAGCGTTGTTTGTGTTCGACATCTACAAATAGAAATGACAAAGATAGATTAGAATATGAATCCCTAATTATCACCCAATAAGAAAAATTAGGGCTAGAATCCAACAACAATATTTACATATTAGAAAAGGGATGCCGTAATCCAACATGCAAATAATATGAAGGTAAGTGAATGACGATTCACTAATTCTCCACCACAAAAACCTAACTATAAGTCCTAAATGTATTGAGAATTCCTAGGTTCGGATGAGATTCATTGAAACTATTCAATGGCATGTTTAAATCTCGATATGCCCCTTTAGTTTGTGACTGGGATACCAAAGATCACAAAGCGGGTGTGAATTACCATGCAAATTCACATGGTGCCTTCATTGTAACAATCACCTATTCGATGTGCCGGTAAACCACACACACTCCATCGAACTATGATAAACAATGAATCACCCTTTGCCACCTTTGCTTAGAACCAATTAGTGTGCCGGTAAACCACACACGCTCCACTAACTTCTTAGCAAGGGTGCAAAGTGTAATTTCATGGGATTGCATCAATTCACTTTTCCTAAAGTAACTAAGATTGGGAAATTTTTAACATATGTGTAGTTACTTTGTATTACTTATTATACTTTTAATGAGAGGATGAGGTTGCCCTATCCTACCCGTTCGGCTAACGAACCTCCACCAATCAAGCAAGCGGTGGGTGTGAGTGTACACCCATTAAGCGCCATTTTATAGGCCGCAACCTTATACCCACCTTGTAGATCAGCTTCGTGAATGAGGCCTACTAACGGTAAGACTAGCATTTTAGTTTTATATATATATATATATATATATATATATATATATATATATATATATATATATATATATATATATATATATATTAATCTTGTAATATTATACTAGTATAGGGTTGTATTTTAAACTTTTAAAATCCAGGGTTTGAAATTTAAATTGTCTAAATTAAAACTTTTAATCACAAAATATAAATTTCAAAAATTTAGGACAAATTTTAAACATTTAAAACATGGAGGATCAAATAACAAATAATTTTAATTAACAATTAATTTCCTAATTATCTATATTTGATTTATTCAAGATTTCATGCAAGATAATTACCAAATTAATCAAAATAATTAATTAATTATCATATAAGGAAATTAAATATTTTATTATTTGATAAATATCTTTAATTAGATCAAGATTATATTCATATATACCAAAAATTCGGATTAGGGTTGATCTAATATGATTAAGGTAAGTTTCCATAAGATAATCATGAAGAAATCCCGAATCTGGCCATTCCTGACCCTTGGACTCGCCGAGTCCACTATGGAACTCGCCGAGTCCATGACTCAGAAACACAAAAAACGAATTTTTCAGTTAAGTTTCAACCAAATAAGCAACAATTTAATAGAAACCAAGCTAGGCTCTGATACCACTGATGAGTTTTAGCCATAAGAACTTTCTTATGTGCACATGCAAAACCCTAATGCTTGGATCTAGGCTTTCTAATTAAACATGCTTTGAATCCAAGACTTCTAATGACTAATTAGGTATAAGAACAATATTAAATCAGATCTAGAATAGTACATTTGAATCTCTTGTTTGATCTTGTTGTCATGAAGCTCTAGAGTCACAATTGTCACTCCTCTAATGGCTACAAACACCAATTAGCAAGGAGGATGATTTGGGAGAGAGAGGCTAGGAGGAAATAGGCCAGGGGTTCTCTATTCTTAATAAAGTGCCAATTTCCCTTTGCCATAGGGTCTATTTATACTTGTAGACTCCTTAAGGGTTACAACTTAAACCCTAGTTGAATAATCTTCTCTTAAAGCAATCCATATCCTTACCATAGATAGCCTTGGACGATTTTGAGCAATCCCTAGCTTCTAGAATTCGTCCAACCCCTATCCAATAAGGATTTACAGTCTAAAGTTTAACTATCAAACAATTGACAGTTTATACCCTCTTATTTAATTAATCTCTTTAAGTCACCAAATTAATTCTAATTAATTTATGAATTATATTAATCAAATAACAATATTCTTATTCTTTATATTATTCTCACAATATATTAATAATATTTATTCTCTCTTAATAAATCATCCTATCAAGTTGCTATGGTGAAGGCAACCCAAAAGGACCATGCACAACCGGGTCAAATACTTGCCTAATATAGTTGTAGCCTTAGACACTATTCCAACAATTTTTGTTAAGATACCCAAGCATACATAATCTAGAAATTACAACTATTGATACCACAATTGAGCTCTTTGGAATTCTTCACTTCTTTGATATAATTGATCTTTGATTTCTTTGACTTCACCACCTTTTGTGTTTGAGTTTTGGTATCTTCAACTTTTTTGAATTTCTTCATAATTTTGATCTTTGATCTTCATACTTTGTTAGGTCCAAAATTCTAACAACTTTTTGGTAATTTCTCTCTCTTTTTTTTACTTGTATCTCACTTTTTTTCACTAAAAACCTACATGCTTAAGCAAGGGCGCTTAACTTCAACATTTATTGGTTAAGGCATTAGCCTAAGTGCAATGACTACTTAATCTTTCCTAGATACATTTCTGGTACACGGTGCAAAACATATTGCGATCCTCAAACTAAGCGAGGTTGTGGTTTTGTCCCATGATTTCACTAGAACAAAGGGGGCAACAAATGCACTATAACGTATATTGGCTCAACTAAACATTTGAGTTCTCATCGGATCATCCCATACAACACTAGCAACCTAAGTTCAAATGTGTGGAAAAATTGTGCATCTCGAATACGGACTCTTCTAAATAGGAACTTGGATCTTGATCACACGAGATATGTAAATGTTCCGAAAAAATATGGAATTGAGCCTTCAATCTTCAACAAATGCAATGCAAATCTCTAAAGCATAAAGAACAATGTGGGAAAGCATACGCCACATTACATGGTAGAGAAAATGAGCCATAATAATCTTCATCATAATTCCAAGAAGATAAGTGGTGAACCATGGTATAATATGCGTCAATGATCTTCAATTTTGTGGAAATGCAAGATTCACGATGTGAAGCTAAATGTCACGACGTGAAATCACTAAAACATGTAATCTGTGAACCATTGAAAACTTGACTAATGACGTGAATATTAAGGATTCACGACGTGAGAACTGGCCAACAGAAAATAATTCTGTTATTTTTTATGACTCTTCTCTAACTCTATCCTCTCTCTCGACTCACCCGACACTTATTTTAAATTGTGGGTCTCAACTCTCGATTCTACACTCTCGGCTAAACATAAACCTCTTGTATCTCGACACTCCTTCTCTGCGACTCCTCTAGCCATTGTGAAAATAATACCAAAGGAAGAGAAAAATAACATAATAACTTTAAGAGTCTTAAAATCCCAAAACACACAAAAACAAACCAAATAAACTAAAAATAAACTAAAAAGAAAATCAATCATCATCTTCTTCATCGTGTGCTCCACTTGTCCCGGCTCCATCTCCCCTTGGCATCCAAAGTTCTTCCCATGTTGGGATATATGGGTATTGAGGTGGCACGGTTGGTGGTCTAACCACACCCATGTGATAATAGATACCCTCGATAAGTTGGGTATTATAAGTGACGCCCCCACGAAGGTCATTTAAATATGTACCCTCCCGACTTTGGAATGGGTCGGTAGGTATACTGCCTTCATATCGTTGAGCTCTCCCTGTCTCTACCCGTGCTCTCACATTCCTTCACCAAGGCCTTGGCTGCGGTTGTTGATCGGGTTGGTTTTCAACTTCTTCACTATCAGTGTGAACGATACCCCAATGTGACCCATAATTGGCCACCACCCTCATCGTATCGAGGTAACCCAAAGTAAACTCATTTCCCTCCATACAAATTAGTGTCCTTGTAATGGCGGGAATGATCAAACCATAAGATCGGGCCAATCGGGTGATGAACTGACCTCCACATATTGGGCTCCCAGGTTGGGAACTCACCGTGTGTTCCGCTAAATAACGGGCTAGGAAGTAGGGGATATTGCAACACACCCCCGACTGCAAAATAGTCCATAAGAAAAACAAATTCAGCTTTGTAACTTTGTCTCCATGTCACATGTGGTTGATGGAAAAGGTGATGAGCAGATGAATAAGACGGTGAATGGGTGACTTAATGCTACTCTCTGGTGACACACCGGAATTAAATACTCTTGACACGATATTGCTCCAAAACTCAAGTCCCGATGCTCCTCCCACATATTCACAGGCAGCCTCACGTAACAACATAGTAAACTCAGGAGACATGGCCTCGTGGGCCTCATATAGACCCATTCGCTATGAAAACTCCACTAAGTTGCATTCCCGATATTCCCCGCCTAAACGGAAAATCAAAGCTTATGGAAAAGTACCGATCTTGGACGTTTTCGTGAAACGCCACAATGGAGAAAAACTCAACGCACAGTTCCTTGTACACTCATTCTTGGATGGCGAATAGATTGTTCCACCCCTTGCACGTAAAAGAATACATGTGTCCCATAAATAGTTTTGTAAGAAATAGGTTAAGCCTATCAACGAGACCAACTTCTCTTAATCTTTGCCAATTCACTGTCGGCGCAACCGCGAGCTCTCGATTGTGCAACCACCCTAATCGGTTGTTATAGTGAGCACAAACATCCCTTGATATAGTTGTTGGTAACACATAAAATGGGTGCAAGTTAGCAACCCCGGCTAGAACTTCACGTCTCGGTGCCATTTTCCTGCAAAAATAGATAAACAACAAAAACCAAATAAATATCCAACATATTAGGTTACAAAACAGAAGTAGTTCTGATGGTGCCCAGGATTCATGTCGTGAATCATATGGATTCACGTCATGAGTTTGTCCAATACAGAATAATCGCTCACGACAGCTTATAAATCGGGCTAAAATTATTGGTGGGGTTTATTCCTATGTTGATTCTAAGCACAATCTAGCAACATGCAGTGGATATATCACATTTTTAGGGCAAAAATTCGACATCTAAACTAATATAAACCCTAGCCCTTTATTTCAACAAATAAGGCAAAATTAATCACTAGAAGTAGAAAGTATTTATATACCATAAATAGTTGTTTACGTGAGCAAAAAGGTATTACGTGTTGGATTCGGCTGAATTCGGGATGAAGGGGGACCAAGGAACCGGATTCACTTCGTGAGGAATAAAGAAGTGATTTAGGTCAAAGTGGTTTTTGTTCTTTAATCTGTGGTCCCGTGTTTTCAAAGTCCACGTCGTGAGTTTATATGACTCACGTTGTTAGTAATTGTGAGCTAATCAGTTGGGCCATTCAATTAAGTAATAGTGGGCTTATATACTTATTGGGCTAAAAGAGCCTGGTGCGTAAATCCTTCTGGACTCACGTTGTGAGGCATACGCGCTCACATCGTGAGTGTTGTCTAATCAATAATTAAAAATTATTTGTTATATGAAAAAAATCTTAATTCAATTACCACTTAATTCAGGGACCCTTCACTTAATGTATTTACCATTCATAGAATTACTTAGATGATGAGAGGATCAATTTCCTAAAAAAAACTAAAAATGCAAAAACTAATTAAAGGCAAAAAGAAAATTCAAACCAGGCTCGGGTTGCCTCCCAATAAGCGCTTATTTTTGATGGAGTTGTGAGCCGGACTCCGTGCCTCCTTACATTGAGTTGTCCAAAGAGTCCATCACCAACTGAACTTTTTGCTCCTTCGATCACCTTTTGAAAGCTTGAGCTCGTCGTTTATACGCCTTTTTCAAATTCTCCTTTTTAGCTTTAATTTCATTTGTATCGAGCTTTCTTTTGGTCCCTTTATTTTCTTGCAAGTTGTTGTCTACTTTTTCCTCTTCTTCCAGCTCTATAGGAACCATCTTGTCATCCATACTCATGCTCTTTTTGTAACATCCGGATTTCCAGGTATACTATTTTATTTATTTAATTCGGGATTTGTTGACTGACACGACGAGTTAGTGCCTCAACTCGTCGAGTAGAGTCGCGACTGATGACGTGGATTAATGAATCGGCTCGACGAGTCTGTGAGTTGACTCATCGAGTCAACGTTGTTGAGGAAACCTTAAATTCTTGGGCCTGTAGCCTATTTAAAGGCACTTATAGCCTCATTTGCAGCTACCCTTCCCTGAGAGCAAACCCTAAACGACCCTTGACCCGTGAGAGAGAGTGCTTAGCTAATTGTGAACTTTTGGTGCATTTCGTGAAGAGAAAGGAAGGATTGCAATCGAAGGAACAAGAAGGTGTTGTTAGATCTGAGGTTGTTTCACTCCAGAACGTCTAAAGGAGGTATTAAGCATCACCATTCTCATTTCTTCATGTAGATCTTTTGTTTGTGGGAATCTAGGGTTTTTCTCCCCAAATATGAGCACCTTGTGAGATTCATGCTCATTGAGAGAGATGGACTTCAGATCTGGATCATGTAAGGTCCCTAGAATCCAAATCTCCCTACTTGATTAAACCATGATAAGTGATATTGAGTGAAAAACCCTTGATGAGGTGAGATTGGCATTTCAAGCTCTTAATGTCATGCATGGATGTAAAGCCTATGACTTTACGTGATAAGTGAGCCTTAGGAGTATAGATCTAGAGTTTGGGTAGGTTCCCTGCCTTGGAATCGTCTGAATAAGGTGAGAGTCTGAATGGACTCGCCGAGTCAAGGGGCTGACTCGACGAGTCGGTTAGGGTTTTCCAATTTAGTTGTCGATGCTGTTACTCGGTGAGTTACGGTTAACTCAGCGAACTGAATCACTTCAAAGAACGCGGAGAATCGAATGGACTCGGCGAGTCACTCGAGTGCACTCGGAGAGTCATGTCAAACTGGGACTGTTGACCTAAATTGACCACTATTAACTTAAGGGCTTGGCCAACATTAGTAATAGAAATTATAGAGGGGTAAAATGGACTTTTACCCATTTCAAGAGCTAGAAAAGAGTTAGAGAGACTTGTGATGTAAGAATGAGGTTTTGATTAGAGATTATTATAAAATGTGTTAGGCGGAGGCTAGTTCGGGATTTACGAGTACGTATCTACTACTTGTTGACTACGAGGTGAGTCTTCTCACTACACTTACCATGAGTGGTATCTTGTTGTGATTGAGTTTATGTGCTATCTATATATTGTAATAATATGCATTATGTCTTGGTGATTTAAGTTGATTATTGTTGCTATGAGTTTACCGAGTAGGGACTAGAGAATCCCACTGAGACACATGGACCGGAGGGTCTTATAGAGTTATAGCCTCGAGTGGCTAACTATTTGTGTGTGGTATTTTGTAACGCCCGTAGATCCGGGCTAGTCAATTTAGAGATGATAAGCGTCAAAAATGACTTTTTGATAAAAGAGTGTTTAGAATGAATAATCATAACCGAGTTTTAGTATATGTCACAAGGTTTCCGCGCATATAAAGAATGCCGAAATCCGAGTTATAACGAAGAAGTTATGAGCTATCGAAGTTTCGCGACAGAACCGGCACGACACAGCGCGACGTAAATAGTGAATTTACGTTAGAGATATATTTAGCCTTAGCGATCTAAATGAAAGTCGTATCATACGTTAAACCGAGAGCATACATAAAAAGATCGTCCAAATATGACTTCGTATGAGGAAATTATGATTTTTCAAAGTTTCGGCTTAACAGTAGACAGCCCGAATACTCGATTTGAGATCGAGCGGTTTTTAGCTGAAACAATCTAAACAAGAATCGAAGATCTCGTCAATGGTAGTGCAACAGTAAAAAGACAGACAAAAACAGACGGCAGATGAAGAAGTTATGAATTTATTGTTGGATTAGTGTCTAAGTCCATAACTATTTTGGTATGTACTTGACCCGATGGTGCATGGTCCTTTTGGGTTGCCTTCACCAAAGCAACTTGATAGGATGAATTATGGAGAGAAAGGATTAAATATGATTTATTAATATATTATGAGAATAATATATTAAAGGAGAAATCATATTGTTTAATTAATATTAGTCAAGAATTAATAAGAATTAAGTTTGTGGCTAAAAGAGATTAATTAAACTTAAGGGACTAGAATTGTAATTATAAGATAATTGCAATTGGGCTATGGATTACCTTATAATATAAGGTTGGACGAATTCTATGGGGAAACCCATTAGAAATCGTCCAAGGCTTATTAAAGAAGGGTCCATGGGTTGCTTAGGGCCTAAGCATCCAAATTAGGATTTCCTAGTTGAAAACCCTAATAGCCTACATGTATATATAGTACCCTTAAGCCTCAAAAACGTGGTGAACTAATTGGTTAGGGTTCCCACACGTTTTGGGCAGCCTCCTTCTCTTCTCCTCTTTATCCTCTTGCTCTTGGTGTTTGTGAACCATTAGAGGAGTGACATTTGTGACTCTAAGCTTTCTAAAGTCATTACAAGGACGATTTGAGATTGTTATTGCTACATAACAATCAAGGTAATATCTTAAACCCATTCTTATGTTAATATGATTATTTGTATGCTAGAACTAGGGTTTAAAGTCTTGGATGAATAACATGTACAATAGAGAAACCTAGATCCAAGCATTAGGGTTGCATGAGCACATAGGATGTTCTTATGGCTAAAACCCATCAGTGGTATCAGAGCCTAGATTGGTTTCTATTGTATTGATGCATATTTGATCGAAATGAGCACTGAAAATCGAAATTTTTTGCTTCTGAGTGTTTGACTCGCCGAGTCACTTGGTGCACTCGCCGAGTCACTTGGTGCACTCGCCGAGTCAGCTGTACTCGACGAGTCAAAACGTCTGACAGCTCATATTCGCGATTTTCTTCCTGTTTTGGCTTTGGATAATTACCATAAACATGTTTTTGTTATAAAATCCGAATTTTGTCAACATTTGGTTATTATCCTTATCAAAATAGAAGATAATTGTCATAATTTAGATAATCAATTGTTTTATTAGATAAAGTTTGATTATTTGTAATTTAGATTTGAATTATCTTGTGAAAAAGTTTTAATTTTTTCCCTTTAGGTTTTATGGTTTAAATTTGATACTTAAAAGTTTTGTTTTGAAATTTAAATAGTTGAAACCCTAATGTTTTGAAATGTTTCAAAACTTGCCCTCAAGTTTTGGAATTTAAAAGTTGATTAAAAGTTTAATTTAGAAATGTTAAATTCTAAAACCCTAGTATTGTTTTGAAAAGTTCAAATCACACCCTTATGGTTTTATTAATTAATTAAAGGTTATAATTAAAAGAGATTTAGTGAATCCATAAAGTTTTGGTTTACAATTTAATTAAATTAAAAGTGTAATTTATTAAATTAGAACACCTAGTATTTTAAAAGTAGAAAATACACCCTATACTATATATAACATTAAAAGTCTAACATTATATATATATATATATATATATATATATATATATATATATATATATGTATGAGTAAAAATCAGTCTTACCGTTAGTAGGCCTCATTCACGAAGCTGGTCTATAACGGGTGTTTAAGGAAATTGCCTATAAAATGGCGATTGAATGGGTATCCACTCTTACCCACCGCACTGTTGACTAGTGGAGGGTCGTTAGCTGAACGGGTAGGATAGGACAGAAACCTTCCATTATAAGTATAATGAAGTATAAAAGTAACTAAATGCTTTCATAAAATTCTCAATCTTAGTTACTTTAGGCAAAAGTAAATTGATGCAATTCCATGAAGTTACACTTTGTGCCCTTGCAAAGACGTTAGTGGAGCGTGTGTGGTTAACCGACACACTAAATGGTTCTAAGCAAAGGTAGCAAAGGGTGACTCAATGTTTGTCATAGTTCGGTGGAGCGTGTGTGGTTAACCGGCACATCGAATAGGTGACCGTAACATGTGAGGGCACCATGTAAGTTTGCATGGTTATTCACACCCGCTTTGTGATCCTCGGCATCCCAGTCACAAACTAGAGGGGCATATCGAGATTTAAACATGCCATTGAAATGTTCAATGAATCTCAAAGGATCTAGGAGTTTTCATAGATTTTAAAACTTAAATTTCTTTTTCATTTTTTAATGGTGGAAAATTAGTGAATCGTCATTCACTTACCTTCAAATGTTCTGTAATTAGGGTTACGGCATCCCTCTCCCGAGTTGTGGAATATTGTGTTGGGTCCTAGCCTTAATATCTCATTTGGGTGATTTATTAAGGACTCAATCAACCAACTAACTTGAAATTTGTTTTCTCCCGTTTTGTAGATGTCAAAGTACGACAACTATGATCTTCCCAAATCCTGTGGAACAAGCATTCCACATGAAGATGATATTCCACGATTCGATCGAGGAACAAGAAATCATGCTTCACTTCCTCCTCCTCCTCCCGTTGTTCTCCCTTACCCACAAGATCGAAGAATTGAAAGGTTCAATGTCACTAAAGCCCTATTGGAAATGAAACATGAAGATGGTAAACCCGTGTGTGTCCACGTTCTAGGAATGAAATCACACATCGATAGGTTGATAATGTTGGGTGCGTCATTCCCTGATGAGTTGGCTATAGGCTGGGTTCTACAGTCACTCCCTAAATCATATAATGAGTTCAAAAGAAAGTATTATATGATGGATCATGATGCAAACCTCATTGACCTAACTTACATGCTCATTGCTGCTGAATCAGAAATGATTTGGCAAAGCAATGGAGCATATTTTTTGGGAAAGTCAACCAACCATGCTTCCGAGGACGTTCTAGGAGAACCGACCTGCGTTTGCTGCCAAGAGAAAGGGCGTTGGATACAAGTCTGCCCTAAGAGCCTGAAGAGTCCAGAAGATGGGAAAGTCAAAGAGTATGGCTGTGCTTTAGGTAAAATCCACTATCTAACTCCATTAAGTTCCTATTCGTTGATTCTTAATACATGATGTGATAAGATTGCATTTGAATGTTTTGCAGGATCAGTGAACAAGAGAGGAAGCTTGATGAAAGAGAAAAATGAGTCTAATCACGAAGAAATGGATCTCAATCGCATGGATTCGAAGATTAGATTTTGAGCTTAGAAAGTTATGATAGAGTTGTTAGGAATATTCAATTACATAGTCTTTCAGTTGATTTTGCATTGTAAGGACAAATGTTTTCCGCTGCTTTTATGAATAAAAAATAAATTTTGGTTTGACTCATTTATTTATTTATTTATTTCCTTGCAATGAAATCGTTATGAAAAATTGATGTTTGCGTATTTCTACAACGAATGGATGTGATTCTTAATTATGTTAATTGTGGAAATGTCAAGAATTTACCAAATAGGGAGAGTTTCTCATCATCCAAGTTTCAAGTGGACAGAAACTTGAAATCATGCAACAAGTATTGTATGATGAATGAAAAACTTTCACATTTGGGAAAATTAGACTAATTCGTTGACAAAGTGTCAAGTGAAGGACTAGGAGATCAAGTACACAAGGTTATGTGTTGATCAAGTTCACCACAAGAGTAACAAAGATATTCGTCATGATTTACTACGGTTGAGTAAATATGATTACACTTATGAGATTAAGTGTAATTCTTAGTTGATTGAAAAAGTTTAAATCAATAGCAGAACGAATAAAAGGAATCAAGTAGGCAAGAAGATAAAAGTTTCTCTATTGTAAGAAGAAGGGAGAGTACCTTTTATTATGTTTTATGATAGGTCTTAATGATTAAGAACCATATCTCAATTGATCCTCTAAGTGAGTCTTAGTGCAATTGTATGTCTAAGAAGAGGAATCAAGAATTGAAGAAATGGTTAAATCAAGAAGTCAATCATACTTCGTTCCAAAACAAGTCTTAAAGTTAAGATTGTGATATTGAGTGACAAGTCTTAAGAAGGTTTATAACACTCATCAAATGTAGAATATGGAAAAAGTTTTCTTATTCTTGCACATTTGAAATTGGAAAGTTGTGATGTCTTGGATAAGACAAAGATCAACTAGGACCAATTTTGTGAAGTGTTGATAAAAACTACACTAACTCTTGAATATTTGTTTGTCAAGAAATGTTTTATTGACAAAAGAATCTTATATGTCAAGGAGTCAGTGGGAGTCTTAATGATCTTGAAAAGTTTCAAGAACTAATCAAAATAAACCTTATCGAACATCACTAGCACACGACTTAAGGTTTACAACCTATCGTGTTGACATTATCTTGTTTCTGTGTCGTTCCAATTAAGTTAATTATGCATGTGAGCCCTATGGGTTCTCATTTGAATGCATAAAAGGCAAGGACCTTAATCAATGAAAAGTACATTGATGGGAAAGGGTGAGTTGCTTAACTACTTGGAAGACATGGTGGGCAGCCGTGTTACCATAAGGCAAGAAATCAAGATTGAGAAAGGTCGGTCCATATGAGTTTGAATTTGTCGTAAACATTGTTTTGACAAATTCACATGGATAGGAACACATACACCACTAAAATCTAAGTGTCATAAGATTTCCTCCTTCATGAAGATGGATATGAGGAAATGCTTTCACTAAGAGAGATTTTAAGAAGATAGCGATTGTAAAATTGTATTCTCAAATTTGATTATGGTTACGGTATCCCTTTCCATAATTTGAATTATGAGATTTGGCAATTAGTCTGAATTGTTTAAGACACACATATGAGCTATCTTGGATAAAGGTGTATGCGATTAAAAAGCTTAGATAAAAGATTATCAAAGCATTAAGTATTAGAAATATGAACTTAAGAAATTCAATAGGTATTGTTTTTCTGTAAGTTAAGTTGTTTTCTAAATACATGTCAAAGCTAGTGGGAGCATAAGTGTTATGTTTATAATAATCATCATGATAGTGGGAGCATAAATGTTATGATTGTATGATTATTAAGGCAAGTATTTCAAGTTAGCAATATTAATTATAGAAAACAAGAGTCATACTTTGCAAAGTTGTAAGGGTTGAATAGTTGTTTTGCTATAATTTAGGGAGAGAATATTATGCTTCATTTCAAATCTAAAGGATTAGATTGTGGAATGTTAATAAATTTAGTCAAGGATACATAGTGTGTTCTTAAACTTCGAATATGATTACAACATCTCTCTTCATAATTCGAATTATAAGAACGTAGCACATAAAATATTATGGCAGAAGATTGATAAAGTAATAGATCTTCATGTAAGACATTATGCATCATGTCCCATACGCTTCAGGTATAGGATCGATTGCAAATGCTATAATATTTGACCATTCTAAAATTTTCCAAATGTCTAACGCATTTAGAGGGAGAAAGGACAAGAATCGGTTTTGACTAAGATAATTAAACAACTATCAAAGGGCGATCCAAAGCTCGCTGAGGATTGGTCGCTTGTGAGTAGTTGGAAGTATGATATCGGATGGAGTATATCGACATTATTATGAATAGATAAGATTCTATTAAGAATGAGTTGTCATATGGTAAGTATGGAAAGGTTTCCATATTGGGAGTTGGATATTGAGAATCTATGTCTAGATTAGAAACTTTTATGCAAAAGGATGTTCAAAGAAATGTACTTTGAGTGAGAGACATCACATCTATGGAATTGTCTTGTAACAATCTCCGATAGAGGACTTTGTAATTTCATTGGCAATACTCCTTGTGACTTTAGTGCAGTGATATTACGAAAGGATCGTTGCATAAAATGTTAGAATCTAGCATATTCTATAAGTGGCAAGAATTTGATATTCTCTCACTTGTAGAAAGGATTGGGAGTTGTGAAATGAGTATGATTGGTAATGTGTTCATTTGATCTATTTCACAAAGTAAGAACCATAGGAAAACATTGTGTGCATGCTAAGAGCATGGCAGAAGTAAAGTTATGATTCAAGTAAGAAGTTGATTACCCGAAACGACAAATAATGAGTAATCGATATGGTGATGAATAAAAGGTGTTTTATTTATACTCAAAGGTTTGGGGCCATATGGGACTAGTATTATTCTTGTGTTTCACCTTGCATGTTTTGACTTCCCGAATAATTAAGTTGGTTCAAAACAATCAAATTATTCGAACGGACCACAGTCGTTCATATGTTGGAAGTAGGTATGAATGAAGACTGTCGTGAATTGGTGTGTGGATTGTCTAAAGTGTATTAGACATAAGCAATTGTTTGCTGCAACGTTCATGAGTGCTTATGAATATGATTTGAGCATTGGAACTAATCCACGCTCACTTGGATCACTTCATGGATTTTATCATGAGTGATTGGTGAGACGATAACATCTTATATTCTTGAAACCGAGATGTGTGAGTTGTATCTTGTAAGTCGGTTGCACATTGATAATATGTAAACGCACCAGTAACTTGGTGTTATAAAACATATTGTTGTGTATGATTTGGTGAGTAAGTGCAAGCGAGCATTGAGTCAAAGTTTATCCGTTTCTTTTATCCAAAGTAGGATAAAAGCGATATCTGTGGGCCCCTCGATGATTTAGTGATGGCACCTAAGTGCTTGGCCAAGCCGGGACTAAATTGATGTGTTCAATTGTAGTCTGTTGTCAGTCGTCATAAATCTGAATTCGGGAAATAGCACATAGACAGAGAGAATGATTTAGATCCATGTCTCAGTCTATACGATAATATCTAGAATGGAGGAATATATGATCCCTTATCTAAAGGACACGCGTATCTGATAAGATCAGAGTTGACAACGGCTTTAGAAAGCTACGATTACAGATCAGGATATGAATTCATACGCAGAATAGTTACTAGACTTATCCAAGTGGGAGACTGTTGGATTAGCGTCTAAGTCCATAACTATTTTGGTATGTACTTGACCCGATGGTGCATGGTCCTTTTGGGTTGCCTTCACCAAAGCAACTTGATAGGATGAATTATGGAGAGAAAGGATTAAATGTGATTTATTAATATATTATGAGAATAATATATTAAAGGAGAAATCATATTGTTTAATTAATATTAGTCAAGAATTAATAAGAATTAAGTTTGTGGCTAAAATAGATTAATTAAACTTAAGGGACTAGAATTGTAATTATAATATAATTGCAATTGGGCTATGGATTGCCTTATAATATAAGGTTGGACGAATTCTATGGGGAACCAATTAGAAATCGTCCAAGGCTTATTAAAGAAGGGTCCATGGGTTGCTTAGGGCCTAAGCATCCAAATTAGGGTTTCCTAGTTGAAAACCCTAATAGTCTATATGTATATATAGTACCCTTAAGCCTCAAAAACATGGTGAACTAATTGGTTAGGGTTTCCACACGTTTTGGGCAGCCTCTTTCTCTTCTCCTCTTTATCCTCTTGCTCTTGGTGTTTGTGAACCATTAGAGGAGTGACATTTGTGACTCTAAGCTTTCTAAAGTCATTACAAGGACGATTTGAGATTGTTATTGCTACATAACAATCAAGGTAATATCTTAAACCCATTCTTATGTTAATATGATTATTTGTATGCTAGAACTAGGGTTTAAAGTCTTGGATGAATAGCATGTACAATAGAGAAACCTAGATCCAAGCATTAGGGTTGCATGAGCACATAGGATGTTCTTATGTCTAAAACCCATCATTTATAACAGATTTTTCCTGTCCCGGCCTACTAAAAATAATATAATAAAAATAAAGTCAAAATTAGCCAACGGAGTCTAAACAAGAGTTGTAGAGCATAATCTCACTTACGCGTGGATATAAAGAACGTCAAAAACGGAGCTCGTATGCGAAAGTTATGAATTTCTGAAGTTCGGGGCGTGAACCCCAAGGCTGTGTCAGAGCTCACGAGGTGAATATTAGAAATTCACGAGGTGAGTCAGTTCACGAGGTGAATATTAGAAACTCACGAGGTGAACAAATGATGGACGTCTTCCAGGGCAAGTGGCCATGACGAACGCAATGAAGTATCGAGCTCACGAGGTGAATATTAGAAACTCACGAGGTGAATATTAGAAACTCACGAGGTGAGCCTAGCTCACAAGGTGAATATTAGAAACTCACGTGGTGAACTCAGAAAATTCACCCTATAAATAGAATTCAAGGGGCAGCCGAGTTTGGTTGCTCATCTCTTACTCTCCCACTCACGATACTCTCTCTAAGCCCTATTTTAACCCCCCGAAGCCCCGGTATCATCCCGAGACCCGAAGTGAGTCCCGAAGCCTGAAGATCCTGAGAAGAAAAGAGTTTTCGAGCCGAAGCTCTGCCTACGAGAAGCTCGGTGTGTGAAGATCTTCTAGTTTCACCGAAGAAATACTACTCTTAGAGCCGTAGTGCTGCCCGATCATCTTCTGATCAGGTGAGTGTGTGGTCACTTTCTTCTAACACATAAATATTAAGTATTTGCTGTGAAATACGTGCTATGTGTATAATATAAAGTTGTTTATACGTGTGGGTGTATAGTCCCTTTCATAAACACGAGTATAATACAAGTATTGTTTGAATGTATTAAGTGTATGTTTGGGTGAGTGTGTAGTTACTTTCTTCTAACACATAAATACGAAGTATTTGCTATGAAATACGTGCTATGTGTTTATATATTATTTGTCTATTTGAGATGGGCATTGAATTGAAGTTTTATATAGGTTTTAAATGAGTTAAACTGTATATGTATTTTATCTCTACAAATATGTTGGGTAGAACATGGGTAGACGAAATGGTTGGTGTGTGATGAAGGATGAGTTTGAGGATGAGACGAAAGATAAACCTCGATAGCTATGGATTTAGTATTGTAGATAGATGAACCTTGGTAGCTATGGATTTAGTACCGTATAGACAAACGTTGGTTGCTATGGATTTAGTACTGTAGATAGATGAACCTTGGTAGCTATGGATTTAGTACCGTATAGACAAACGTTGGTAGCTATGGATTTAGTACTATTAGATAGACGATGATAGCTATGGACTTAGTACCTTTTAGATAAACGTTGGTAGCTATGGACTTAGTACCTACACTGGTAGCTATGGATTTAGTACCCGATGAATGAACCATAGCAGCTATGGAATTAATGCTTTACGAAAGAGCCTTGGAAGATATTGTATTAGTGCCTAATAAAGAATCCTGGAAGCTATTGTCTTAGTGCCTAATATAGAGTGACCGAATAGATGACTCTTAGGGTAGGCCCTTAAGAGTAAGGAAGATAATGGGATGGGTAATCGGAATGATCGTTTGATGATTGAATATATGTATATATATATATATATATATATATATATATATATATATATATATATATATATATATATATATATATATTGTGGGTTGAAAACCCTATATGCTCACCAGAATCCCAAGCCTGACCCACTCAGTTTTCTTTGCATTACAGGTAATGACACAAGAGTATAAGTTGGTGGACTTGACGAGAGATTTTGGAATATAGATTAGTTGTTATAAATAACTGTTGTAAGGTCTATTTTATATTGTTTATGCTTTTGGTCTGTATCGGAACATGACACCCCCGATATTTTGTTATTTAATGAAAATACATTTCTTTAAAGAAATGCTTTGATAAATTCTTATCATATTTTGTTTTGGGAACAAATTCCGCAACCGTTTTCTTTAAACGAACACTCTGATTTATAAAACAAAGCATAAACAAATCGGTATTTTCTGGCTGTGAAATTGGGGATGTCACATATTTTGGGGAACTCACGAAGCTTCGTGCTTACCGTTATATGTGTTATATATTTCAGGTACTTCTGAGAATCACGGGAAGGCTCCAGCTTGATTGTACAGACTTATTTGGGACCATGTTGAGGATTTTGGGATTTGATTGTAATTGGGAATTATGATGCTCTTTGAGACACTTATGGTTTTATTTATATAATAATTAACACATGAGATTTATGAGTTTTAAAAATGAAAATTTTTTGTTGAAAATTCACAGTGTTACACCTTTCTTTGGAAGTAACCTCATTTTCGTTCTCGTCACTCGATAATTCGTCACTTTCTCTACTTACCCAAGAAGTTGGATTTGTGTAGGCAACGACTTCAACTAAAAATGGAATGGATGCTCTCGGTTTCGTGCATTTGACTTGTTGAATTGTCTTAATTTTTTCTTCCATTAACTTCTCCAATTCTCTAAGTTCATCTTCTTCATCAATGTTGAAAACCTCATCTTCAACATCACTTCCTTGGACACTATCTTGGACTCCAAAAGTTTCCTCTTCATCTCCAACTCTCAAAGTGAGCTTTGAATCGCGAATATCAACCAAGGCTCTAGCAGTATTTAGTAATGGGCGACGAAGAATAATCGGAACATCGGGATCTTCTTTCATATCCATTACCACAAAATCAATTGGAAAAACAATTTTCCTAATTTTTACTAGAATATCTTCTACAATGCCTCTGGGTTGTGTCACTGAACGGTTTTCCAAGTGAATGGTCATCCTTGTAGCCTTCGACTTCTGAATATTCAGCTTCTGATAAAATGAATAAGACATCAAATTTATGTTAGCCCCAGAATCAGCTAAAGCATAAGTCTTCAGATTGTTCCCAAACTCACATGGAAGAGTGAGGCGTCCAGGATCTCCCATCTTCTTAGGTCGGTCTCCCAATACAACTTTAGAGCTCTGCTCACTAATAATAACCTTGGAATTTTTCTTCAATTGTTGGCGAGCGTCTATCAAATCATGTAGGACTTTTGCATATTCAGGAACCTTAGATAATGTCTCGACAAAAGGAGTCTTCATTGGGATACCCTTTACGTGCTTTATAAACTCCAAATGCTCTCTTTCTAGTGGATGAAGATTAGCTTGGGACGGAAATGGTAAATGAGGTCGATAATTCGGAACAAATGTTGAATTACTTTGTTCAGACTGTGCCACGTCGTGAGCATAGAAGGCTCACGTCGTGAGTCTGGTGTTTCGGCATCATTTTTATTTTCGAGCTTTCACTTCTTAGGCTTTAGTTCAGACTGGTTTGGCTCCACTTCCATTACTTCTAGAAACTCAGAGATGGCCTCTTCTTCAGTCGCGATCATCATAACATGGGATTGAGTTTTTTTTTTTTCGGGAAATTATGAGTATAATTTGTTGCTCACCAAAGTAGTTAGTTGACCAAGTTGGGCTTCGAGATTATGGATCGATGCTTGATGATTTCTTAATGAAGCTTGTTGGTCAATCATCATTGTCTGCTATTCCTTCATCATAGCTTGTTGTTCTTTCATCATCTTCATGTGATCTTTTAGCGTTGCATTGGTATCATCATGTCTTTTCTCAGAAGCTTCCATAAATTGGGTTAACATGTTTTCGAAGTCAACTTTCTTCTCAGCTGGTGGTTGTTCCTTTTAGTAGAAGCCTCGGCCTGTCTGCCTATATTTCTCATCTTTTTGCTTCTTATATTCATCATATGGCAACCACTCCTTCTTTAGTTTTCTCTAGTCTCCATCATATTTATCCCCACTAGAATAGTAAACTTGAGCCTTTTTGTTCCCATATTCATCCAAGTGGCAGTCTCTAGTCAAATGTGGACCATTGCATCTTTCACAACCAACTCTAATTGCATGAATTCATTGGTCCATTTGGGTCAACCTCCGGTCCATATTATTTAGCATTGCCATCATAGTAGCCATCTCTTCAGAATGTGCACCCCTACTGCCTTTTACTCCATCTTGTCTTGGGTTGTGGTACTCACGAGAATACTTCGTGAATTTTTCAACTAACACCTTGATCTGATTTGGATTTTTCTTTGTAAGAGGTCCTTGAGAATCAAGGAGTTGCCTTCTCATGAAATTGACACCGTCATAGAATATGGACACTTCTTGTTGTATGTTAAGGTTATGTTAAGGAAAATTTCTTAGTAACCCTTTATAGTGTTCCCATGCCTCGTAAAGTGACTCCCCTGGTTGTTGCTCAAAATTGGTTATCGCCTTCTTGAGTTTAGATATCTTGGATGGTGGGAAGAATTGTTCGAAAATTTGCTCGCGAATCTGGGCCCAAGTAGTGATTGCACCAGGTGGAAGTGCTTCTAACCAATCTTTTGCAACTCCCTTGAAAGTAACGGGAAGCATCCTTAACAAAAATGTGTCTCTGGTAACATTCGGGACATTGAAATAATCTGCAATGTCATTGACCTCATCTAGATGCTTAAAAGCATCCTCATGATCCTTTCCATAAAATGGTATATCCTTAAGTGTAGTAAGGATGTGTCCCTTCAGCTCGAATGTGGCAGTAGCTGAAATTGCAGGTTGTACTAGAACCAGACCAACATCGTCTTTAATTCGCCTTTTGTAAGCTCCCATGGACATATCTTCAATGTTCGCCATTTCGTTTTCTGGCTTGTCTTCGGGTTCACTTATATATAGTCCGAACTCGGCCTCGGATTCATATTTAGATACTTCTGGATTATGTATTGGATCTAAAATTTCAACTGTGCTCTTGTCCTTTGAAGATGTGCTTGACTCTCCCGTTTTCTTCCCTGACGTTCTTCCAAAAACTGATTTGAGATCTTTGAAGGATGACTTCTTTGGTGTTTGATCTTCTTTCACGTTTTTATCCGTCTTTTTGTGAAGAGCTGACTCTGGATCTTCAAGTGGTGGCACCAAAGGTGTTTTAGAACCTATGGCCATTAACTACTGCAATAAAACAAAAATACAAATGTAAAACTGAACAAAAACTAAATAAAAATAGCCCATTGACTGGTCACCACGATGTGGAAAGGGCACCGCCTCGTGTTGTCGCAAAAATTTAAACAGAAAAGAAAAACGAAGAAAACGTAAAAACTACTGAACTCACGTTGTGAGCTTAAGTTTCACGTCGTGAGTTGGGTACCGAAACAAAAATCTAGGCTGGAAATTTAACTTTTTGCATGTTTTACCCCACAAAAGGATCGATTAACCTAAAGCAAATAAATAACAGTCAAATATGTCGTTCCCCGGCAACAGCGCCAAAACCTTGATGCGTGCAAATAGCTACACCTAATTTTATTTTTATAACCTAACTAACTTAACTAACTAAATTGCGCCTAGGCAGTGTACCTAGTCAAATTATAGAATAGTTCAAGTAAGTCGGGTGTCGATCACAGGGAACTTTTTGAACTAGTTAAATTACATACTAATAAGTTAATCTAAATTTCTAGCTAAGTAGTGAGTTTTATCTAATTTTGCAAGTTTAGAATAACTTAATTCTTGACACAAATTCAATCAAATAACAAAACACTTCTGTTAGTTTGAATCCACTTTCCTCAATGGATTATAGATAAATTATGACAATTCCTGTTGGTTACCAATTAAAATAGTTTTAGCAATTCAGTTCCAAATTAACTAATATTAATTAATTTATGTAGATCTATGCATGTTCACACATAATTTAACACATAATCAATTATTAAATAGAATTGGAGCTATGTAAGATTGAGTTGACAAACACAATTATGGTCATAATATGAGTTCTCTAGTACATCCAAATTTAGTAGTTCAATTACTTATCTAAGAATGGTTCGATCTTACCTCTACTAATTTAATGTTAACTAAATTACCAGGTATTCTAATTCATGCAGATTAATGGTCATTAGCTACACAGAATAAGAATCTAAAGTAATGTAATATCAAATCAAGCACGTTAGGTATAATCAATCAAACACTAGACATAACCAACATGAAAAGTCTAATCTAATGTATTAAAACCATGAGTTCCAGCTTCATCTAGCTAACAGAAGCAGCTAGATTTAGCTGGACATTCTAACAAATACACAAGCACTAGTCATATTCAAAAGCATGTTAAATGTACCAAAATATAAAGTTAACTAGGAACTTTTCCTTCTTCCTTGGTATGCAAACCAATTTCCAGGCCTTCTCTCCTTCTGAATATCGACTTCTGAACTCTCCAAGTCAGCCAAAAAACTCCTCAAATCGTAATGATAAAGAGAATATATATTTTCTAAAATTTCTATACTCACGTCGTGAACAATTATGTCTCACGACGTGAATTCAGTGGTTATCCGTGTTTGACAAGGAGTCTTCTATGCGAAGTTTATCTTCTGGAATATTCCCACTCACGTCGTGAATCTTCAATCCTCACCTCGTGAATTAAGCTGATTTCGTGGGTATCTTTTTCTTTTATTCTCCAAGCCTCCAAAGTTCCAAGCTTTGTCATTTTTAGTCCTTTTTCTTCAATAATGTTTCTATTTGACTGCAAAGTACAATTTAAACTTATAAGTATCATTATTCAATGCAAATAACCAAAATATGTATAAATATGTACGTAAATATTGCCTAAATATGTATAAATATGGCAATATCACTTTACGTGACCTTCGTGCCGTGGGATGTTAGATCTAGAGTTTGGAGTGGCAAATCTGCCTTAAAACGTCTAAATGAGAATATGGACTGAAGGGACTTGCTGAGTCAATGAGTTGACTCGACGAGTCGGTTGGGGTTTGTCCAGATGAGCTTGATTAGGCGATAACTCAGTGAGTTGGAGGGTCAACTTGACGAGTTGAGCTGGACTTTCATGAGACTTCTGAGGAAACGAGGGCACTCGATGAGTTGCATATATGCACTCGACGATTTGGGGCCAACATGGACTGTTCAATAGAGTTTGACTTCTGTTGACCTTAGGATTTGGTCAAATATGAGTAATTAAGACCATGAAGGGGTAAAATGGTCTTTTACCCATTTCAAGAGTTAGAGAGAGAAAGAATAACCTTTGGTTATTTAGAGTCGTGAATAGAGTATTAATTAGAGATAGTTATCCTATGTGATAGTCGGAGGCTAATTCAAGATTCGTGTTTCGAGGGTATTTGTTTGCTTGCTTTCGAGGTGAGTCTTCTCAAGATACTTACCTAGTGTGGTAATCCGAGTTGTGTGACTAGAGGGTCTTATGTGCTTATATTGAGTATTATGATATCATGCATTATGTCTATGTGATTTATGTTGTGTATTATTCTGAGCTTACTGAGTTAGGACCGGATGATCCATCTGAGTTAGGACCTGAGGGTCCACCCAAGTTGTGGACCGTAAGGTCCCACTGAGACACATTAACCATAAGGTATTATTGAGTTATAGCCTCGAGTGGCTAATGAGCTGTGTGTGGTATTTTAGAGAACTCACTAAGCTTCGTGCTTACCGTGTTATGTGATATGTGTTTCAGATACTTCTCAGGATTGCAGGAAGGCAACGCGTAACAGCCCGGAATTCCAGGTATCGTTGTATTTATGATTTTGGGTGTTTTAAGAGGGGACTCGGCGAGTTGGAGCTCAGACTCGCCGAGTAGGATCGCGGATCTGGTCGCGGGTTCGCGACTGGACTCGACGAGTCCGGATATGGACTCGGCGAGTCTGCGCTGTTTAGCGAAAACCCTAACCGTTCAGGGTTGGGACATATATGAGGGACCTTATGGCCGTCATTGTTCACCCTAGCCTTCTGAGAGAAACCCTAATTCGATTGTGAGCATCTGGAGCAAGGTAGAAGACCATTGTTGATTTTGGAAGTGTTGTTTTGCAAGGAAGAGGAGGCTTGGTTAAGGGAACAACAAGGGAAGCCACGTTTTGAGGATTGGGGACACAGAGAGCACGTTATTCAGGTAATATTTCGAGTTACATTCTTCTATGTTGATGTGTATATGGATTTAGGGTTTATTGAACCCTTTTGTGGCTAGATTGAGTGTTACCTTAGTCCCCCAAACGATTGGAACCCTGTATTGGGACCTTTGGAAGTCCAGAATGTCCCATGCTTGAGCATTTCGGGAATCAATGGAGGTTTTGGATTGGAATCCTTATGCCTTAGGTCAAAATGTAAATTATGAGTCATGGGGTGTATTATGAGCACCGAAATGAGGACCTTACGTGATGAATCAGTCTAGGAAGGCCAGACCTATGAATGGTCGGAGCAGATCTGACCTTAGAAAGCAGTTTGAGCGGTTGCATGGCATGGACTCGCCGAGTCCGATGAACAGACTCGGCGAGTAGCTTGAAGATTAACTGGGACTCGCCGAGTTGTTCTTCAGACTCGGCGAGTTGAGTCGGGGTGGCCCCGCAATTCTTCCAGGAGGAACTCGTCGAGTCGAGGAGGATACTCGACGAGTAGAAAGGGAATCTTAGAGAATTGGTGAGGACGTCTAGACTCGCCGAGTCGCCCTAGCACTCGCCGAGTCCGGTCAAGTTGACCATTGACCGTTGACCGTTGACCAGAGTTGACCTATGTCTAACTTCTTAGGGATAGTCGAACTTAGAAGATAAAAGTGTTAATAAGAGATATATGATGTTATAGGGAGATTGTAGCTCGGCGGATCGAGCACGAGTGATTTCAGGATTGCTAGCTTTTGATATTCATGAGGTGAGTCTTCTCACTATACTGTACCCGGAAGGGTTTGACTGTGTGACCGGAAGGTCAGATATGATATGTGATATATGTGCTATATGTAATAAGTTAATTGTTATACGTGCTATGTATGTGGGCCGGAAGGCATTATGTTATGTGGGCCGGAAGGCATTATGTTATGGGCCGGAAGGCGATTATGTTATGGGCCGGAAGGCGTTGTGTTGTGGACCGTAAGGTTGGCGTGGGTAGGACCGGAAGGTTTACCCAGCAGGGACGGAAGTCCCCTGAGACACATGGACCGGAAGGTCAGGGCCTGGAAAGGCGTATGTGCGTAAGTTGTATATTGGGGAACTTACTAAGCATTTATGCTTACAGTTGTTATGTATGTGTTTCAGGTACTAGCGAGGACCGTGGGAAGGCGTTGGTGTGATCTGTACACACTGATTGATGTTTTGTGATCTTGGGAATTCTATGATTTGTATTTTGACATGACACTTGGAATATTTATGCCTTGTTTGAATGAAAATACTTTATTTTTGAAATGAAAAATTTGTTTGAAAATTTACGTTGTTACAATTGGTATCAGAGCCTTGGTTTGAGGGATTCGGGTGCACCTTCGGGCGTAACTGAACTCAAACCGAGGATTTGAGGAAAACTTTTAAAATAAAGGCATAAACTTTTGTAAATGATTTTGTGGTAAACAAGAAAGAAACAGTGTGTACGATCAGTCAGCGCCCGAACGGTAAAGATCCCCAAAATACCTTACAATATTATATGATATGAATTGTTATGCATGCTAGAAGACTAGGTATTCATGATAGGACTAGAGTGGCCTGATTTGTGATGCCTTAGTCTAGGGAAGTTTGCCGATATGAGATGCTTGATAGCGTGCAGGTAGATAGTGCATATCAAAAGTAGTGTACTCACTATCCGGGGTTTGGGGAGGAAGATTTGGGATGAATGCTGATGCGGTGTGGTCGGTAGTATTGGGCCCGTACTACCGAAGACACCAGGTCAGTGGGAGACCCAAGTAAGAATCCCTGGATATCAGAGACTGAGTAGGGTTGCGTTATCGAGTGCGATTGTACTCGATGGAGTCTCTGATAGTTTTATGTTGTATTTCAGAGACATCATGGTTAGACCACGCCACGAAGCGAGTTCGAGCGGTGTGAGTGACGAGGAGATTCGTCAGATGATTCATGAGGAGGTAGCTGCAGCGATCCGGGCTGAGATCCCGGAGATGTTTGGGTCTATTAAGACCACCTTGATGGAGACTTTTGAGGAGCGGTACGCCGCATTGACTGAAGCTGCAGCCGCTGCAGCTACCGCAGCTGTGGCCGCTGCCAGGCCACAGGGGGGTGACTCGTTGCTGTTTCGGGAGTTCAGCAACACGAAGCCACCTGAGTTCGATGGGACGCAGGATCCGATTGCTGCGATGAGGTGGATCGCTGATATTGAGGGGTGCTTCTACACTTGTTCATGTCCGGAGCATCTGAGGGTACGGTTCGCTTTGAACCAGCTCCGTCTGGGAGCGAAGGATTGGTGGAAGTTCGTGACGGCGAACTTCACTTTGGCAGAGATTTCAGCAGTGATATGGGAGGGGGTTTACTTCTATGTTCAGAGACGAGTACGTTCCTCCGGTGGAGAGGGAACGATTGGTTCAGGAGTTCTTGACCCTCAAGCAGGGTACTGATTCGGTTGCAGTGATCACGCGGAAGTTTCATGAGAGGGCGATGTTCTGCCCCGAGCTGGTGTCCACAGAGCAGGCTCGGATGAGCCGGTACTTGGGTGTTTTGAGGAGGGATATCCGGGAGTTTGTGTCAAACTCCACCTATCATACCTTTGCTGAGCTTCAGGCGAATGCCAGGAAGCGCGAGATTGAGTTGGAGACCCAGGCCAGGGAGGAGGCCGAGTCTCAGCGGGTGGACCGGCGGCCGGCTCAGTCTCAGCCGGCAGCCAAGCGGACTAAGTCCGCCGATTCGAGGACGGGAGGTTCGAAGGGCCGCACTTGCGGAAAGTGCGGCAAGAATCATGATGGGGCATGTCGATCTGGTGCTTGCTACAAGTGTGGCAAGGAGGGGCACATTGCTAGGGATTGCCCCAAGGGGTTTACGGTTTGCTTTCATTGCAACCAGACAGGCCATCGGAAGGCCGAGGTGCCCTCAGCTTCTTCAGGGATCTGCACCTACTGCCAGGGCTACTACGACTCGACCGGTGAAGGCCGAGGCCCCGAGGGCTCGTGGGAGAGCCTTTCAGCTGACTGCGGAGGAGGTCCGCGCTGCGCCCGATGTTGTGGCAGGTATGCTGTATTTCATGTATTTATTTTGATGTCGAGATGTTATGCTTATGTTATGATATGCGTAGGTACTTTCCTTGTGAACTCTGTGCCTGCTTTAGTGTTATTTGACTCGGGTGCGAGTAGGTCCTTTGCATCTTTAGCTTTTAGTCAGCATATCAGCGTTAGTCGTGAGTCGTTGAGTCGGCCTCTGAGAGTTTCTATAGCTGACGAGAGAGTGATTTGTGCCACGGAGGTTCTCCGGGGATGCGTGCTAAAGATTTTCGGGGTTGAGTTTCCGATTGACCTGATTCCTATTGCGATGGGTGATGTTTGTGTCATTGTGGGCATGGACTGGTTGAGCCGATTCGGCGCCGTCATCGACTGTGAGTGTCAGTTGGTGACTATACGAGACCCTAGTGGGGGAGTTCTTTCGGTGTACGGCGAGGGTACCCGTTCGGGATCAGCTTTTTGTTCGGCCGCTAGGGCGAGGCAGTGTCTACAGCAGGGCTGTAAGGGTTTTGTGGCGTATGTGATGGATACGCGGGAGGTTTCCGAGAGACCGAGATCAGTTGAGGAGGTCCCAGTGGTGCGTGAGTTTCCAGATGTTTTCCCCGAGGAGCTGCCGGGAGTACCTCCTGTGAGGCAAGTAGAGTTTGGTATCGATCTGGTTCCGAGGGCCGCGCCTATTGCTAAAGTGCCTTATCGTCTTGCACCTCCAGAGATGCAAGAGTTGTCCTCGCAGCTTCAGGAGTTGCTGGGGAAGGGATTCATTCGGCCGAGCAGCTCGCCGTGGGGAGCGCCTATTCTGTTCGTCAAGAAGAAGGATGGTTCACACCGGATGTGCATTGATTACCGGGAGTTGAACAAGTTGACGGTCAAGAACCGTTACCCGTTACCGAGGATCGATGATTTATTCGATCAGTTGCAGGGAGCATCTTGGTTTTCCAAGATCGATCTGAGGTCAGGGTACCATCAGGTGAGAGTACGGGATAAGGACGTCCAGAAGACAACGTTTAGGACGCGTTATGGGCATTATGAGTTTGTGGTGATGCCTTTCGGGCTCACCAATGCCCCGGCTGTGTTCATAGATCTCATGAACAGGGTATGCAGGCCGATGTTGGATCGGTCAGTGATTGTATTTATCGACGATATTCTAGTGTATTCGAGATCTAGAGAGCAGCATGAGGAGCATTTGAGGGAGGTCCTTGAAGTATTGAGATCGGAGAAGCTTTATGCAAAGTTCTCCAAATGTGACTTCTAGTTGCGGGAGGTCCAATTTCTAGGACATGTTGTTAATCAGGAACGGATATTGGTCGATCCGGCCAAGGTTGAGGCGGTGATGAGTTGGGAGGTGTCGAAGTCACCCTCTGAGATCAGGAGCTTCCTTGGGTTGGCAGGGTATTATCGGAGATTTATTAAGGATTTCTCCAAGATCGCAGTGCCGCTCACCAGACTGACCCGGAAGGGTGTTGCATTCTCATGGGGACCCGAGCAGCAGACCTCCTTTGAGACACTTCGCCAAAGGTTGTGCGAAGCCCCGGTATTAGCTCTCCCGGAAGGGATGGAGGATTTTGTTGTATATTGCGATGCATCAATCTCGGGGCTGGGTGCAGTGTTGATGCAGAGGGGTCATGTGATAGCTTATGCGTCGAGGCAGCTGAAGCCTCATGAGGCGAGATATCCCACGCATGATTTAGAGTTGGGGGCAGTAGTGTTCGCTCTCAAGATTTGGCGTCACTACTTGTATGGGGTTCGATGTACGATATACACGGACCATAAGAGCTTGAAGTATTTGATGGATCAGCCCAACCTAAATATGCGTCAGAGGAGGTGGTTGGATGTGGTCAAGGATTATGATTGTGAGATCCTGTACCACCCAGGCAAGGCTAATGTGGTAGCCGATGCATTGAGCCGCAGGGCGGAGAGCACTCCACTGCGAGATGTATGTTTGAGATTGACTGTGATGGCTCCAGTATTGGATGCTATTCGTGGGGCACAGGCCGAGGCTGTGCGACCAGAGATGCAGAAGAGAGAGCGGGTCGTTGGGTTGGTTTCAGAGTTCGTTAAGGATGGACGAGGGCTTCTGACGTTTCAGGGTCGGATTTGGGTACCGTTCGTGGGTGGTACGTGTATTACTTTGATGGAAGAGGCTCATCGATCGAAATTCTCGATCCATCCCGGGGCTACGAAGATGTATTTGGATTTGAGGAAAGAGTATTGGTGGCCCTGTATGAAGAGAGACGTCGCATGGTTCGTTGAGAGGTGCTTGACCTGCCGTAGGGTTAAGGCCGAGCACCAGAGACCGCATGGCAAGTTGCAGCCATTGGAGGTTCCCGAGTGGAAGTGGGAACAGGTCACTATGGATTTCATCACCAAATTGCCGAGGACTGCCAGAGGAGTCGATGCAATTTGGGTGATTGTGGATAGGTTGACGAAGAGTGCACACTTCCTTGCCATCAGTGAGAGTTCTTCAGCGGAGAAGTTGGCGGAGATATATGTGAGAGAAGTGGTATCTCGGCATGGGGTGCCGATCTCGATTGTTTCAGACCGTGATGTGCGCTTCACTTCCAGATTCTGGAAGAAATTCCATGAGGAGCTGGGTACTAAATTGCATTTTAGTACCGCATACCATCCCCAGACAGACGGTCAGAGCGAGCGAACGATTCAGACGCTGGAGGACATGCTTCGAGCGTGTGTGTTAGATTTCGGGGGTAGCTGGGATGCGTATTTACCCTTGGCAGAGTTTTCCTACAACAACATCCATCATTCGAGCATTGATATGCCACCCTTTGAGCTGTTGTATGGTAGGAGGTGTCGGACCCCCATTTGCTGGGGAGAGGTGGGACAGAGAGTGATGGGCAGTACAGAGATCGTGCTTCAGACGACAGAGCAGATTCAGCAGGTTAGACAGAGGTTATTGACCGCCCAGAGCCGACAGAAGAGTTATGCAGACAGACGCCGATCCAAGCTTGAGTTTCAAGTCGGTGACTTCGTTCTCCTGAAGGTCTCTCCTTGGAAAGGAGTGATTCGATTCAGGAAGAGGGGCAAGTTGGGACCCCGGTATATTGGGCCATTTCGTGTGATTGCAAGGATAGGCCGGGTAGCCTATCGTTTGGAGTTGCCAGCAGAGTTGGGGCAGATCCACGACACTTTTCATGTGTCGCAATTGAGGAAGTGTATAGCCGATGAGTCGGCAGTGGTTCCATTAGAGGATATTCAGGTGGATGCGAGCCTGAATTATGCCGAGAGACCAGTGGCCATCAGGGATCGGAAGATCAAGGTTCTGAGGAACAAGGAGGTACCTCTGGTGTTGGTTCAGTGGCAACACCAGAAGGGATCGGAAATGACTTGGGAGCCGGAGCGTGAGATGCGGGAGCAGCATCCGGAGCTATTTTCAGAGTGAGACTTCAAGGGCGAAGTCTAGTCCTAGTGGGGGAGAGTTGTAACAGCCCGGAATTCCAGGTATCGTTGTATTTATGATTTTGGGTGTTTTAAGAGGGGACTCGGCGAGTTGGAGCTCAGACTCGCCGAGTAGGATCGCGGATCTGGTCGCGGGTTCGCGACTGGACTCGACGAGTCCGGATATGGACTCGGCGAGTCTGCGCTGTTTAGCGAAAACCCTAACCGTTCAGGGTTGGGACGTATATGAGGGACCTTATGGCCGTCATTGTTCACCCTAGCCTTCTGAGAGAAACCCTAATTCGATTGTGAGCATCTGGAGCAAGGTAGAAGACCATTGTTGATTTTGGAAGTGTTGTTTTGCAAGGAAGAGGAGGCTTGGTTAAGGGAACAACAAGGGAAGCCACGTTCTGAGGATTGGGGACACAGAGAGCACGTTATTCAGGTAATATTTCGAGTTACATTCTTCTATGTTGATGTGTATATGGATTTAGGGTTTATTGAACCCTTTTGTGGCTAGATTGAGTGTTACCTTAGTCCCCCAAACGATTGGAACCCTGTATTGGGACCTTTGGAAGTCCAGAATGTCCCATGCTTGAGCATTTCGGGAATCAATGGAGGTTTTGGATTGGAATCCTTATGCCTTAGGTCAAAATGTAAATTATGAGTCATGGGGTGTATTATGAGCACCGAAATGAGGACCTTACGTGATGAATCAGTCTAGGAAGGCCAGACCTATGAATGGTCGGAGCAGATCTGACCTTAGAAAGCAGTTTGAGCGGTTGCATGGCATGGACTCGCCGAGTCCGATGAACAGACTCGACGAGTAGCTTGAAGATTAACTGGGACTCGCCGAGTTGTTCTTCAGACTCGGCGAGTTGAGTCGGGGTGGCCCCGCGATTCTTCCAGGAGGAACTCGTCGAGTCGAGGAGGATACTCGACGAGTAGAAAGGGAATCTTAGAGAATTGGTGAGGACGTCTAGACTCGCCGAGTCGCCCTAGCACTCGCCGAGTCCGGTCAAGTTGACCGTTAACCGTTGACCGTTGACCAGAGTTGACCTATGTCTAACTTCTTAGGGATAGTCGAACTTAGAAGATAAAAGCGTTAATAAGAGATATATGATGTTATAGGGAGATTGTAGCTCGGCGGATCGAGCACGAGTGATTTCGGGATTGCTAGCTTTCGATATTCACGAGGTGAGTCTTCTCACTATACTGTACCCGGAAGGGTTTGACTGTGTGACCGGAAGGTCATATATGATATGTGATATATGTGCTATATGTAATAAGTTAATTGTTATACGTGCTATGTATGTGGGCCGGAAGGCATTATGTTATGGGCCGGAAGATGATTATGTTATGGGCCGGAAGGCGTTGTGTTGTGGACCGTAAGGTTGGCGTGGGTAGGACCGGAAGGTTTACCCAGCAGGGACGGAAGTCCCCTGAGACACATGGACTGGAAGGTCAGGCCTCGAAAGGCGTATGTGAGTAAGTTGTATATTGGGGAACTCACTAAGCATTTATGCTTACAGTTGTTATGTATGTGTTTCAGGTACTAGCGAGGACCGTGGGAAGGCGCCGGTGTGATCTGTACACACTGATTGATGTTTTGTGATCTTGGGAATTCTATGATTTGTATTTTGACATGACACTTGGAATATTTATGCCTTGTTTGAATGAAAATACTTTATTTTTGAAATGAAAATTTTGTTTGAAAATTTACGTTGTTACACAACGGCTTGATCGTACACACATCTGAGCTAGAGATATATTTTTTGAGGATCCTGGATTTGTGATAAGCAATTTGAAATATGTGTTGATAAATTGATACTTGTGATTTTGAGAAAACGTGACATGTGTTTTATTATGTTATTAAAATGAAAAATTTGGTTTGAAAATTTATGGTGTTACACTATTGAATAAATGTTTGTAGCTATGGACTTAGTACCTGATAGATAAACGTTGGTAGCTGTGGACTTAGTACCTGATAGATAAACATTGGTAGCTATGGAATCAGTACCTGATAGATAAATGTTGGTAGCTATGGACTTAGTACCTATTGAATAAATGTTGGTAGCTATGGACTTAGTACCTATTGAATAAATATTGGTAGCTATGAATTTAGTACCCGATGAATGAACTTTAGCAGCTATGGAATTAGTGCCTTACGAACGAGTATTGGTAGTTATGGACTTAGTGTCTGTCATATAAACCCTGGAAGCAATGGACTTCGAAATTACGAATGCAAGATAGATAATTCTTAAGGTAGATCCTTAAGAGTAATGGAGATAATGGGGATGAGAAATTGGGTTCATTGTTTGATGTTTAAACATAGTAATTATATTATTGTGGGTTGAAATGTCTATGTACTCACCAAGTTTCCTAACCTGACCCACTCTAGCTTATTTGTATCACAGGTTTCGATATAAAACTACTTTACGCTGAAGGATTTAAAAGAGATATAAATCACTAGTGTAAATGAATGAAAGTTCTGCTTATGCTTATGTTTCTGTATTAACGATGACGTCCCAAATGTTTTAAAATGATAAATATACATTTATTCGGAAATGCTTTGATAACATATTTATCATGTTTTTCTAGGAACAAATTTTGCAACATATTTCTTTAAAAGATACTCTGATTTTCAAAATAAAGCATAAACAAATCGGTCTTTTCTGGTCATGAAAATGGGGATGTCACATCATCAATCAGTTGATTGTCTAAAAGTTCTTAAACATTTAAAGGATTTCTGATAGATAATATATATCATTTCCAATCTAATCTAACATAACAAACGATACATCTACAAGTTCTAAAACGTTTAAAACTTCTTTTACTGCACTATAAATAACAAAATAGTAGTTTTTAGCCGCATTAGTCTAAAAGAAAGTTGTAGTTGCTTCGAATACGAATTCGTGGATATAATGATCATCAAAATCCAAGTACGTATGAAGAAGTTCTGGTCATATGAAGTTAGAAGGTAAAGTACATTACTCAAATGAGAAAAAAATGGCAAATGTATGATTGAAATGATTTTGCGACTTGATTTTACGATCCCACTACAATTCTATCAAAAAACAAGTTTAATAAGACCGTGATCAGTATTCACATGTAGGATTGTAGAATCGTGCAATTTTAGGATTTAAAACGCGATTTTGACAACCTTGAGCTCTCCGATTTGGTTTATTTATTTATCTATAAGTATTTTTTCCCAAAGGTAAATGGTGTTACATACAAAGCTTTGAATTTTGAGCCGAAAAAGGTATAAAACAAGCTTTTACCTCTAAGGATTTGAAATCCAATCCTCGTTATTAGGCCTGTCGAAAATAACCGAAACCCGTTCTACGCACCCGACCCGTTTCGAATTTGGGTAGAATGGGTCAGGTAGAGTGGGTAACGAGTATGAACATTCTGGTAATAGGTTAACCGGATAATAATATAGGTCGGGTTTTAGGTATGAATATTAATTTTCGGGTATACCCGAATACCCGAATTCGTTTTTTAAAATAATACATAGTATATTTAAATATTAGTATATCCCATATCCCATATATTAGATAGGGTATTGGACTATTGGTAACAGGAGGCAAAAGCACGCTTGAAAAAAATTAAAACCGTTCACTTCTTCTTGATCGACACAAACAAAAACAGGCACGCTCAATACTTCTTGTTTCGAATTCCGATCCTCAAAGACACAATTCTCAACCTCCATCTTCGTTATAGGCTGAAAATTCTCCTAATGCATATTCTCACTAGTTAGGCATCAAGAACATACATTATACAAAAGTAACGATGAAGTGCTGCAAGAGATTCTAGTTTTGAAGCCAATATAACCCAATTAGAGTTATTTAATCCAATAATAAACATGATAAATTGTTGTAGCTGAGATTACAATATAACCCAAAATTAGTTGGATTCAAAATATGTGTGTTAAACATGGGGTTAATTTCTTCGAGATTCAATAGACTAAAATGACATGTGTATGCTCCTCAAAATACTCACATACCTTTGACTTCTTTAACTTGAAACAGAATTTGCTACCCAATTTTTTTATTAAACTAACCGAAATGCAAAAATGCAAAAATAAAAAATAAATAACATTTTTTGGTATACCCGATAATTATCCGACCCGACCTAAAACCCGAAAACCCGAGTTACAATATAGGTCGGGTATCGGATATTATTTTTTTTTAAGAAAATACCTGTTTTATCCGACCCGTTTTACCTGAAACCTGAAAATTTTACCGGATTGACACCCCTACTTGTTGTCCATAACTCTTTGAATAGTGAATTGATGTCTTTAACGAGTTATCGTTGTGAGAAAGAAACTGGGATTCCCATTACCTTTATCCGGCCCGTCAAATGGAACTGAGGTTTTTGAACTAAATTCAACCTTCAACCTTGTTGATAGCCGATAAATCTTTAAGAAAATTAACCCAATTATCGATTGTCCAACGGAGAAGCAATGATCCACACGAACATCAGTATCATCAATTTACTTTTGAAAATTAGTTTTACTTTATAATCACGTTTCCAATTTTCATTTCTCGAACTTCTGATACTTGCTTTTTGTCTCTTCTTAAAATTGCACCAAGGGATTGAAATAATTTTCGATTCTCCTCCACATTTCAATTATCCAGAACCAAATCATTAGAAATTTTAGAATTATTTACACTAAACCACGAGCGGAACAAAAAACTCTTAAAAATGATCTGGGAATGATCCGACCATTTTTTTCCCAAAGAAAGAGAGTTGATATGGAAGGAAACGTAACATATCCACAATTTTGCTCATCTTTGTACCGGGTTTGTTAGATCCATTTGATCAATAAAAGTCGTCCGAAACAATTATTGTGATCGAAATAAAGAATTCCCAACCCTAATAGTGTTACATAGAAATCTTTTTCTATTACCGTATGCATCTTTAGGATTAGGAGCATAGACGATGATAAAAGTAACATTTCAATTTTTCGTGAGTACTTACTGTGTAACTATTGATTGTATTTAGTTTACTTATTAAGCTACTTTAGTTGTAAGTTTAATCTAATTTAGACGCCATTGCAACCAAATCAAAATCGGCAATTCGCCATGCATGATATGAAGTTCAATTTAATTTTAATTTGAAGTCTTATTTGGACCCGGAAATCAAAAATATTTGCTTTAAAGATATTTATTTGTAATAGAGAACACAATGTAGTGACAAATGATTCAATATTATTATTATTTTTACTGTTTATTGTATTATTATTTTTTTAAAATTTCTCATTTAAATATAAAAAATAGATTTTGGTTGAAAAATGGTAGAGGAATACTTTCGTCGGAGTATAATTAACTTGTTTATAATATCGATATTTATATTTTAGACTTTTAGTTACTATCAAATAATAACGACTATTCGTAAATGCACTAATTATGTTAAGTTGTTGCTGAATTTCTAATTAATTAGTATTCAAGAGATATCAATTGAAAGAGAGTTTAATACTTAATTAGAATTAAATGAAAAATACGAATATTAAGTATATACATATAAAGCTAAAATTAGTTTTTCATCGTAAAAAAGATCGTGATCTTGAATATATATATATATATATATATATATATATATATATATATATATATATATATATATATATATAATTTTTTGTAACAGTAAATTGTCGACAAAATATACAGATAATGATAATGAGACAAACTCAACAACTTATTAGTTATTCCGACGACACAGTCCAGCAATATACCATTGGTACCAAGGATCAGAGAGAAAAAAAAAACATCTATCCTCCGACCACCAGTATGCGCAATCCACAATCACCACCTCCAGAATGTTGCTGGCAATCGTTTAAAAAAAATTCTTGGATTGTTTTGGCTTATAAATAGATGGACATCGCTTATTCTGTATACAACAATTTTCATTAAAATTTTCAATCACTCACCACACTATGAGTCACCAGCAGGAAAAGGAAATGGAGTTGGTTAGGTTGCGTTTAGTTACGAAAAAACAAATTTCATTTTCCGTTTTTTGTTTTTCCTTTTCGATTTTCGTTTTCCGTTTTCTTTTTTCATTGAAAAATTTAGAAAACGCGTTTAGTTAAACTTATTCATTTTTCATTTTCAGTTTTTGAAAATTAGAAAACGTGTTTAGATGTGTATTTTTCTATCGGTTTTCATTTTTAGAAAACGGTAGCGGTGGTAGGGTGTGGGTGGGGGTGGTGACGGTGACGGTAGCGGGTCGGCGGCAGTGGTTGTGATGACAGGCGATGGTGGTGGCGGCGGCAGTTGTGTCAATGGTGGTGATGGCGGTGGCAGCGGTGGTGGTGGTGCTAGTGATAGGTTAGTGGTGGTGGTGATGGTGATGGTAGGTCGGTGATTGTCGTGGTGGTGTTGGGTGGGTGGGGGTGCGAGTGTGTGTTTGTGTGTGTGTTTGTGAGGGTAAGTGTAGGTTTGTGCGTGTGTGGGTGTGTGTGTTTGTGAGGGTGGGGTGGGGGTAGGTGTGGGTTTGTGTGTGTGTGTGTGTCTGTCTGTGAGGGTGGGGTGGTGGTAGGTGTGGGTTTGTGTGTATGGGTGTGTGTTTGTGGGGGTGTGGGTGGGTATGTGTGTGAGTGGGTGCATTGGTGGGTATGTATGTGTGTGTGTGTTTGTGGGTGGGTGTGTGTGTGGGCGTGTGTGTGGGTATGTATGTGTGTGTGGGTGTGTGTGTATGGGGGGGGGGGGTATGTATGTGTGTGTGTTTGTGGGTTGATGTGTGTGTGTGTGCGGGTAGGTGCGTGGGGGGTGGGTATGTATGTGTGTATGTGTGTATGTGTGTGTGTGTGTGGGGGGGGGGGGGGGCTATGTATGTTTGTGTTTGTGTGTGTGTGGGTGGAGGGTGTTAAGGTGAGGATAGGTAGAGGTGGATGGGGTGGGAGTAGGTGTGTGTTTATATTTTAAAAAAAAATTGGAATTAGAAAAATATGGAAAACAATGATTATCAGTTTTCCAAAAATTTTCAACTTCTTTATAATTTTAGAAAACGGAAAATTTTCATTTTCTATGAAAGTTTTAGAAAAATAGACGAATTAAACACGTTTTCTAAATTCTCATTTTTCTTGGAAAATTTTTCCGGAAAACGACCCATTTTCCGCAACTAAACGCATCCTTAGGTTGCGTTTAGTTACGGAAAAACAATTTTCATTTTCTGTTTTTTGTTTTCCCTTTTAGATTTTCGTTTTCCGTTTTCATTTTTCATTGAAAAATTTAGAAAATGCGTTTAGTTAAACTTATTCATTTTTCATTTTCAGTTTTAGAAAATTAGAAAACGTGTTTAGATGTGTATTTTTCTATCGGTTTTTATTTTTAGAAAACGGTAGTGGTGGTAGGGTGTGGGTGTGGGTGTGGGCGGTGACGGTGACGGTAGCGGGTCGGCGGTGGTGGTGATGACAGGTGATGGTGGTGGCGGCGGCAATTGTGTCAGTTGTGGTGATGGCGGCGACAGCGGTTGTGGTGGTGCTAGTGATGGGTTAGTGGTGGTGGTGGTGATGGTGATGGTAGGTCGGTGATTGTGGTGGTGGTGTTGGGTGGGTGGGGGTGCGAGTGTGTGTTTATGTGTGTGTTTGTGGGGGTAGGTGTGGGTTTTGTGTGTGTGGGTGTGTGTGTCTATGAGGGTGGGGGGTGGGGGTAGGTGTGGGTTTGCATGTGTGTGGGTGTGTGTGTCTGTGAGGGTGAGGGTGAGGGTGGGGGTGGGGGTAGGGGTAGGTGTGGGTTTGTGTGTGTGTATAGGTGTGTGTTTGTGGGGGTGTAGGTGGGTATGTGTGCGAGTGTATTTGTGTGTGTGGGTGTGTTGGTGGGTATGTATGTGTGTGTGCTTGTGGGTGAGTGTGTGTGTGGGTGTGGGTGTGTTTGTGGGTTGGTGTGTGTGTGTGCGGGTGTGTTTGTGGGTTGGTGTGTGTGTGCGCGGGTGGGTGTGTGTGTTGGTGGGGGGGGGGTGTTAAGGTGGGGTAGGTAGAAGTGGATGGGGGTGGAAGTGGGTGTGCGTTTATATTTTAGAAAAAATTTTGGAATTAGAAAAATTTGGAAAACAATGATTATCAGTTTTCCAAAAATTTCCAACTTCTTTGTAATTTTAGAAAACGGAAAATTTTCATTTTCCGTGAAAAATTTAGAAAAATAGACGAACAAAACGCGTTTTCAAAATTCTCATTTTTCTTGGAAAATTTTTCTGGAAAACGGCTCATTTTTCCGCAACTAAACACACCCTTAGTCTCCTAGGAAATGGAAGCCAGAGGAAGTGAGAGACGACCAGGAAGCAGCATTGCAAGAGAAGAAGTCGTCATAGACATCAGAGGAGATGTAAAAGTCATAGCCGACGGCAGAAGTGGAGATGTACCAAGCTCCGGCGAAAGTGAGGAAGAAAACGGTGGAGGAAGAGGAGGACTTGGGGGAAGAGGGGGAGGAAATGGAGTGCTTGGAAGAGGTGGAGGCGGGGGAAGATGGGGAGAAAACGGAGTTTTTGGACTAGAAAGACGCGGACAAAGAGGAGGACTGTTGTGGAGAGGAGGGAGGGGAGGTCGAGGAGGAGGTGATGATGTCGAAGAAGATGAAGAAAACGGCGGCGGAGGCGGAGTAGGTGGCGGAGGCGGAGGAGGCGGAGGAGATGGTGGAGGCGGCGGCCATGAAGAAAACCCGGAGGAAGTGATCGATACTAGAATTTTAACTCTAGCTATCTTTGTGTTTACCGTCTCTTCTGGTGCTCATTTTTTGCTAGTTGATGCAATTGGTGGAGTTTCTAACAATGATTCTGGGCATGTCGACAAAACCCCGTACCTCAAAGACACTGTGTATTTCAAATACTGGATGAAATTTAACGTCGCATCATTGTATCTTGCAATGTGTGTCGTTCTCACTGAAGTAACACATTTGGAACCGATGATTTCAAAGAGGCTGAAACGGTGGGTCAAGTATATCGGAGGGTGGTCTATTTGGCTTGCAGTTGTGTCCATGCTAATAGCATTCGATCGATCTGATTCTATATGGTTATTACAAGGTGGGGAAGAACAACGATGCAACAACATTGACAAAGTATGGGGCTTTGGTTTGCAGCATTTTTATAGTGATAATGGTTGCTTTGAAGCTGTAGGGGATCATCTGGGCATTCTTCAGCTTCTGTTGCAAAATTTGCAAAAGGAAAACGGAACACAATGGAGAGTGAGCTACATGGTTAGACCATCTGGTATACCGAGCACGAGCAAGGTCGTGGTCTACGTGGCCACATAAGTTCATCTTGCATTTTTTTGCTCTGTGTTTTTGTCAATTTGAAGCACATCAGTTGGTTGATGTACCACTGCAATTGCTACAATCTAATGATTATATGGATTTCCATCATCAATTCATCTCTATACACTCCCAACGATTAAATCAATCATAAAATAGGTATTTATGCGTTTGGTTCGATTTTCACTTTTGTTACCTCTCTCTGTTTCTCTCTCTCTCTCTCTCTCTCTCTCTCTCTTTCTCGATCTTAGAGTCTCTCACAGTCACTGTAAACAAATTTTGCCAGATTTACAAGGAGGATCATTTTTGCAATACTTTGTGCAAGAAAGTTTCATGGTAGGTCTTAAGGTCAGGAAATATTGGTCGTTGTTACATGTTGCAGGTTAGATTTTTGGTGTTTTTATTTCACAGGTAAAATCTTTTTGTATTTTGATTTCCCATGTTTAGTTTTGTGTTTTGTGTTTTGTTTACCTTATTTTGTTTTGGCGATTAAATACGATGTTGATGAAACGATGATGGGAGTCTGGTCTGATGTTAATGATTTTTTTTTCAGGGAGGATTTTAGGTTGAAACCATTTTCCAAATACGACGATTCAGATTTCCATTTCCCTCTCACCTGGCACCTCACTGGATGACCGCCATCAGATCCACCAAAAACCGTAATGAGCATCAGATATATGAACACACACACACACACATAAACACACACACAGATATGCAAAAAGTGAAAGGTTAGCCATTTTGTTTTCTGATTATTCTGTAAGATAATTCGATTAATCTTTGCTTAATCATACCTTCATTCTCTTTTTTTAAAGTAAAGAAGACCGGGAGAAGTACATTGTTTCCTATCCTTAGTTTGAAATACCTTTTCTGTTTTCTTCTTCCATTTCGTATTTTTTATTTTGTCTTGAAACATCTGTAAACGAGTATAATATTTACTGATATTATGTTTGCCTTCTCCTTTTCTATCTTTTGCAGGATAGAAAGGCCATAATGAAGCTAATAAAGTTGTGTTGCTAACTTCCAGCAATATATAGTAAGTTTTTCATTCGATTATTATTTTCCTTATAGTTAAAAGTCAGTAACTTTTATTCTAAAATACTGAATTTGGTTTGGTTGCATATCAAGTTTTGAAAAAGTTAGAATTGAGTTTAGATTAAAGGTTGTAAGTACTATCATCTAATATGTTTCCTATACATGTGAAAGTGGGAGGTTTGGTCCAGAGCAAAGCCTGGAAAAATTTCTCTTTCTAACTATCCACCGTCATTATGAACTTCACCACTGTTGCATCGTTGCTGGTGACTACAAACGAAGAACCTAATTCCTAATCCATGTACGAGAAACCTATGGTAGGGTAAGTCGACATCCATTTTGGGTTTGAAACTTTAGTCACGTTTCTAGATAAATCAACATCCATTTTTGCCATCGTAGCTAAGGTAATACAATATTAAGATTATGTTTTTCTCTTTAACAGGAATCCAAAACTTAATAATACTCTCTGATTATCATATTAACAGAAGTAGTCTTTCCTTTTGTTGTAGTTTTGATGCATTAAATAAATGTGTTTCTTGCTACATTATCATGTTGTGTTTTGTTTCGTATGCTCTTATTTATTGGAAATGAAGTGACAATCCGGTAGCTTATCTTGTATTTTCTTATGGAGATAAAAAAGAAAAAAAAATCTTTGTGGAGAAATTGCCATAAGATTTTAATAACAAGTCAACACCTTCATGGAGTAATGTATTTTTTTTCTGTTTATTGGTAGTGGTACTTGTACTTTTGCATCTGTTTAACTGAAACAAAAATAAAAAAAGTTTCATTATTTTATGATAATATTTTACTTGCATTGATTTTGATCAAGTATGTGATTTGTTTAGTACAAAAATGAGGATAGTACGTTGCTATTTTTTTGCATTTAGCGCAATAAAAAGTAATAAAATATAATATTGTAACTATCCAGTTATACAATTATGTGTTCTGTTGGAGCTTGAACTATGGGTTAGTGTAGGAATTCTTACAAACTACCTATTAGATCATATTTGTATATTTTTAATGTCTAGGTACCCATGTAGATCATTGCACTTTCAAACTTTTTTATTATTTTTTTTTTTGAAAAAGTAACAATTAGAGCATTACACTTACAATTTTTTTTTTTTGAAAATCATCCATTTATAGCGTCAGAATTTCTGTTGGACTTGGAATGAAAGAACAACGTACGAAACATATAAAACAATACAATTATATTATGTAACACTTTTTTCTATAATTTGAGAATTTATTTATAAAAAATACGTTGTTGTAAAAATGTCAATTTATATCTGAATTGAGCCAAATGCAAGACTGCTTCAACTAATTTTCAGAGGGGAAGCATTCAACCCAATATGGTTCCATATACTTAGGCTAATTAAGGGTAACGAAAATTGATGGTTCAAAATTTGATAATTTGTTTATAAAAAGGTTTAATGTCGATCTTTAATTTTTTTTTGATGAAAAGAATGTCATTGTTTCTTTTTAATAATGTCTAGGTTCACACAAAAGAAAAATGGATTTAGTGGTATTTTTTTCACAATGAAATTTGAAAAATAGTTCAGTTGGACTGTTGGAGTGGTGCTGCTAAATATGTGGAGTTGAAGCTTGTGCTAGAGAAGATCCTCAATAACAGCATATTGGTAGATTTGTAGAGTTGAAGTTCGAGGCAATTTTGTAGTTATTATTATTTATTTTTTTCAAAAGTGTTTGATGTTTAAGCTCATTATACGAGTGTTTTGATAGTTTTATGCATCAGTTGTGATTTTAGCAAAACACATAATAATAGCCTATAGGAATCTAGAAAGATAGATGAGTGTACTATGTACCAAAAGAATAGGCTATGCACAATGTGGAAAACCTAATAATTAACCATTTATTTATGTTTACTGTTAAAAAACCATTTTTATCATGTTTCTAAATTATTTTTCTACATTGAAATAAAATTAAATAATAACAAAAACAGAAATAATGAGAAGAAAATCATTAAAAATAAGTCAAATCAAGATAAAAATGAAAATGAAGCCTGAATTCGGTTATGACACTTATGATCCTATAAAAACAATATGAATATGAGCACTAAACCAGTTGTATGTGTTTTTAAAGTATTAACTATGCAGGTCTATTAGAATTCATCTAAAATTTTCATAATATTAATTTAATTATTTTATTCAATTTACAATCAATTAATTTTGGTGTTGTGCATTGAAATGATATTTTTAATATTTAATAATTATTTATGATAAATTTATAAATAACATAAGTATAAGTCATTAAAAAAGTTGGACATAAGAATAAATTTATACTAATTGGTTGTACTTTGATCGGTGATATACTTCATATATATTTATTGTGAGTTATCGGATTTGATGTCCACATATTTTAACCAAAAGTACACTAATTTACTAGAATAAAAAAATTATAAAAACGTAAATAGTATAAAAAACCATCATCCACGAAAACATTTATTTTCTTAGAGAGAAAACAATCTCATACTATTATCTATTAACCAATTTTCAACATATTATTTGCTCAAAATCAATATCACATTTAGATGAATCAGTAAATATTCATTTACACTAATTCAGAAAATTTATTTGGTAAAAAAAAATAAACGGTCATTGAAGATAGTAAAATCTAAACCTTGGACCCGATATCCTAAAGGAAACAATTTGTTACATCATATCCATTTTGAACATACAACATACGACCACAATACTAACACGTATGCTCTAAATCCACTTTAGGGTGTTTGTGTACATTTATATAGTTAATATGACTTAAAATAAATATTAATGATCCATTTGAGGATGTCATGTTCTTATTAATGAAAACAATTTTCTATTCGACTATGTTTTGCGATGACAACCAATTAAGCTCATAGACAAACAATTTCAAATATAGGTATATATCTTCCCATGTATTCTCGCATGGGCAATTTTACGTTGCATTGTCCAGAGGGACATCACATGACAATACGAATGTATTAGTAAAGCCTAAAAAAAGCTCAATGATGATGAAGCCTATATCTCAAATAATCAAATATGATGTATAAAGAAGTGTTGGCGATTAATATTGTACATATAACATTAGTATTTAAATATACATTGTTTTAATGGAAAACCTTAGAAAAACCCAACATGTTTTCATTAAATGTTTAAAAAAATCACTATATTATTTTTTAGTGCACTAAAACCCTTATATTTTCTAAAATTCTTATTAATGCTTTCTAACCTTAGAAAAACCTAATCTATTTTTATGAGAGAATTAAAAAAACCCTTATATTATTCTTTTTAGTGCATTTAAACCCTCATATTTTTCTAAAAAAATTTTAACCTAATGAATTGTAACAATCAAAACATTGAGAATCGATTACCTATCATTTTTGGTTATCTAGAATTTACTGAGTTCAATGCTTTAAATGATATATTTTAAAAAAATATAAGAGTTTTAACGTACAAAATAATAATATAGTGGTTTTTTTAAAACTTTAATGAAAATATGTTGGGTTTTTATAAGGTTTTCCCTTGTTTTAAATTTGTCTTTTTTTCTTTAGTTATTATAATCTGAAGATTAAAATTTCACAAAATTGTTATGGAAAATCTTAATAAGTTTTAGACAAAATTACATAAATGGTCCCCATGGTTTACTAAATTTTTGGTGTTTGTCTCGAACTTTTTTCGTTATATAGATGGTTCAAGTGGTTTTTGTCCCGAAAAGAAACTAATTACAAACAAAGTATTCGCCGGCCGCCACTTTGCGCGGGTATACGACTAGTATATATATATATATATATATATATATATAGATAGATATATAATTTTTTTTGTAACAGTGAGAGTACGAGACAAAAAATTGTCGACAAAATATACGGATAATGATGATGAGACAAACTCAACAACTTATTAGTTATTCCGACGACACAGTCTAGCAATATACCATTGGTACCAAGGATCAGAGAGACAAAAAAAACATCTATCCTCCGACCACCGGTATGCGCAATCCACAATCACCACCTCCAGAATGTTGCTGGCAATCGTTTAAAAAAATTCTTGGATTGTTTTGGCTTATAAATAGATAGACATCGCTTATTCTGTATACAACAATTTTCATCAAAATTTTCAATCACTCATCACACTATGAGTCACTAGCAGGAAAAGGAAATGGAGTTGGTTAGGTTGCGTTTAGTTACGAAAAAACAATTTTCATTTTCCGTTTTTTGTTTTCCATTTTTGATTTTCGTTTTCCGTTTTCTTTTTTCATTGAAAAATTTAGAAAACGCGTTTAGTTAAACTTATTTATTTTTCATTTTCAGTTTTTGAAAATTAGAAAACGTGTTTAGATGTGTATTTTTCTATCGGTTTTCATTTTTAGAAAACGGTAGCGGTGGTAGGGTGTGGGTGGGGGTGGTGACGGTGACGGTAGCGGGTCGGCGGCAGTGGTTGTGATGACAGGCGATGGTGGTGGTGACGGCAGTTGTGTCAATGGCGGTGATGGCGGTGGCAGCGGTGGTGGTGATGACGGCAGTTGTGTCAATGGCGGTGATGGCGGTGGCAGCGGTGGTGCTAGTGATAGGTTAGTGGTGGTGGTGATGGTGATGGTAGGTCGGTGATTGTCGTGGTGGTGTTGGGTGGGTGGGGGTGCGAGTGTGTGTTTGTGTGTGTGTTTGTGAGGGTAAGTGTAGGTTTGTGTGTGTGTGGGTGTGGGGTGGGGGTAGGTGTGGGTTTGTGTGTGTGTGTGTGTCTGTGTGTGAGGGTGGGGTGGTGGTAGGTGTGGGTTTGTGTGTGTGTGTGGGTGTGTGTGTGGGGGGGTATGTATGTGTGTGTGTTTGTGGGTTGATGTGTGTGCATGCGGGTAGGTGCGTGGGGGGTGGGTATGTATGTGTGTGTGGGGGGGTATGTATGTTTGTGTTTGTGTGTGTGTGGGTGGAGGGTGTTAAGGTGGGGATAGGTAGAGGTGGATGGGGTGGGAGTAGGTGTGTGTTTATATTTTAAAAAAAAAATTGGAATTAGAAAAATGTGGAAAACAATGATTATCAGTTTTCCAAAAATTTTCAACTTCTTTATAATTTTAGAAAACGGAAAATTTTCGTTTTCTATGAAAGTTTTAGAAAAATAGACGAACTAAACACGTTTTCAAAATTCTCATTTTTCTTGGAAAATTTTTCCGGAAAACGGCCCATTTTTCCGCAACTAAACGCATCCTTAGGTTGCGTTTAGTTACGGAAAAACAATTTTCATTTTCTGTTTTTTGTTTTCCCTTTTCAATTTTCGTTTTTCGTTTTCATTTTTCATTAAAAATTTAGAAAATGCGTTTAGTTAAACTTATTCATTTTTCATTTTCAGCTTTAGAAAATTAGAAAACGTGTTTAGATGTGTATTTTTCTATCGGTTTTTATTTTTAGAAAACGGTAGTGGTGGTAGGGTGTGGGTGTGGGCGGTGACGGTGACGGTAGCGAGTCGGCGGTGGTGGTGATGACAGGTGATGGTGGTGGCGGCGGCAATTGTGTCAGTTGTGGTGATGGCGGCGGCAATTGTGTCAGTTGTGGTGATGGCGGCGACAGCGGTGGTGGTGGTGCTAGTGATGGGTTAGTGGTGGTGGTGGTGATGGTGATGGTGATGGTAGGTCGGTGATTGTGGTGGTGGTGTTGGGTGGGTGGGGGTGCGAGTGTGTGTTTATATGTGTGTATGTGTATGTTTGTGGGGGTAGGTGTGGGTTTTGTGTGTGTGGGTGTGTGTGTCTATGAGGGTGGGGGATGCGGGTAGGTGTGGGTTTGCATGTGTGTGGGTGTGTGTGTCTGTGAGGGTGGGGGTGGGGGTAGGGGTAGGTGTGGGTTTGTGTGTGTGTATGGGTGTGTGTTTGTGGGGGTGTAGGTGGGTATGTGTGCGAGTGTATTTGTGTGTGTGGGTGCGTTAGTGGGTATGTATGTGTGTGTGCTTGTGGGTGAGTGTGTGTGTGGGTGTGGGTGTGTTTGTGGGTTGGTGTGTGTGTGTGCGCGAGTGGGTGTGTGTGTTGGTGGGGGGTGTTAAGGTGGGGTAGGTAGAAGTGGATAGGGGTGGAAGTGGGTGTGCGTTTATATTTTAGAAAAAATTTTGGAATTCGAAAAATTTGGAAAACAATGATTATCAGTTTTCCAAAAATTTCCAACTTCTTTGTAATTTTAGAAAACGGAAAATTTTCATTTTCCGTGAAAAATTTAGAAAAATAGACGAACTAAACGCGTTTTCAAAATTCTCATTTTTTTTGAAATTTTTTCCGGAAAACGGCGCATTTTTCCGCAACTAAACACACCCTTAGTCTCCTAGGAAATGGAAGCCAGAGGAAGTGAGAGACGACCAGAAAGCAACATTGCAAGAGAAGAAGTCGTCATAGACATCATAGAAGATGTAAAAGTCATAGCCGGCGGCGGAAGTGGGGATGTACCAAGCTCCGGCGAAAGTGAGGAAGAAAACGGTGGAGGAAGAGGAGGACTTGGGGGAAGAAGGGGAGGAAATGGAGTGCTTGGAAGAGGTGGAGGCGGGGGAAGATGGGGAGAAAACGGAGTTTTTGGACTAGAAAGACGCGGACAAAGAGGAGGACTGTTGTGGAGAGGAGGGAGGGGAGGTCGAGGAGGAGGTGATGATGTCGAAGAAGATGAAGAAAACGGCGGCGGAGGCGGCGGCGATGGCGGAGGCGGCGGCGGAGGAGGAGGCAGAGGAGATGGCGGAGGCGGCGGCCATGAAGAAAACCCGAAGGAAGTGATCGATACTAGAATTGTAACTCTAGCTATCTTTGTGTTTACCGTCTCTTCTGGTGCTCATTTTTTGCTAGCTGATGCAATTGGTGGAGTTTCTAACAATGATTCTGGGCATGTCGACAAAACCCCGTACCTCAAAGACACTGTGTATTTCAAATACTGGATGAAATTTACCGTCGCATCATTGTATCTTGCAATATGTGTCGTTCTCACTGAAGTAACACATTTGGCACCGATGATTTCAAAGAGGCTGAAACGGTGGGTCAAGTATATCGGAGGGTGGTCTATTTGGCTTGCAGTTGTATCCATGCTAATAGCATTCGATCGATCTGATTCTATATGGTTATTACAAGGTGGGGAAGAACAACGATGCAACAACATTGACAAAGTATGGGGCTTTGGTTTGCAACATTTTTATAGTGATAATGGTTGCTTTGAAGCTGTGGGGGATCATCTGGGCATTCTTCAGCTTCTGTTGCAAAATTTGCAAAAGGAAAATGGAACACAATGGAGAGTGAGCTACATGGTTAGACCATCTGGTATACCGAGCACGAGCAAGGTCGTGGTCTACGTGGCCACAGAAGTTCATCCTACATCTTTTTGCTCTGTGTTTTTGTCAATTTGAAGCACATCAGTTGCTTGATGTACCACTACAATCGCTACAATCTAATGATTATATGGATTTCCATCATCAATTCATCTCTATGCACTCCCAACGATTAATTCAACGACACTGGCATGCAAACGGTTGCCCGAAATTAGGTTTTCAATTTAGCTTTTCTAGTCATTTTCAATTAAAGAGGCGTAATCATGCATATGCATGTTATCGTCTTAGAGTTAGATGTCAGTCCTTTTTTTTTTCAATTAAAGAGATGTAATCATATTCACATCTTAGAAATTACTATTATCTTGAGAAAATGTTAAAAAATAGTCATTTACATTAATTACATTACAAAAATAGTCAAAAAAACCGAAGTTGCAAAAATAATCATGCATTTCGCAAATGGAATAGTTTCATCTGCGAAATGGGCTTTCCATCTGCAAATGTACAAGCAGCTAAAGCACAACTGTCCTTTAGTTGCTTGTACATTCGCAGGTGGTTTATTTATTTATTTTTTATTTTTTTTTCTCTATATATATATATTGAAATTGTAGGGGTAAAATAGCAGATGGAATAGCCCCATCTGCGATTTACTCTGATTCCATCTGCGAAATTGCGGTTATTTTTTTATTTTTTTATTTTTTTAGTTTGACTATGAAATCAATTGGTTTATAGCTCGGTTATATCTAAACGTACATCACCAACATCAACATAATGCCCGTAAACATTGAAATTTTTTTCTTTTTAGTTTTATCTACCACACGCCTATTCATAACTTTAACTTCTTGTTCGGCAACATTATTTCGTAGCCAAACTAATTGATTTCATACTCAAACTAAAAAAAAAAATAATAAAAAATAACCGCAATTTCGCAGATGGAATCAGAGTAAATCGCAGATAGAGCTATTCCATCTGCGATTTTACTCTACAATTTCAATATATAGAGAGAAAAAAAATAAAAAAAATAAAAAATAAACCACTTGCGAATGTACAAGCAGCTAAAGCACAATGTGCTTTAGCTGCTTGTACATTCGCAGATGGAAAGCCCATTTCGTAGATTAGACTATTCCATCTGCGAAATTCATTGTTATTTTTGCAACTTCGGTTTTTTTTTTGGCTATTTTTGTAATGTAATTAGTATAAATGACTATTTTTGTCATTTTCTCTATTATCTTTACTTTTATTTTGTTAATGTTTTATGTTATAATCCTTTACTAACTTATAGTATATACTTTGTTAAATTTAGAATAATATATTTTATTACTATAACTTGATTATAACTAAACTATATAAGGTCTTTTAAACTATTAGATGCACCCCGGCCGTTAATGAAATCAAATCTCAACATAGTAAATGAAATAAGGAAGTGATCAGCTTTTCATAAAATATACAAAAACACACCATCAGTTGTAGATGAACAAAAGTATAGAGCAATTCTATTTTTCTGGAAACTTTGTTTTATCATTAATTAATAAAATAAAATTTAACATACCTAAAATCTTTGTCCCCTTTTGTAATATTTATGAGATACGAGCTTAAAATCCTTAGGCAACATTACATCTAATATGTTTGTGTGGGGAAATTAATAAATAAATAAAAAGATAAAAATAAAACAGCAGCAAAGACTTGCGCCCAAAATCTTACAGGCCCATTTCGGATAGAAATCGGGACCAAATTGATTGCAACGAAAGGAATTATGGACGCCATTGCTATCTTAAACCTATAAACTCAAGTTGATTATTCTACCGACATCGTGTACCGCAGTCAATCAGGTAATTTTTGTTAAATACCTGCTCTTCAGTTTTATTATTTCAATCACGCATGATTGATTACTGGATTATATTATAGGCTATAATTGTTTATATTTATTCGATTCCGTATTCTGTTTAATTAAGTACATTAGGGTTTCTTAAAGTATGTTACTATCAGCATTCACACCTTGGAATTATTATTGCTATTGTATGGGATGACGAGTACATGTTGTTAATCCAATTCAAAAGTTTGTTTATTTTCCCTAGAGTTACAACCCATAGATTGTTACTTTATTGTATGTATAACTCTTGTATATATCTTACGTGGAATTTGCATTTACCAAGATCTTGAATATGTAATTTTCTATTGCAAGTGAGGGATGGCTAAGACAAAGAGTACTATGACTAGCAGGAAGAGGTTCGAGACTTGTGATAATAGTGGTGTGGCACCTTGGCTAGATCTTAACCATGACATTCTTTTTTTTAATTATAATGCAACTGGGAGTTATTGATTTTCTTGCATTTAGTTGTGTGTGCAAGTCATGGAGATTATTCGCAGTCTCTAACTGGAACAAGTTTATGGCATCCACACCACCCATGCGGATGCGATTCTCTAATCATGAATATAAGAGAGAGGGGTATTGCTACCTAGAGGACTTTGAAAGAAGAAAGTTCAAAACCATGATTCCCCATTCTGCTGGCAGGAGATGTATTGGATTAACTTGTGGTTACTTGATCTTGTTCGGGATGGAAACAAAAGACTTTTGGCTTGTGAATCCTATCACAAGGCATCAACTTCATTTCCCCTCTACGCCCTTCTATCCCCCTCCTTATCCATATCACTTGAGGGCTGCTCTTGTCTTTTCAGCTTCAATATCTGGGTGGGTGTTTGTTGCGTTGGATAGAGTCTCTCCTCATAAGATATGGTTTTCTGTAACTGGTAAAGGATTATGGAATCATGTCCACTCCACTTTCCCCATCCATGATTTACATGCTTTCAAGGGTAAGATATATTTACGAGAAGTGACACATTTATGTGAACTGAGACTTGATGCAGAGCCCAAATTGGTATTACTTGAAACCAAGAATTTTCTGAAGCTAAACCCCTCACTTTGGTGGTTTGTGTGTTCGGCTGAAAACCTCTGTGTGCTGCAAAACGTTTCAAGTGATTCGTGGAAGCTTCATGAACTAGATTTTGGTGAAATGAAATTGGTGTGGCAAGAAAAGGCAATAGGAGAATATGCATTCTTTCATTGCCGTGACTTTGGGTATTCTATTGCTATAAAATCAGAGTCATGGGCTAACCACCCTCGGACACAATACCAGCAATTTGCTTTCTTTCCCAACACTCCAGCCTGGAGAACGCGTCATGAATGTAGGTTCTTTTGGGCAAACAAGTGGTACTTCCCACATGATTATTTGAATGCTAATCTTATAGATGAGTCATAGACTTGTTGCCATATCTTATCTTTGTTTTTATGACCGATATAACAGTTTTTTTATTTTTTATGTTGACATGTTGGAATTAAAAAGCCCCTTTTTTGGTCTTTTGGTGCCAATTGAAAATGTTACCAAGAGAATGGTGGTGCCAACCGGGATAATGATTGTGGTGGTGATATCTTTGACAATTGTTATTTTTAATGACTCGTTTAATTTATACATACTAATAATATTTAACTCATGATGATTTCGCTTTAATTTGTGTTATAATAGCAGTTTCATGTTTGTCATTCACCATAGATTGTCTTACAGATGGACCTTTCGTTATGGATTATTTTGGTCCATATATATTTGGGTCATATCTTCTATAAGTAGTGAGATTCTAAAGTTATTTGCATTTCGATTTAGTCAGCCAAACGCTTCATCAAAAAAATGAAAACATGCAATTATGATTTGTAGCAATGCCAATCATCACAGAAAAGAAGACATTAACTGTCCTTTGTAAAAGTTATACTAATAACATTAAAAGATTATATTTTATAATTTATAGCTCCAATAGTATATATTATTTTAAGATTAAGTATAAAGTTAAAACCTAAACATAATTTAGTGGAGTTTTACAAATAATTATGTTGCATAGATGAGGTCACAACATATAAAAATTAAACATAATTTAGTGAAGTTTTAATTATTAATTAATAGAGTGTTAAAATATCCAGCGATGAATTACAATTATTATTATTATAAGCATTTAAATATAAAAATATTATAAACCAAATCACAAATTAGAATGAGTTATTTTTGAAATAATAAATTAGGTTTAGAAAATTTCCATGAATGATTTAAAATTGAAATTAAAAAAAAAATGTAACATGTTTTTTATAAAATAAAAGTGTTTACTGTTTAGGTTGAAATATAAAAAGGTATATAAGTTTCTACCTCTAATATACGGATGTCAACGGGGGCAAACGGGACGGGGAAACTAGAAAAATATGGAGGTTTTTGTCTCTCTAGTCTCCTCTCTGTCGTTCGTTGTAGTTCGTTGATTGTTGTTTTCCGTTTGCTAGTGCTTCCTGTTCACCTTTTGCTACTCCGACTGACGTTTTCTTGTTGGACTTGGACTTGTGTTTATCTCTGTCGGTTCTAATTTTGTCTCTCCACTCCAAAGGCCGCTCCTCAGAGTTGTAAGTTCTTCCTTCTATCTCTACGTTCTTTCACTATAATATGTGATAATAATATTTAATTGTTGTTGAAAGACGTATGAAGAGCTAGGTCTATAGATCTTGACTATAGCCTATTAGGTACTTGTTTACTGTGGTATTAAAAGTCTGCAACAAAACTTCATTATTTTTTTTATTGTTTTGTAATTTTATGGATTTTATATTGCTAAAAATAATGCTATGCATAAGTTTTGCCAAAATAAATTAGAATTTAGGATAATTTGGTTTGTTAAAGATGTATAGATTAGGCTATTATTTTTATTAATTATTTTTATATTTTCATTAATGTATAATTATAATTGTTGTAAAAGAGTTACAATAAATTAAAAATAATCAGTTTGACGAATACAACTGTTAATTATTCTTTCATTTGGTTCTTTGTTAATTGTTAGTGAAAGTTTTTCATAGTATTTTGAACAACCTTCGTCAGTTGCAAATATGTAGGATTACATAGTAGGGATTGCACGAGAAAGTTAAAGATTGCACAATAATAATAATAAAAATCAAATTTTTTTGCACTATGTCCAAAAAAAATAATAGGCCATTGTGTGCCCTATACTGAAACCGCAAGTGCAAATACGGCTAATGCTCATGTTAGGGAGGATTGATCTCAAATTAAACTTATTTATATGTGAAGTTTTAGTTCTGGCCCCTCCGGTTCTAACGTTTGTGTTCCGCCCTTAGGTGGGGCTGTAATATATATATATATATATATATATATATATATATATATATATATATATATATATATATATATATATATATGATACAAAGTTGCTATTTATCTATTGAGGAATCACAACAAGGGTATTATCATTTAAATATTTTTTGTAATATTAAATAGTTATAAAAATACGTTGCACGACTAGGTGACATGATATAATTATGTTATCTTTTTTTGTTTATATTTAGTTGTATATAAATTAAATATGATATATCTTAAGTAATATTCAATGAAAATTATTTTAATTATAAGAATAAGTAATTACAAATTTGTTGAAAAACAGTTCCATAATATGATATCGAAATCTAGACTAAATCCCTATCAGTGTTTTAAAAACCGGTTCGAACCGGCCGGTTGAACCAGTCGAACCGGGAACCGGAGGTGATGACGGTTCGATTTGGACCAGTTTTATAATGATTTCCTGACCGGATTGAACCGGCCGGTTTTGCTAAAAAACCGGTTCAACCGGCTGAATTGAACCGGAATAGACCGGGTTGAACCGGACAATCTTGAATTTTTGTGTTTGTTTTGGGCTTCTTTGTTTGATTTTGGCTTCTATAATAATTGTTTTTATATGTTACATTCTATTTACGTTTGTAATACGAAAAAGATGACAAGTTTTGTAATCAATGTATACAGGATAATTAAAAACATATAAAAATATAGAAACGGTTTGACCATCCGGTTGAACCGGTCAAACCGGTTGAACTGGAAAACGTCACCCGACCGGTTCAATCAAAAAACCGGTTTTTAAAACATTGATCCATATTTCCACCACAAAGATTACTTTTGTAATTTACCCTATAAATAAATAAATAAATAACGATAAAGAAGAAGAGAAATTGAGGTGTAGTTATCAAATAATTGGTGAAATGGAACTCCATTACTCCAATCTTCAAGAAAAAAAAAACATTCGTCTTTTGTTCGCACCAATGTTTTAAAAACCGGTTTTTTGATTGAACCGGTCGGGTGACGTTTTCCGGTTCAACCGGATGGTCAAACCGTTTCTATATTTTTATATGTTTTTAATTATCCTGCATACATTGATTACAAAACTTGTCATCTTTTTCGTATTACAAACGTAAATAGAATATAATATATAAAAACAATTATTATAGAAGCCAAAATCAAACAAAGAAGCCCAAAACAAACACAAAAATTCAAGATTGTCCGGTTCAATTCAGCCGGTTGAACCGGTTTTTTAGCAAAACCGGCCGGTTCAATCCGTTCAGGAAATCATTATAAAACCGGTCAAAATCGAACCGTCCTCACCTCCGGTTTCCGGTTCGACCGGTTCGAATCGGTTTTTAAAACACTGGTCCGCACTCATATCTAGCCCAAAAGGTGTTAACTTGAGCTAATATTTTGGGAACAAAGTAACTTTTGTGCACATTTTAACCTATTTTAATTTTGAGGCAAAGATTCTGCAATTTACAAAGCGGGATACAGTACACTGCAGCCGGGGAGGAAACATCGCAAATGGAAGCAACTGCAACGGTTCAATTCTGACGGATAAATGGCGAGAAAGTCATCGATTAGTTCTTAAAACAGCTCAAGTTCCTCCCTCCTCGGTTTCAATCAGGGAAGTTATTTCACAACATCTCGATTTTGTGTGTCTTTGTTTGTAACTGATTTGGATATTTATTAACTCATGGTCGACAGAGCCATAATCAGCACTTGCAGTACTTTCAGTTTCATCAATACTAAGCACTAACTTCTTGCTGCACATTGCTCTTTTACTACATATTAGGCAAATGGAATCCATTCCTAACTTTGGAAATCCATGAATTTCAGTCATTTTGTGTTCTTCAGTTTGAAGTGTCAAAAACACTATGGTTGTTCATAGAAATGTACAGATAAAGGGATTTTAATTAGTTTGCTTGATTATCTTGGGTTTGATTGAATTTGGTATTTTGGTTTAATGTAAGGTTTTCATCAAAGTAACATTTGCATTTTTTACCTGAGAATCCTTTGATTATGCTTTGTCTCATGTTTATAACTAGTGTGTCTTATGAATATTTGGTTTTTCTCTTTTGAAGTGCAAGAATGACTAAAGGAAAGAGTACGTCCGAAAGCCAGAATCATGGTGATGCATATAGCAGGAAGAGGTTCAAGACTACTAGTGACAATGGTTGTGTGGCACCTTGGTCAGATCTTGACCAACATTTGCTTTGTTTAGTTATGATGCAACTTGGAGCCTTTGATTTTCTTGCTTTTAGCGCAGTTTGCAAGTCATGACTTTTGGCTTGTGAATCCTATCACAAGGCATGGACTTCATTTTCCTAATGTCCCCAGTAAAGTCTCTCCTAATCGAACAGGAGTTAGGGCTTTCCTAGTCTTTTCATCTTCAAGATCTGCGTGGGTGTTTGTGGTCTTACGCAGATATTCCTTTAAATTATGGTTTTCAATAGCGGGTGAAGGAGAATGGAATTATGTTTACTGTAATTATCCCATCCGTGATTTACATGATTTCAAGGGAAAGATATATGCAATAGACGCTGATTCTTTTGTTCATGAAATAGGACTCGATCCAGAGCCCAAACTGACATTACTCAAAACCAAGAATTTTCTGGGCTATGGCTTAGAGTTTTTGGAGTTTGTATGCACGGATGAAAACCTTTATGCTATGGAATGCTTTCCTGACACTAAGTTCAAGGTTCACGAACTAGATTTTGGGGAAATGAAATGGGTGTCTCCAAAAAAAGAGACAATGGAAGAATATGCCTTTTTTGTTAGCGGCTTGAAGCATAGTGCTGCTATCAAACGAGAGTTGTTGTCCGACTCTTGGTTGCTTTACAAGAGAAATGCTTATAGTGATACAAGTGGAAACGGTGTGTTCTTTACTGCCGACACATGGTACTTCCCAAATGATTGTTTGAAAGTGAAATCTCATCATATATGAATTGAGATTTCTAATCTTTGCAATTTCAAAGGGCACAATTAGCAGTAATATCTTCTTTTTTATGTAATTTGATGCCCTATTTGTTTTGAATATTTTGATGTATGTCATTTGCTACCTATGGTTTTGGATTATTTGGTTCCATATTTGTGTTTTACGTACTTACGTTCGTGGAATTAAATGTCTTAGGTTTATTGAGAAAATATGTTTTATTACTTGATTGAAATTCTGTTTGAAATTAATTAGAGCTAATCATGGTTTGAGTCGATTTGGTTATTTACTAAAACTCAAACTAAACCAAAAATTTGGTTTCTAGGAAAAAAAAAACCTTGCAGTTAAGGGTTTTTTGTTTTTGTTTTTGTTTTGTTTTTTTTTTTTTTTTTTTTTTTTTTTTTTTTTTTTTTTGCATCTGTAATGGCTTCTAGACAAAAGTTGTGACTTAATGGACAGCTTAATAATCTTAAACTTGCATTTGTGCTCTGAATGAAGAAATTTAATTACCTCACTAAGATGATCATGGGTGTCAATCTTGACTATAATGGCCATCATTAATGGACAACTTAATAATCTTAAACTAAGTCTAAAAGCAACTATACATCTTTTAGATAATTAGATCCCTAATGCATGACTCCTCTTCATTAAGGCTGAAACGGAATATGAGCTAGGAGAAGAGGATTTCAATTCTGAAAGTCATTTGAATATCAAACTTAGAAAAAACTGCATAAATGGGTACGTTGTTTTCTTTGATTTTAGTCTAAAAAGCTTTATTTTAGCAAAAACACGTCCTTTTGGCAGGTTTCATTATAGTTTTTGAAACTATTTTAAAATTTTAATCTTTGATTTAGGGATGTAAATCAGTCTGGAATCGGCCCAAACCGGACAGGAACCAAAAGAACTGAAAACTGGTTAAAAAGTGAATGGAGAACCGAAAACTAGACTGAATACCACTAACTGTGTGTGTTTCCAACCGGTTCGGTTTGGTTCTACTAGGAAGTGTACTATCTAAGTAGGTGTTTGATACCGAAACCAGCCCGAACCGAAAGAAACGAAAACAAAAAATGACGAAATGGAGGAAACGGAAAACGAATCGAATACCACTAATCGGTTCCAACCAATTATGGTTTGGTTCGGTTTTCGGCTAAAAAGCTTATCTGTACTTTGAATTATCAACTTGATGGTTTTTTCCGGTTAATGAAATGTTTGTAAAATATAGAGTATTTGTTTGAAATTTGATTGAAATCAAATGGTAGATTTATAAAAATCTTATTCTTTAAATTTCCATTTAGATTTATTTTACTGATTAAGGTAATCTCGATAGATATTATCTAATACGTTTTTCAAATTTTCATTTAGGTTAATATTTTTTTTACATGTAACTGATGTTATGATACTGAATAAAAGTTTAGAGTTTATATATACTAAGATTCCAGTGGATGTATATATTCTTTCTTTTTTCAAATTTTTGTTAGAAAAGCAAGTTTTAAGTGTAATCTCGGTTTTAACGTTGGTCATGTGTGGACAATGTGATGACCGAATTATGGCTAGTACTCATGACATGGCTAGATATCATTGATTGAGGAAGTTCTAGTCATCTAAATTGTTTTTCAACATCTTGATTTTGTGTGTCTTTGTTTAGAAGTGAATTGATTGGATTTGGATGTTAATTTGCTGTATTTGACTTTTAGTTTTTACCGCCACTAAATACTTGGATAGCGTTTAGTAATCGAAGAGGCAATGAAATAGAATATTAGACAATGAAATGAAAATATCTTGTTTGGTGGTGCCATAAGGAATGAAATGGAGCCTTCTTCACATAATGTGATTCTTTTTCTTGGATTGATTGAGTGGGGATGTGTAACATCCAAAAAATTCAATAATTTTTAAAATTTTCAAAACAACCCTTTTATTAATAGAGTTTTACAAAACCATTATTTTCAAAATATTATTTAAAATCATAGTCTCCCATGATCAAATCAGTTGTAAACCAAGGATGTATACGGTCACGCCATCGCCCTGCCACGACCCACTGAAGTTCCTGAAATCATAAACCAAAACTGTAAGCACGAAGCTAAGTGAGTTTTTCCCAAAATACCACCACATGAACAGATAACATATACTAGCAAACAACATGCATACAGAGCCTTCAGCCTGACTGGAACGCCGCATCGACTTACAGACTATGGGACGCTTAGAGAGCCTTCAACATGAATGGAACGCCTCACCGGCCTACATACTATATGGGACTCTCATAGAGTCTTCAACATGATTGGAACGCCTCACCGGTCGACAGACTATCTGGGACGCTCACAGAATCTTTAGCATGACTGATACGCCTCATCGGGCCTTTAGCTTATCTAGAACATTCTCTGGGCCTTCGGCCTAACTGGTACGCCCCTTGGCCTGCAGTCTATCCGAGATGCCCTGGGTCTCTTGGCCTTCAGCACACAGCAGGACTGCCTCAACCCAACCACACCGACACAACATGTCAACATATACATAACATATACACATACAACATATAGATATAAACCTTACCCAAACTCATCGATTATAGACCGTATGGGCCGCGTGATTTAAGTAACCTACTCGACGAGTTGAGAGGCCTCAACTCGACGAGTAGGTTGGCAGTGGTGAAACCCTAATTTCTGGGGTTTGCGCCATATTTAAGCATCTTAAACCCTCCATGTTGGCCTCATTTCCAGCCTCCAAGTCCCAAACCCTAAATTCAGAAACCCTAATTCTATTGTGAGTATTTGTGAGCCATTCTAAGTGTTTAAGTGAGTGTTTTGAAGCCATTGGAAGAAGGAAAAGCTTGAGGACGCAAGAAGGAGTTGTAGATCTAGAATCTTAGCTTCATTCTCGACATTTTTCTGGTATCAATTCTGAACCTTTCCTTGTGGTTGTTTAGATATTCTTTTGGGGATATTTTTAGTGGCTTTGATCCAAGTTCCATGGTCCTTGGGAGTTGGACGTCCCAAATGAGTTTATACTTCAGATTTGAGGTCTAGAAGGATTTCCATGGAATAAAGGTGCCAACTTTATGGCCATGGAAGTCCCATGCAATCTCTAGACCATCATTTTGGTCCTTTAAAGCCTTTATGGCCATGCATGTGGATAAAGTTCAAGGCTTTACATGATTATTTATTCTTTAGAGTCCAGATCTATGATCTCATGGACTAGCTCTTAGTTTTGATGGTGTTTGGATTAAGACCTTGACCTCTTTAGATTAGGGTTTGAGCTTAATCCTTTAAGAAGAGGCATCAAGGGGTAAAGTTGGAAACTTTACCTTTCTAGAGGCTTTTTCAGTTGAGATCTGAAGTTTAGGGTTCAGATCTAAAGGACAATGATTTAATGAGTTAAGAAAGGGTTAACAGAATGAGGAACTCAACGAGTTCAAGGATGGACTCGACGAGTTGAAATGAAGTATCACGATTCTGTAATAGGGAAGGACTCGATGAGTTCATCGAAGAACTCGACGAGTTTAGTCAACCCGTAGCGTTGACTTTGACTTTGACTTGACTGGGACTTTGACCATAGTTAACCCTAAGGGGTTATGAGCATGAGATGGTATCTAAGGGGATTGTTTTGATTCAGGTAGTGTGTAGAGCTGATTCCGGGACATAGACGTTTCAACTATCATTCGACATTGGAGGTGAGTTTCCTCCTGTACGAACGGGTCGAAGGCACCAATGTCGGTCCGTATGTGTATGCTAGTATGTTCCGGACCAAGGTCCGATGCCGGGCAGTGCCCGATGTAGGTTTATATGTTTCTGGATTCCGATCCGATGCCGAGCGAGGCCCGATGAATGTTTGTATGCTTGATGTTTTCGTGATTCTTGTATGTGTCTGTTTAGTATGTTTCCGGACCATGGTCCGATGCCGGGCAATGCCCGAGGAATGTTTATATTTTTTCAGACCACGGTCCAATGTCGGGAAATGCCTAAGGAATGTTTATATGTTTCCGGATTTCGGTCCGATGCCAGGCGGGTCCCGAGGAATGTTTATATGTTTATGTTATGTGATTATTTATGTGTACTTTTTGATATGTTTATATGTATACCGAGCTTTACTCGATGCCGGTCGGGTCCGGGCGGGGCCCGATGTCGGACATTTTCTGATGCCGGGCAGGGCTCGATGAAGTGGGCAAGGCCCATGTTATGTTATATTATGTGAGTATATGATTATGTGTATGGTATGTGGTAGTTTGGGGAGACTCACTAAGCTTCGTTCTTACAGTTTTCACTTTTGTTTTTAGGTATTTCTGGTAGCAAGGGGAAGAGCTTGGGATGACTGCAGTGCACACACCATGATTTTAACCCGAGATGTTTTTACTTTGATATATTTGACGGATGTTTATGATATTTTGAGATACAATGAATTATGATTTTATGTGATGATTTGATAACTACGGTTTTATTAGTAATTTGAAACAAAATTTTTGGACTCTATTTTTGGGATGTTTCAATTATGTTGGAACATAGTGTTATAGTTCTAACAAGAAAATATGAACGTCGATCTACCAAACTCGCCCAAAATATTGCATCAGCGGATGCTCAAAAGACAAATAGTCAACGTTTTAATGTTGATGTAGCCAAATGAAATAGAATCTCTGAGCTGAATGATCGGATCAATTGGAAGAAATTTGGGAATATTCTAGGTCGAAGATATAAACCTGATTGCATCATCAAAGTCAGATGCACCAAACCCAAGAATGAATCTCTAAAATTGCATCTAGTTAGGAAAAACGCTGAGTTTGAATACACTGAAGTTACATTTGGTCGTAAATTGGTTAAATATAGCTATAGTGTGACAACTCGAAATTTCTATCTTATATCAATCCCTGCATTCAATCAAGTCAAACTTTCAATTGCTAAATTTTAGCAGTTTTGGAGTCAGTTTGAGTGTTCTAAAGCCTAGTACTGCAAGAGATAACTGGAGAGAGGATACTTTATGTTAAAGTATGCATCAATTAAGTTCCAAAACTCCAAGAGTTTGGAGTTTACGGCCCTAACATGGAGTTTACGGTTGTAAACTCCAGGGTATAAAGGTGATACTTGTCATTTTTATCATTTTCAACCATTTTCAAGTCTAAGAACCCCTTTCTCTCTCAAGTATCATCACTAGATCTTTAACATAGTAAGTATTTTTCTTCCTTGATTAGTGAATAAACTTCATTATCTAGTGTATGTGTGTGATTTCATCCATGAAACCTGTTCAAATTGATAGATAATCAAGTGTTCATAATTTCACCAAGAACACCTAGAACACACACTAGTGTTCTTGAGCCTTAAACACCCTTTCAAGCTTCTACACTGTGAGTACTCTTGTCTTAGCTTGTTGTATGCTTGAATTAACTAGTTTACACTTAGAATTCATCAAGAAATCATAATCAAAAGGGAGTTTACGGCCAAGGAACCTTCTTGGGCCGTAAACTCTATATAAGGGTCCAAATGAGCCCTAATCACTTCTCAAGCCTTAGGATCAAGTCTAGAACACTTCTATCATAATCTAGGGACCTTAAACTTTAATTTGGTACAAGATACCATGAGTTTACAGCCGTAAACTCATGGGGATATGGTCCTTAGGCCGTGAACACTAGTTAGTGGTGCAATGGTGCCACCATTCCTTCTTAGGGCTTAGACCTGATCATAGAACACTTCATATTGATTCATAAGACCTTAAATCACAACTTGGCACTTAGTACCATGAGTTTACGGCCGTAAACTCATGGGGAAATGGTCTTTGGGCCGTAAACTCATATGGTTGATACCATATGGACCATAAACTCCCAAGTGAGGCCCTACACCCCTTATGCGTAACCCTATGTAACCGGTTTAACACTTTAGTGCAAGTGTGTCCTAGTCCCTAAGGTTGTTCCATTATCTAATTAGTTGTTATAAACACTAATGGAAAGCATATATGTGTCATTATATGTTGAATAGGATCCGTGTGTGCTCAAGTCCTCACTTGACACTTAGCATCCTTTACCAATCTTACATTCGTATCACTCACTTCAGGTGAGTTCATACCCCCTTAACCAACCTTTTAATTGCTTGTACATGCTTTTAAATGCTTTTATGGGGGGGGGGATACAAGTTGAATATCATAGTTATTATATCAATCACATGTGATTAATTACTATCAAACTTATGGAATTGCTATACTTTCAAACTGTCTTATCAATCAAATTACTTTTAAATCGTTTTATAAACTGACATCAAGTCATTATTGTTTATTGTTTCAAACCCTTTAAATGTATTACAAAAGCTCTTTTCAGCTTATGTATTGTTAAAAACCATATCTATACACTTATGTAGTAAGTATATATATATATATATATATATATATATATATATATATATATATATGTATGTATGTATTGATAAGATAGTTGTGACTTCAGCTCCAACACTTTTGTGTAGCAAAGGTGTATAAACATAAATGGACTTTTCAAACTACATTACTAGTAAACTATAATAGGTATAGTTTAGGAGATACTACTTGCTATTCCCAGTACAAAGGGAACATACAAGAGTCAGTTCATTCATGAGTCTATACAAATATACTACATACTATATGAAGAGATACTATTACATACTATATGAAGAGATACTATTACATACTATATTAAGAGATACTTCTACATACTATACGAGACTTACCATTCTACACTCGGCTGTTAGCTACAGTGGGAAAATGCAAATCGACGGATGTGTGCGGTTGTTTCGGTTCGGCAAGTTGCCACGCCGTGTTTATCCTAGTACAAAAGGATATGATTTCAATGATTATAATTTTCCCTATTACTTTTATCTTGTGACACATTCACATATACGATGAGGTAGACTATATTTTGATAATAATAGTTGTACATGGGGAAAAACCTTCATTCATACGGAGAAGCAAACCTCCAAAACTGTCGGGTCTTGGTGGAAGACTGCATTTTATACTAGTAGGAAATATGGGATTTCCTAGGGTTTTCAAACATACACAAACACTTACATCAAACATTTACAATTATGTTCTTTACAGTTTTACAAATCAAAGACACTAAAATACTTATGAATTCACCAGCTTAAATGTTGATCTACGCTTTCAAAATAACTTGTATTCTCAAGTCCTCAGTAGACAGGTACCAGTGACAGGTTTTGAGAAGACGGAGCACATACAAGACTCGTCTTTTATTTTGAATCATTCATTTTTGGTGTCTATTACATTACAAAGAACACACATGTATTAAAACTTTACTATTTAATGCAATGGATGATGTTGTTGCTTGTTTACTACTTTGCATTGTTATGATACTTTACATGACATCCTCTGCCCCAGAACGTTTCCGTCATTCTTGGTTTTGGGGTGTGACAGATTGGTATCAGAGCATTGTTTATAGTGAATTGAGTATATCAACCCATAAAAGATATACTAACTATAAACACAATGGGATTAAAGTACTCTGACCAAGAGTTTATACTTTTAAATAATAAAATATTTAACTAAGTATACATACTTGCATTCATACTAAAATCAGTGTCTCTAGGACAGAACAAAAGTATTACGATTGTTGAATATCACAAATAGGCTTGGGGATGTATGGTCAGTTTTGGGAGTGGCATAGCCTGATCAACTATGCTGGTCCGAGAAGTGATTAGCATATGCCCAGGAATGGTTGTGGTATGTCAACAAGTCTAAAAACTTACCAACACTACTACAATGTGATCATTAGAACAAAACATAAACTTAAAATACTATAGGAGTATTTCATGTTGCTATAATTATCTTAGTTAGTACGTCTCTTAAACTGATTCTTTTACCCCTACTTCTTGCGTAGATAACATGACTGGATTTCATATCCCTGGAGACCCGTACTTCCCAAATCAGGGCAATGCTGGATGACGAGCCAGAAGATGACCATCCAATCCCTTTGGATGATCACCTCGTTGAAGGCTTTTCAGATGGTTTTGACTCCGAGCCAGAAGTCAACAACCTACCCCAAGAGGGTCAAGCTCCAAATCTTAACCCCCGACCCGCGTTTCAAGGTCCCACACCCTTGTGGGCAACAAACTTGAATCGTTGGAGTGATGAAAAGGGTCAACCATTACCCTTCAATGGAGATCGAAGCTTTTACAACCTCAGCGAAGGAGACTCGGCTGACCGAGTCCTGCCCATTGTTGTCCGCAGGATTGCTTGGAATGTCGAGCAGCCCTCAACCGAACCACGGAAATTGATGCCAACTCTAGTGTCAACACGGTCCGCATTCGCCGTCTTGAAGAAGATATGGAAAGGACCAGGAGAACCAATGAGACTCTGCAGCAACAGCTAACTGCTTCCCGAGCTGAAGTCATAGAACTTCGAGTTCGCTAGAGGGCTCATGAGCGACACCTTCAAGAAGTGGTTCGTCAACTGGAAGATCTGAGGGTTCGCCCGAGGAATTCCCATCGTCGTTAGAAGATGTTTAGTACATCTTTTCTTTTGACTCAAGGAATAACTTTCTTACCTATGCTCTAAGTAGCACTTGTCTGTAAATTATTCATGTCTTTCAAGTACGTTATTAGACTTCTAAACTGCCAACATTTTCCCCTATGGTATGATATAAGTCCTTTAGCTAGGTCATTTTCCCAAACTTATTTACATCTTTTATACCAGTAATTTTGGCATGTTATCTAATCTATTCAGAAACTCATACTATCATCTGTTGTTGTACTATGGCGATTTAGCTCATGAGACACATTCATTTTCTATACTATTGAATTCTTATCATTGTCTTTATCCTTTCAATTTATAGTTGAAAAATGCCTCCTCGTAGAAATCCAAGGCGTAACAATAATAACGAAACACCGATACCACCACCACCTCCACCTCCTCAGTTCGACGCTGCTATGTTCCAAGCGGTTGTCACGACGGCAGTAGCGGCTGTCATGTCACACATCAATACTCCTGTCCCTAGTGGATCGGGAATTAGTACACCTCTTTCCACCCATGGAGAGAGTCATGGGCAACCCCAAGAGTGCACCTACAAGGATTTTACGAATGCCAAAATAAGGGTCCACCCTTACACCCACTGCAGTGGAATATTACTTAGTCAAGTAGAAAGGAACAAGGTCTTACGGTTTATCGGATATCAGAATTTCAAGTAGAATTTCAGAAGTAGAAGAAGGGAGTGAGGCATTAACGAGTATCAGACTGTAGCTTGCTGCTGAAAAACGTAATAGGCTAGCGCAACTCACTTCGCTCTTCAAGCTGGCTTGTCTGTGATATGAGAATACATTTGGTCGAAATGGATTCCATTAGCGCCAAACTTAATATGATGCCTGCTATTGTGACTTAGTTTCTTGATCCTGAAAATCTTGTACTCAGAGTCACGGATAAAATGGACTACCCAACTTGAATGGATAAAGTGGATTCTCCCTAATGGTGAAATGAGACTGATTTCAATAATTGAACTGATGGCAACTAGCGAGTTAGCATTGATTTGGAAGGAAGGAACTAGTAATCCATTTAAGAGGACTTTACCCGGGAAGGTTCTTAGGAGTTTCAAATCTCAAAAAAAGGCTTTCTTTTAGGCGCTTCCTCTCCTTTCAGTCGAGCTAGGCTGAAGACTTTCTCTTTCTAGCCACCAACTTATGTTTCAATGACGGGTAAGGCGGTCAAGCTACCTGCGCCTGTCTGGTCCGATCGTTTAACAGAGAGCTCTAATAGGCCTTGGAGGACCGAACCCATGTATGAAACCCCAGAATTTCAATGGAAGTGGAGGGGTGATGATTTTGAGGCAGTGGATGGAAAAGACAGAAGCAGTCTTTGAAATCTGCGCCTGCCTAGAGAACAACAAGGTCAAGTTTGCTACTTGTACCTTTTCTGACAGGGCTTTGACTTGGTGGAATGGCCACGTTAAGTCACTGACTCTAATTATGGTAAATTCAATAAGCTGGGAGAACTTGAAAGCCATGATGATGAGAGAGTACCCTCCATGAGGCGAAATTCACAAACTCGAGCAGGAACTCTGGAATCTCAAGATGGTTGATTCTGACGTATCAACCTATACCAATAGATTCTGTGATCTGGCAATTCTATGCCCAGAAATGGTTGCTCTTGAGAGCAAGAAAATATAGAGATATATTTGGGACTGTCGCCCCAGATACAGTCAAGCATGCTAGCTTCAAGGCCTGTTACTTTTGACGGCGTTAAAGAACTGGGACAATCTATTATCGATCACGGAAACTACTTGAACGCAACAATTGCTACACCCGATCAACAAAAGGGAAACAACAACAACAGGAAGATAGGTTGGAACAAGAGGAAAGGAGGGTCTTCACAAGAATCCTCAAAGAAACAACAACTAGTTATAGTAAATGCTGCTATTGTACCTACTGTTGTTCCTACTAACCCCTTTCCAGCTAAGCCTTATGGGGGTAACCTTCCGAAGTGCAACAAATGCAACTTCCCCCACAATGGACCTTGCCGAGAAATGCAGTGCTCTAACTGCAACAGAAAGGGGCATACTGCCCGTTTCTGCAAGACTCCCGCAAAGCTGAACACTCAAGTTCCCATTGCTGGTGTAGGCCAAGCTTGCTACAGTTGTGGCGAGGTGGGTCACTTCAAAAGAAACTGCCCAAAGGCAGCGAATACTGGCGAAGTGGGGCGAGTTTTGGCTATGAGTCACGAGGAAGCTGTAGCTGATCCTACGATAGTTACTGGTACGTTCTCCTCGATAATTCATAAGCATGCATATTATTCGATAGCAGAGCATAGAGAAGTTTTGTAAGCCAGAAATTTGTTCATTTACTTAAACGAAAACCACATACACTAGAGGAACCAATCACTGTAGAAATGGAAAACAGGAAAACGGAAAGTACTAACTGCATATACGTAGGTTGTACTCTAACTCTAGATGGTCATTCTTTCCAAATAGACCTCATGTCGGTCTCAATTAAAAGTTTCGACATCATAATCGGCATGGATTGGTTAAGTCATCGTCGCGCCGACATCATGTGCTTTGATAAAGTAGTTCGTCTTAACCTCCCTAACAACGAAACCCTAGTTATCTATGGAGACAAATCTAGTACGAACCTTCGCATCATTTCGAGTATTCAAGCTCAAAAGTGCTTACGAAAGGAAAATCATGCATTCCTTGCACACATCGTCCATACGAGTCAATAGGTAAAGGAAATTCATAACATTCCAGAAGTACGTGACTTTCCCGACATCTTTCCAGAAGAACTACCGGGATTACCACCGCAGCGTCAAGTCGAGTTCAGAATCGACTTAGTGCCAGGGGCTACGCCAGTAGCCAAATATCCTTATCGTCTGGCACCAGTAGAGATGCAGGAGCTTTCCTGTCAGCTTAACGAACTTCTCAAGAAGGGATTCATTAGGCCAAGCTTCTCACCATGGGGAGCACCGGTCTTGTTCGTCAAGAAGAAAGACGAATCGTTTCGTATGTGCATCGACTATAGGGAACTCAACAAGCTTATCGTTAGAAATCGTTATCCTATACCCTGAATTGATGACTTATTTTATCAACTACAATGAGCAAATTACTTCTCGAAGATAGATCTACGATCCGGGTATCACCAGTTGCGAGTGCTAAAGGAAAATGTCCCCAAGATAGCCTTCCGAACTCGTTATGGACACTACGAATTTGTTGTGATGTCGTTCGGATTAACCAACGCACCAGCTGTATTCATGGACCTAATGAATAGGGTGTGCCGTCCTTACTTGGATCAGTACGTTATCATCTTCATCGACGACATACTTATCTACTCCCGAAGTAAGGAGGAGCATAGTCAACACCTATGAAAAGTCTTAGAAAGATTACGATCGGAGAAGCTCTATGCGAAGTTCCCCAAATGCGAGTTTTGGATTCGAAGAGTCGAATTCTTGGGCCATGTCGTTAGCGAAAAGGGAATACACGTGGACCCTTCCAAAATCAAGGCTATTAAGAACTGGTCAGCACCAAAGACACCTACTGAAATTTGTCAATTTCTAGGTCTCGCTGACTACTATCGCAGGTCCATACATAACTTCTCTAGTATCACGAAACCACTTAATACACTGACCCAGAAAGGCGTAGCCTTTGACTGGGAAGAGAAACAAGAGAAGGCGTTCCAAACACTGAAGCGAGCCTGATGCACCGCACCAATACTATCCCTCCCAGAAGGAATAGAAGACTTCGTAGTCTATTGCGATGCATCCAACCAAGGGCTCGGATGTGTTTTGATGCAACGAGGTAAGGTCATCCCCTATGCCCCGAGACAGTTGAAGACGCACGAGGTCAATTACACCACACATGATCTTGAGTTAGGACCAGTTGTGTTTGCTCTGAAGATCTGGAGACATTATCTGTACGGTACGAAAAACACTATCTTTATAGACCACAAGAGCCTTCAACACATCTTCGATTAGAAGGAGATCAACATGAGACAACGACGGTGGGTCGAGCTACTCAATGACTACGAATGTGGAATTCATTATCATCTCGACAAGGCCAACGTAGTATCTGACACCGTAAGTCTAAAAGAATACTCTTGTCGTAGAGTCAAATCATTGACTATGACAATCCATTCACACTTGTCCACACAAAATATGGAGGCTCATCTCGACGCTTTGAAACCTGAAAATTTGGCAAGAGAATCCCTGAGAGGAATAGATAAGAACTTGGAAATCAAGGGTGGCAGAGCGTTATATTTCATGGACCGAATCTGGACACCGAAACACGGTGGCTTCAGAGACGTGGTCATGACCGAGGCGCACAACACTCGGTATTTCGTCCACCCGGGTTCAGATAAGATGTATCTGGATCTTAAAAAGTTATACTGGTGGCCTAACATGAAAGCAAAAATTGCTACCTTCGTGAGTAAATGCCTTACTTGCGCAAAGGTAAAGGTCGAATACCAGAAACCATCAGGTTTACTTCAGCAACCGGAGATACCAGAGTGGAAATGGGAGCGGATTACTATGGACTTCATAACCAAGTTACCCAAGACAACGGGCGGACTTGATACCATTTGGGTCATCATCGACAGATTGACCAAATCCGCACAATTCCTACCAATCAAAGAGACTAACAAAATGGAGAAGCTAACAAGAACATACATTAGGGAGATTGTACGATTGCATGGTGTTCCCGTATCCATTATCTCCGATAGAGATAGCATATTCACTTCGAGGTTCTGGAAGTCGCTATAAAGTTCCCAAACCGCCAGCATCAAGACAACGCCCCAACGAAGCTGATTCCCTAAATAATCTCTGACTGCAGATCCACTATCACACACACGCTAACAGATTCTAAAATGACAATCATTTAGTATCTAATCGCGGACTCATACAATGAGTCCATATCAGGGTAAAATCCCTTTCTACCCTTCCTCAAGTTTGGCCCATAGCCAAAGCCTAAACTAGATGTCAAAAGTTCCAATATCAAAATAAACCCCTTAAGTCCGATTATTGCTCAATTTTTCAAATTGGGCCTTATGGCCTTTACTCAAGAAGATACAGAAAGCTAAAAGCCCAAACCATAAAATCTCAGATTGTCCATCACAACCCAATGCAAGCCAAACCCAAATCTTGATCCAAAGGCCAAAACCACTTCAAGACCACACTTGGCCCAATTTTCCAAATTGGGCCCAACTCCTTATTGGGCCTTATCCAAAGGTTTGATCCTCTACTTAGCCCAAAGCACACTTGTACAGTTAGTCCCTTAGGGCCCAACTATCAAAGCCCAAAAGACGACCCAATACATGAAGCCCAAAGTACGAAGCCCAACAGAAGACGTACGTGGGGCGTACCTCTTTGGTACGATGGGCGTACCTTGCCTCGCATTGACCCATTACGGGGCTTGACTCCGAACTCGGGGTGTATAACAACTTACGCGGGGCGTACCCTCGCAGTGGCCAAAATCATGATAAGTGCCTAATAGCTTAAGCACTTAAGCCCAAATTTCTGATCCACTACTCAAATGTGCTCTAGAACCATAAAGTCTCAAACTTTAAGACTTTGGTCTACTAAAAAGAGCTTAATACATGGTCTTAATCCATTAAGGCCTCCTACAAAGAACTAGGGACCAAACTAGCTGAAGGGATCTCATATTTATGCCATAGGACCCATCCTTGGGTCTGAAAGGACAACTGAACTCGACCAAAACAAAGCGTGCACAATATTGGGACTCTTGGGACAAGAAGAATGCCAAAAAGTAACCAAAACAATATCTACACAATCCAAGCATAAAGGTAGAAGCTTTATACCTTCTAAAGCTTCCAAAGATGGTGATAACACCATATCTACAAGCTTGATTCCTTCTTTGACTCCTTTGATGCACTAACTTCTTCTTTTGGCACACAAAAATCAAATCATAAGCTCAAGATGCTCAATATGGGGGTTAAGGTTTACTCGAAATGGCTTAAGAACTTGGAGGCTAGATAAGATGAGAGGAAATGGTCGATAAGATGCTTAAATACTCCATAAACCCTAAAAGTTAGGGTTTTACCCTGGCACTTCGTACACCCGGTGTACATATGTGTACGCCCAACCTACTAGGGCACGTCTTAATACATGTCACACCCCGAAACCGAAGGCGGAAACGTCTCAGGGCGGAGGTGACTTCATGTGAATATCATAACCAATGTACATAGTAAGCGAAGTAAAACACAAAACATTACATTACATAGATTTCATTACATCAGTTGAAAAGTTAAGTAGTACAAGTTTTATAGATACATAAGTTTAAACAAAAGAAAGTCGTGACTTCCATTCGCTTCGTCTTCAGCAAAAGGACGCGGGGTACCTGTCTAAGGAGAACCTGAGAATACAAACAGTTTGAAAATCAGCATAAAGCTGGTGAGTTCATAAGCGGTTTGATTTTTATAAAAATGTACAGGGTTCCTTTAATTTTATGAAAAGTTATGACCCAAGAAAAATCTCATATTTTCTTAAAAGTAAAGTTTAGTTGTTATGTTAAGTTACACGGTTCTGGTTATGAATTGTGATTACCTCAGGAAAATCCTATATTTTCCTAATGTGAAAGATGTGTACTGAAAACCTGATTAACCTTGTGAAGTGTGTGTTTGTTTACCAACCCAAAAATGTAATGTAAAAGATGTACGAGTGTATTTCCCAGGAAAATCCCATATTTTCCTAAATGTTGGTTATCAGTTGTGAAAGATGTATTAGTTTTAATACATATATAAAACTAATATTAACAAAGTAAATTAACTACTTTATCCATTATTACTATTAAATGAATCTCTGTTATCCTAATTGCGAGTTCCATAACCATACAATAGACTAGATATGACAATAAGTAGTCCACATCACCTTATGACTTTCGTCACCCTTGAATCATTTCGGTTCGGCTGTAGCTAGCAGCCAGGTGCGGGGTAGTCAGCCCCGTATAGATCTATACACTCAAGTCACGTTCCATATCTAAGAGATTCTGGTTACGGGGACGGTCCTCCACTCGCGTATCTCTGTGGAGTGTTCACCGAGGACGTGTCTCCAATTATATAGGATTAACAAGTTTAGAAGTAATAATGCTAAATGTCTTATACTATGTTCTTTTTATAAAGACGATCCTCCACTCGCGTATCTCTGTGGAGTGTTTACCGAGGACAAAACATATAACTAATCCAATGCTTTTAACAATAATGTTATGGTACAAATCACTTGAAAGATATATAATATAACATTATTTAATAAGATATGAAATTGGTTTGTAATGGTTCTGCAAGTTAAATAGTTGATTAATACGGTTTCAATTGTTAAAAGCAAGTGAAATATGAAACATTTCCAATGAAATAAAAGTGTTTAAGTACAAGATATTCTTGTACTTTCTGCTTGTATTCCCCCTGAAAATATTGAAAAACCATTGAAAAAGGGTAGGGGTATGAACTCACCGAACGCGGAATGTGACGACTAGGATGCTAAACGTCGAACCGAGGCTTGAATACGAGCGAGGTTCCTATGTAATATTAAATAATACACACATATATCTAATTAGATTTAAATTCACTAATTAGATACACTTAAACATTTCAAGACGTGTAAACACTCCATATCGAGTGTTTGGAGTGACCCGGGTGACGTTTCTGGACATGAATGGCTAGGATATGAAGTTTACTCTTCAAGAGTAAACTCTAAGGAGTGTTAACGGCCCTATACACCCATCCCCATGAGTTTACGGCCGTAAACTCATGGTGGGTGTCCTTATGTGCTAAATGACCTTAAATCAAAAGAGGGGTGTTGCTAGGTTTGGTTCTAGGGCATTTGAAAGGGGCTAAATCAAATATATGGACTAATAGATGAGTTTACGGTAGTAAACTAAGTGTTTACGGCTGTAAACTCTCACCCACATCAATCTTAAGTGTTTTGAAGGCCAAAGACTAATAAAAAATGATTCAACTCAAATTTACAAGACTTGGGGTGAATTTAGGGCATCAAATGACACACTTCTAGGAGTTTACGGCCCTGGAGCATATGCTATGGCCGTAAACTCTCAATTAGAGGATTTTTGATATGTTTAAGGCCCCTAAATGATTTTTGGTTGATTCTAGGATTTATTCCAAGGTTTATGAGGTGTGTAAGTTGCATTTTAACACCCAAAAAGGAGTTTACTACCCATGTATATGAGTTTACGGCCCAAGCTTGTTCTTGGGCAGTAAACTCATGTTTACTCCTCAAATGTTGAGTTTAAGGTGTCCTAATTCCAATCCAATAAGTCCTTAATTCATATCTAAGCTCTAATGGTGATTTGGATGGGTTTTAAGGCTCAAAAACCCCATTTACATGTGTTCACGGCCTAAGGTTGTTCCAGGGCCGTAAACACATGTTTATGGTCCTATTCCATAATTTCAACATGAAAATGAAGGCTAAGGATGTTATACTAGGAGCTAGGATGATTACCTTGGTGTTTTGAAGCTTGAAATGGATGATTTTTGGACCTAAATATTTGTTTAAGGAGAGAGGTTAGAGAGAGAGAGTGAAAAGGCTCCAAATTAGTCTTAAATCACTTGAAATATGGTTTGAATTGGATACACGGTGGAATTCTACCCGATACCGTCGTTAACCGATGCTTTTGGTCGCACCCGATTAAGTTGTCGTTACCCGATATGGTCGAAACTATAATTTTTCATATTACTAGTTTGGGACGTTTTCACATGTTTCCAACATGTTTAGATACTTACAAGGTCAAAATAAAAGTTTTAACTTAATTGACCTAGTTCAAAGATGAAAGCGGAACAATTCGCTTAAGACGAGTTTTATTGATGAAACGGTTACGGCGAGGGAACAAATTTTGGGTTGTTACAATACGCTTGGCGTACACGTATGTACATTGGGCATACGTGTAACATCCCAACCGTCAGGTATCATTATTATTCCATTTAGATTTCTTTTTTTAGGTCTACTCGAGGAGTTGACGCTGTGACTCGTCGAGTAGCAGCGGGCCAGGACATGTCATTTAATGAGTGACTCGTCGAGTCGGCATGGGGGACTCGACGAGTAGGAGCTGGCATTGGAAACCCTAAATTTCAGGGTTTTTGCACCCTATATATTGGACCATTAGCGCCTCCCACTGTCCTCTACCACCCCTTGAGAGCCAGAAACCCTAATTTCAGTGAGTGTGAGCTTGGAGGGTGTTTGGAGCTTTGAGAAGTGATTTTTTGTGAAGGAAACTTGTAGATCAAGAGGCTAGCATCAAGGATTTCGTGTGGATCCACAATCCACTCCAGCTTGGGTACGTTTTGGAGGTAATAAGCTGTTACCTTAACCTCTTTTCTTCTAGAATCATTCATATGTGGAGGCTAGGGCTTTCTTGGGTTATTCATTAAGGGATTTTGTTATGGGAACTAGATCTGAAGTTGAAACTTCAGATCTGAACCTCTTTTGAGTCCTAAGTCCATAAAGTTTCCAGCTCTTGCAAGGATGAGACTCTCTTAAGGTGTAAAGCTCCATTAGAAACTTAGATTGGACATTTAGAGCCCATAGGGCCTTGCATGCACGTAAAGTTTGCAACTTTACGTGATAAACATGCCCTAGAAGCTTGGATCTACAATATGGAGCCGCCGCATGGCTTAAAAAGTGTCTGTATGGATGATGGACTGAAGGGAATCGGCGAGCCACATGAAGATGGCCATGTACTCGACGAGTTGGATGAACAACTTGGTGAGTCCGTTGAAGATCGGCGAGTCGGCTAGGGTTTCTCCCAATCCGTGGACACATATGAACTCGGCGAGTTAAAGGGGAACTCGACGAGCCAATCAAGGATTTCATGACTTCTCGAGTTCAGGGAGGACTCGACGAGTCGGTAAGCTACACTCGACGAGTCGTGTCAACATGGACTGTTGACTTTGACTATGGACTTTGAATTTGACCTAGAGTTGACCAGTTGACTTTTGAGGGTATTCTGGTAATTTGGAGATTTATGAAAAAGGGATTTTATGGTAACTATAGGTGGTGAAGTTCGTGTTGGTGATCCGGGAGTTGAGCTTTTTAGTTTTAGACGACAGTTGCGAGGTGAGTGATCCTCACTATACTAAGGGGTCTAAGGCACCAAGGCCGGCTCATTGGATTCAATATCTTAGTAGTTACTGATATGTTGAGTTTGAGTTAGTAATGTATGCCAGTTGTTATGCTAGTTGGTAGGTCGGTAGGACTACCTGTGATACTGATTGGTTACATGTATGTGCATTTATCTGTTACATGTAGACATGTTATGTGGAATGGGTTGAGGTGGTACCGCTCCGTGTGGTAGCCAACATACCCTAGAGTATTCAAGATATGAGCTGAGGGACCGATAGGCATTCTAGACTTATACTAAGGACTCGGGAGCATTCCAGATACGAGCTGAGGGCCCAGTAGGCATTCCAGACTCGTACTGAGGGCTCGGTGGCAATCCAGATGTGAGCTGAGGGCCCGGTAGGCATTTCAGACTCATACTGTGAGCCCATGGGTATTCCAATCTGTGAAGTTGTGGACCCGTTACGTGCTCATCTGTTTCAGTTTGTTTTGATATGTTATTGTTGATATGGTTATGTGGACTGTATGTGTATCAGTATTTTGGGGGTAACTCACTAAGCTTTCGGGCTTACAGTTTAAGTTTATTGTTTCAGGTACATCAGGGGATCGCGACAAGGCGAAGGCATGATCGTACAGCTCCTTATATTATGTTTATTTTTCTGGGAAAACTCTGATAATTAATACTTTGAAAACAAAGTTGTAATGTTTTGATGAACTTGACATGTTTTTAAAAGTTTAAATTGGTTTGAAATTTTTGGGTGTTTCAGTACGAAGTGCCAAGGTGAAACCCTAACTTTTAGGGTATGTGGAGTATTTAAGCAACTTATGGACCATTTCTCCTCATCTTTTCCAGCCTTTAAGTTCTTGAGCCGTTTTGATTAAACCCTAACCCCCATAGTGAGCGTCTTATGCTTATGATATGATTTTTTTTACCAAAAGAAGAAGATAGTGCATCAAAGGAGTCAAGGAAGGAATCAAGCTTGTAGATCTGGGGTTATCACCATCTTGGGAAGCTTTAGAAGGTATAAAGCTTCTACCTTTATGCTTAGATTGTGTAGATCTTGTTTTGGTTACTTTTTGGCATTCTTCTTGTCACAAGAGTCCCAATATTGTGCATGCTTTGTTTTGGTTGAGTTAAGCTGTCCTTTCAGACCTTAGGATGGGTCCTATGGCATAAAAATGAGGTCCCTTGAGCTAGTTTGGTCCCTACTTCTTTGTAGGAGGTCTTAATGGATTATGACCATGTATTAATCCCTTTTTAGTCGACCAAAGTCTTAAAGTTTGAGACTTTATGGTTTTAGAGAGCATTTGAGTAGTGGATCGGAATTTTGGGCTTAAGTGTTTAAGCCATTAAGCACTTATCATGATTTTGGCCTCTGCGAGGGTACGCCCCGCGTTAGGAGTCAAACCCCCATAATGGGTCAATGCAAGGCGAGGTACGCCCAACGTACCCAAGAGGTACGCCCCGCGTACGTCTTCTTTTGGGCTTCAGACATTAGTGTTCGGGTATTGGGCCATCTTTTAAGCTTTGATACTTGGGCTCTAGTGGACTAACTAGACAAGTGTGCTTTGGGCTATGGAGAGGATCGAACCTTTGGATAAGGCCCAATAAGGAGTTGGACCCAATTTAGCTAAGGCCCATGAAGTGGTTTGGGCCTTTGGATAAAGATTTGGGTTTGGCTTGCATTGGGTTGTGATGGACCATCTGGGATTTTATGGCTTGGGCTTTTAGCTTGTTGGATCTTCTTGAGTAAATGCTATTAGGCCCAATTTGGAAAATTGGGCCATAATTGGACTTAAGGGGTTTATTTTGATATTGTACCTTTTGACATCTAGTTTAGGCTTTGTCTATAGGCCAAGCTTGAGGAAGGGTAAAAGGTCTTTTACCCTAAAATGGACTCATTGTATGAGTCAACGATTAGATACTAATGGATTGTCATTTTGGAATCTGTTAGAGCGTGTGTGATAGCGGATCTGCAGTTAGAGATTATTTAGGGAATCACCTTCGTTAGGGCATTGTCTTGATGTTGGTGGTTCGGGATCTGGCAGTCAGCAGCTAGGGGTCGTTTGTGTGTTCGGCAACACGAGGTGAGTTTTCCTCACTATACTAAAGGGTCGAAAGCACCAAGGCCAGCCTTTTGGATTGTTATCCTGGTTATAGTGTGCTTGTATGTAGTTATGATATGTTAGATCGGTATCCTGGTAGATAGGATGTTGTTATGCTGTTATGATATGTTAGATCGGTATCCTAGTAGATAGGACGATGCTATGCTTAGTGATCTATATGATCTGTGCTTGTCTGTTGATTGTTTATGTGTTATGAGTATGTCGACATATGTGTGTGTATGGTTGGGTTGAGGCAGTCCTGCTTTGTGCTGAAGGCCTACAGACCCAGGGCGGCCTGGAATGACTGAAGGCCCTGAGAGGCGGTCCAGTTAGGTCGAAGTCCCGACGAGCAGTCCGGATAGACTGTAGGCACTACGAGGCGATCTAGACGTGTCGAAGGCTCGGAAGCGGTCTAGATAGGTTGTAGGCACTGCGACGTGGTCCAGTTAGGCTAATGGCTCAGTATGCATGCTGTTATTTGTATATGTGCTGCTGTTTGTGTGTTGGTACTTTGGGGGAACTCACAAAGCTGTGTGCTTATGGTTTCAGTTTATTGTTTTACGTGCTTCAGATGTTTTGGCAATGCGAAGGCATGACCGTACACATCCTCGCGTTTTGGACTTATGGTTTCTGGGAAGCTCTAATATTGTCAATGTTTTGAAAACTATGTATAAATGATTCCGGTTTTAAATAAATGTTTTGGAAACAACGATTTCGTAAATACTTCTGTAGAAAAAGGATTATTTTGGAAAGTTTAAATTTTACTGAAATTTTATGGGTGTTATAAGTTGGTATCAGAGCCTTAGTTTGAGTGAATTGGAGGAACACTCGTGTGAATCCAGTCTCAAACTAACAAAAAAGGGGTTTTCAAAGCAAATTTTCAAATGGTTTTCAAAATAATCAAAGAGGATGTGATGTGTACAATCAGTTGGAGCCAGTAAGTTGACCCCAAATTACCACATAGTTATTTGAGCTTCTGATATGTTATGATATGTTAGAACATCGTGCTAGCAATAGGCTATGGATCTTCAGGAATTGCATGTAGAATTGTCTGATTATATGATGCCTTAGTTCCTATAGATTTCTCTTGTTGAGATGACCTGTGACTCTTTCGCGTGTGAACTGGCTATTCAGTGGATACGCTAAGTCACATGATGCATGGTTTAAAGGATCTTAGGCTGAGATGTTTGATCCTGCTGCACAACTCTCATCTGAGTCCAACCGTTGTGGGATTGAATCTTTTAGCCTAAGATTGTTTAAACATTGGGGTATCTGATTGTATTCATGCGATAGTCATCTGACACCAATGTAGGGTCGTATGGAAAGCATGGTATAGATGAGTCTTATGGGGTCAACCGGCCAGTAGCGTTCTTGGACAAGGTAGAGGTGGTTTCCTTGGTTGAGCGCAGTTCATAGCGGGTCGGCATGAGGAAGGATTAGCCACTCTCGAGAGAGTGAAGGCAGGGCGAAGATGCACGCAAGGTGCTGGAAGTCTGAGATCGAGGATTTCATGGGAGGATATGTCTGGTTTTATTGCATCTGAGTGCTATTCGGCTTTTCTGCTCGAATGTTGCTTTCTTTGTGCTTTGTGGGACCCATGTTGATGGGAGCTAACCGTCAAATGAATACATTAAAATTACATGCTATGAGGGTTAAATAATCTTAGGATAAAGGACTTGGACCTATTGCGCAGCTCTCGTCCGAGTCCAACCGTTGTAGGGCTAGGTCCTTTAGCTGAAGGATTATTTAAGCTTGGTTACATATAATTGTATTCGTAAAGTGGTTAGCTGGCATTGGTAGGGGGTTCTTTAGCAGCTGATGGCAGAGGAGGTGTGGTGAGTCCTAAGATAGCCTAGGGAGTATTTAGTGCGGTTGTTTTGCTGTTGAGCAAGTTTCAGGAGTATTTTATGACTAGGACTTAGAGGACCTGAGATGATTCTTGATGAAATGATGGATAGGTGTGGAAGGTAGTATTGGGCCCGTACTACTGAAAGCACAAGATCCATAACCGAATCAAGGAAGATCTCAGGGATTCTAAGGGCTGGTCAGGGAAGTTAGCATGGTTGGATACCATGGTTCGCGACAGTAGTTCTGTTCCTGTCAATCTTTTAGTTATGACTACTCAGGTATGAGGATGGACCTGGTATGTGTTTTGAGCCCAATGGTATTTTGGATTTTGGGTTGTGTGGTGCAAATCTAGTGAGTTTTGGTTTGATTCCTCGGGGGTTTTGCTCGAGGCCGGGAATACGAGTCGCATGACTCAAGAAGGGGATGATGATTACGATCGGCTGGAGATTTGTAGCTAAAAGCGGAATATTCGATTGATGGATTGCAATTTCGTTATCTTTGGTAAGGTTTGAGCCCTTTCGGTTTTCTGAGTCCGAAGGAGTAAGTAGGCTTATGACCCTAGGGTCAGGTTGTATTTCCAGCTTGAGGTCAGTCGGTCACAGGGGTTGACGGCAGTATTTCGGCGCTGATAAACACAGGTGGATTGATGTGGCATGGGTATCTTGCGAGGCAAGTTAGGTACCATATTCTCGGGTAGGCCGGGTGTCAGATTGCCATTTGGATTGCAAACATGGATTAGTTCATGTCACCTGGGATTAAAGGGGAGTTTTCCTGAATGCCCTCAGGTTGTGTCACAACTAGCATGTTTGCTAGGAAATTCTACTCTCATGCAATCATTCACCTAGTGTAATAACTTTTACTCTAAGTGAATACTATACTTCATTCTCATTCAAATATATCTCATATGTTCAAATAAGGGTTGGAAACCCTAGAAATTCCAACCTAAGTCCATTTTGGACTAGGATTTCCTTATTGGACCTAACGGGCCAATAAGATTTCAACTTGATTGTTTTGGGCTTAGAACTCTTAATGGGACTCTAAGTGGAACCATATCCACCACCTTCATATATTTACAAACACTCTCAAATTCATCTTGAAGACACTCTCTTATCCTCCAAATAAAAATCACGTGGGTTGTTTGTGTTCCAAGGGGTTCTTCAACAAAGTTCATCACATTTGGTAAGTTTTAGTTAGACTTCATAGTTTTAACTCCAAGTTACACCTTAAATCTCTTCTTAACCCACATCATTTCATGATCCATACCCTAGAACTTCATAGAACTCGAGATCTACTCAAGGGAAGCTTGCAAGAGCCGAAAACTTCCTCTTTTTCTTCACTAAAACCGAAATCAACAAGCAAGGTGAGTTCATACCCCCTTGTTTTTGGTTTTTACTTGTTTTTGGGGGAGAATACAAGTTGATTTGTGTAGATCTATGTGTATATGCATGACTATGTGTGTTTTCCATGAATTATTTGGTGATTATGTGTTGATATCTTCACTACTCTAAAAATATGTTAAGAAACTTGAAGTTTATCACTAGGATCTTCATATGAATCTTGAGAAAAGTATGTTTTATCACAAGTATTACGTGTAAACATGTAGATCTGGGATTTGTATACTTGATATAGCAAAAATAAGTGTTGTGTTCAAAGATCTATAAGCTAAACTCACAAAACAGCCCTTGACAGAAAACTTTTGGTCCAATCTCGGACTGTTTTGACCATCCAAATGGAAGTATTTTTCAAAACTGTTTTACATGGATAAAGTTCAGATTTATACTTTTAAAGTGACTACTCTCACGTTTTCATATGATTTTTCTACAATTTTTGGCGAATTTTACAAAACTGCCTATCATATTTGAAATAATTTCGGACCAACCTGTGAAGATGAGTAATTTCACACTAGTTTGAAGCCATCAAAAATTATGAGAAAAATTGTGAGCAAGGTAGACAAAATTTCCAAACTTCCAAAATTTACGGATCCAGATTTCGACTTACGATGAATTTTCTACAAATTTTCTAATAACTAGTTCAGAAAAGCCAAAAACCAGAAAAATATGTAATTTCACAAAACCAAGCCAAAAATGATATTTTTGACAAAAATGGGTTTAAAATGCTATTTTTATCACAAAGTAGTCATCAACACAAGTTTTTAACAAAATTGGAGATTTAAGTGTTATTCTTAAAAAAATTGCGCCTTAATTGTAAATTTTTGGCTTATTGGGCCAAGAACGTTATTTTTACAAAAGTGGGCTTTAGATATCAATTATGTAAATAATCAAGCTAAAATAAACAAAACAATAACAAATCGGTTAAAAACGACATTTATATCCTTATTGGGTCTGGAAATAATATACATGTTTAGTGGGCCTTAGTGTCCTTTTACATGCATATTGGGCTCGAGATAGGTATTCATATCCTTATTGGGCCTGGAAATAATATACTTGTTTAGTGGGCCTTAGTGTCCTTTTACATGTATATTGGGCTTAGGATAGACATTCACATTCCTTTTGAGCCTGGAAATAATAGACACGTATAGTGGGCCTTAGTGGTCCACTTACATGTTTATTGGGCCTAGGAATGGGTTTTATATGCGTTATTCTTTTTATGCTATTTTAGTGGATACTATTTGCATGCTATTTGGGCCTATAAATACCTTACATGTGAAATGGGCCTTAGTTGTCCTTTCACATATATTTTAGGCCCATGTTATATAATCTCATTCCCTTTAGGTCTTGAAATGATTTACATGTTTAGTGATGCCTTAGTGGTTCACTTACATGGATCATTGGTCCTAGAATGAGTTTATACATTTTCTCTTCGCATAAATTCGATTAAGGATCTAGCGAGTTTTTATCGGTTGACACCTATTAAGTGTACGATCGCAACCTGTAGTTATAACCAGAGTCTCTTGAAGGGAGAGCGGGTATTTGTGTATAGATCTATACGGGGATGACACCCCACACTTGAGCTGTTCGCTACAGTTAGACTAACTCAGTCTAGGGTGACGAAAACCTTATTGTATTTTCCGTCGGCGTCCACGATGCCAAGACAGGTGAAATTGTCATAAATTAGTATGGTTATGACGGCTCGCTTAGAGGAATTAACGTTATGAAGTTTACGGAAGACCATTCTCTTTTCTCTTGGATTACTCGGAAACATTCTCTTACTAGTACTCAACCTCGGGGGTTGGTATGGCAACTTTCTCTTGTACAGACAACATCGGGTTGTCTGGGAACATTCTCGTTACATGCTCTTACATTCTCTCTACATTCTATTTACCTTTTTAGTCAAATAACAATAACATACATGCATTAATACAAGATATAACACAAACACACTAAACAGTTTTCAAAAAATATCGGATTTTCTGGTGGTTTTCAAAGTTATACAAATCATTTTCTCAAACGTGCTTATGAACTCACCAACATTTTTATGTTGACCGTTTTCAGAATAACTTGTATTCTCAGGAAATCGTTGAAGCAGGATGAACAAAACAAACTAATGGATATTGTGTTATATTTTGTTTCATCATACTCTTACTATGTTGTAATATTACATGTGTGATGATGATGATGTTATGTTATAATTATATTCACTATACTGATATTTCAAGATGAAGTCACGCGCAAGCCCCCGGACGTTTCCGCCGTCTGGTTCGAGGGTGTGACAGGTTGGTCAGGGTAACTTAGGAGGAGGAGGAGGTCAGGATTTCTTCAAATGTTTTGAGGGTGTGTCATCCCCTATATTCTTAGGGGTTGTATCGAGAATTGTATTGTGTTGGAATTTTGAAGGATTGGGTAAGTTATATCCCATGTTGAATTTCTACTATTAGTCATTGGGGGTCGTTATATGTCATTCTGCATGCCAGAAGTCTTCAACTAAAATTCAGGTTTCTCTTGGGTTCTGATTGATCTGTAGCGGGATGATCATTTGGCGTATGTTATCCATTCCATGGTCAAGAAAGATCGTACCTGGTTGAGCCAGTTTGAGTTGTGAGTTGATTTCTAACCATTGGGTGGTAGTTAAAACCCTAAGTGGGGGAGAATTGGGGATTCTAAGGTTGAGTGTCAGGCATTGAAGGTTTTGTCAGTTGCTGTTCGGACTGCAGTTTTTAGATTTGTTGGGTAGATAACGATCGGTGAACCTCTCCAGAAGCAGGTATGTTCAGCCCCATGTAGGTTTGTGATTATCTTGTTTAGGTGTCAAGATGTCCTCGACCATAGGTCATTGAGTTCGTCTTTCAGCGGAAATTCCTCGAAGGATTCAATAGGCGACAGTTAAGAGTAAGGAATGTGTCACCTACCCTCCAGTGTAGTGTGTTATGTTTCCCTTGGTCTTTGGGTATGTTTATCCTCTATGGTGCAGTGGAATTCTGGTTCATAGTAAACTCAGGTGTTGGCAACTTTGAGGATCGCCTTGGAAGTCCTCTCGAGTTAGCTTCACATTGTTAGAATCTGTTCAATATTAATCACGTAGCATTGGTGTTTAGTTCGACTTATGTGCCTGATTCGGTTGGGTTATCGCCTTCGAATTGGATCAAGAATTCGACCATTTTCCTAACCTCGGGTTGTACGCGACCATGGGTTTGTAAGTTTTGCTTGGGTAGCAACTTGTTCTATAAGTGAATCGTACATGGTAGGGTTGCAGCATGGTGGTGAGCGTTCAGTGTTGTGTGGGACGGTGATTAGGTCCCCTCAAGGCAGTGAAAGGAGGAAGGTATCTTTAGGACCCACAATGTTGGGCAAGCAATGTAATACCGACAAGGTCAGTATGAGATCAGGAGCATTCCAGCTACAGACCAAGGACCTAGTAGGGGTATTCCAATCATGGGTTGTGGGCCTAATGGTCATGGTTGTTCATTTAATCTCTTTGGGATACTCTCAGTATTGACGCGTTGATGGGGATCAGAAGACCCATTTGTCGGTTGGTTTGGATAGGGAGCGGTCAAGGGTTGTTGGGAGTGCCAGTCGGGTATCAGAATGAATCTGTGGAATATTTGATTTGTATTTTTGTTTGTTCACAAGTTGTTGTTAGGGATTGGATGAAATGCGGAAGTTCTTGGTTTGATAACCTTCTTTCTTCGGTTCGGAGGTTGGTAATGGCATGAAAGAGAGTCAAGGGTTATACTAAGGTTTTGGTGTATCATATGGATTCGGAATGGGAAAGGTTCGTTATCAACCTGTTTGAGGATATTTTCTGCATGATTTGTGGTATGTTCAGGTATAAACTTCGGTTGGATTCATGGATGGCCATTTCGGGATGGCTTATAGTGGAAACTTGTGTTGAGAACCGTAAGTGTATCCGTATGAGGCATGCATTCTGGAAGTCAGTGAGGTAAGTGGGGAATCTTTGGGTTTGAGGTGCGAGTCGCAAGTTTTAGGCGAAAGGTGTGATGTCATCGATAGTGAGATCGAAGGTGGCCAGGTTAGAATGTCCCTGTCTTTCAGGTTCTGGGAACCGGGTTAGATCTTTATCCTGATTGACTATGGCGACACATTGTATTTGGGTGGGTTGAGGTGGTCCTGCTCTATGCAGTAGGCCAAGATACCCGGTGCGGGCCGATTGTAAGTGGTAGGCACGGAGGCTTAGGGGGAGCGGTAGGGTTGAGGCGGTAGGCCAACAAACCCTGAGAATTTTAACCCGATGATTGATTGGAATTCAACATGTTGATATTCCATACCGAGGCTGATCGGGACAGTCATGGGTGTTAGTAGTTATGAGCTAGCAGTGATGTGTATAATGGTTCGGGAGTTAAAGGAAGCATTGTCGGTCGGCATAAGAGGTTCGTCTCCCAGTTGTCTCCATTGTTCATCATACCCTAGGAAGTTTTTTCAGCATAACTAGTTTTCTCTGGAAGGATTATCGAATCTCTTTTGTCCAGTAAAGAGTTGTCGGCAGCAGAGTATGATCCGTGGTTCTGTTTTCTGGAAGGAACTTCATGTTTCCAGGGTTGAGTAGTCCGTTTAGGGAATTAGTGATGGTTAGCATGGGCGGTCTATCGGGGAGCCAGACCAAATTCAAGTTTCCAGATTGCAGATTTTCAGGAAGTAGGGTTGTTTTGTTGCATGGGATTATGGATTCGTCTTCCTCGGATTGAAAAGATTTCTTTTGGGTTTAGTCTCCTTCGAAGGTCGATGAGTGTCATGGTTGTGGATGTGCCCCTCAGGTTGTCGGGTTGCCGGGGCTGGTAAGGAATGATTTCGAGGATGGAATTGAATTTAATTGGGGGAGAGTTGTAACACCCCATCTTTCAAGGAACTTCAAATTCATCCCTTGGATTTTAATTATGTCATTTTGGCCATTGGTTTGGAAAGAAGTGGCAAAAGGAGGCCCTAGTGGCAAAATGGTGATTTTGGGAACTTGAGTACTTTGCTGGGCGTACATGTGAGTACGCTAGGCGTATGAAGTGTCAGGGTGAAACCCTAACTATTAGGGTTTGTGGAGTATTTTAGCATCTTATGGATCATTTCCTCTCATCTTTTCTAGCCTCCAAGTTCTTGTGCCGTTTAGAGTAAACCCTAACCCCCATAGTGATCATCTTGAGCTTATGATGTGATTTTTGTGTGCCAAAAGAAGAAGTTAGTGCATCAAAGGAGTCAAGGAAGGAATCAAACTTGTAGATATGGGGTTATCACCATCTTGGGAAGATTTAGAAGGTATAAAGCTTCTACCTTCATGCTTGGATTGTGTAGATCTTGTTTTGGTTACTTTTTGGCATTTTTCTTGTCCCAAGAGTCCTAATATTGTGCATGCTTTGTTTTGGTCGAGTTAAGTTGTCCTTTCAGACCCTAGGATGGGTCCTAAGGCATAAAAAATAGGTCCATTGAGCTAGTTTGGTCCCTAGTTCTTTGTAGGAGGTCTTAATGGATTAAGACCATGTATTAAGCCCTTTTTAGTCGACCAAAGTCTTAAAGTTTGAGACTTTATGATTCTAGAGCACATTTGAGTAATGGATCTGAAATTTGGCTTAAGTGCTTAAGCCATTATGCACTTATCATGATTTTGGCCTCTGTGAGGGTATGCTCTGCATAAGTTGTTATACGCCCCGCATTTGGAGTCAAACCCCCATAATGGGTCAATGCGAGGCGAGGTACGTCCTGCGTACGTCTTCTGTTGAGCTTCAGACTTTGGGCTTCGGGTATTGGGCCATCTTTTGGGCTTTGATACTTGGGCCCTAATGGACTAACTGGACAAGTGTGCTTTGGGCTAAGTAGAGGATCAGACCTTTGGATAAGGCCCAATAAGGAGTTGGACCTAATTTGGAAAATTGGGCCAAGTGTGGGCTTAAAGTGGTTTGGGCCTTTAGATCAAGATTTAGCTTTGGCTTGCATTGGGTTGTGATGGACCGTCTGGAATTTTATGGTTTGGGCTTTTAGCTTGCTAGATTTTCTTGAGTAAAGGCCATTAGGCCCAATTTGGAAAATTGGGCTATAATTGGACTTAAGGGGTTTATTTTGATATTGGACCTTTTGACATGTAGGTTGGGCTTTGGCTATGGGCCAAGCTTGAGGAAGGGAAGAAAGGTCTTTTACCCTGATATGGACTCATTGTACAAGTCAATGATTAGATACTCATGGATTGTCATTTTGGAATCTGTTAGCGCGTGTGTGATAGCGGATCTGCAGTCAGAGATTATTCAGAGAATCAAATTTGTTGGGGCGTTGTCTTGATGTTGGCGGTTCGGGATCTGGCAGTCAGCAGCCATAGATCGTCTGTATGTTCGGAAGTGTGATGTGAGTTTTCCTCACTGTACTAAAGGGTCGAAGGCACCAAGGCCAACCTTTTGGATTGTTATCATGGTTATAGTGTGCTTGTATGCAGTTATGATCTGTTATGCTGTTATGATCAGTTAGATCGGTATCCTGGTAGATAGGATGATGCTATGCTTAGTGATATGTGCTTGTTTGTTGATTGTTTATGTGTTATGAGTATGTCGACATATTTGTGTGTGTGTATGGTTGGGTTGAGGCAATATTGCTTTGTGCTGAAGGCCTACAGACCCACGGCGGCTCAAATAGACTGAAGGCCCTGAGAGGCGGTCCAGTCAGGCCGAAGGCCCATCAAGCAGTTTGGATAGACTATAGGCCTTGGGAGGTGTTCCAGACGTGTTGCAGGCTCAGGAGTGGTCCAGATAGGTTGTAGGCCTTGCGAGGCGGTCCATTCATGCTGATGGCTCAGTATGCATGCTGTTATTTGTATATGTGTTGTTGTTTGTGTATTGGTACTTTAGGGGAAATCACTAAGCTGTGTGCTTGCGGTTTCATTTTATTGTTTTAGGTGCTTTAGATGTTTTGGCAATGTGAAGGCGTGACCGTACACATCCTCGTGTTTTGGACTTACGGTTTCTGGGAAGCTCTGATATTGTTAATGTTTTGAAAACTATGTGTAAATGATTCCGATTTTAAATAAATGTTTTGGAAACAACGATGTTGTAAATACTTATATACAAAAAGGATTGTTTTGGAAAGTTTAAATTTTACTAAAATTTTATGGGTGTTACAAGTGAAGGCGTGCAGGTTAGTTACACCTGATCCCACATCGGCTGGGAAGGAGAACGAAACATTCCTTAAAGGGGGTATGGATACCTTCTGTATCACAACACGTTTTAAAGTCGTGAGGGCAGCATATCCCATTAGAACTGTGCATTTAAGCGTGCCTGGGAGAAAGCAATCCAGGGATGGGTGACCCCCTGGGAAGTTTTTGCGTCGGGAGTCCAAAGCGGACAATATTGTGATACGTGCCAGAGGGGGATATTACAAATGGTATCGGAGTTGGGGAACGGGTCGATGTGTTCGACGGGGACGTCGAATACTATAATAGAGGGTAAAGGCGGGCAGGTTAGCTGCACCTGATCTCACATCAGCTGGGAAGGAGAACGACACATTCCTTAAAGGGGTGTGGATATCCTCTCTATCACAATGCGTTTTAAAGCCGCGAGGGAAGCAGATCCCATAAGAACTCTATAGTTAAGCGTGTCTGAGTGAGAGCAATCCAGGGATGGGTGACCCCTTTCGTGCAAGGAGCCCAAAGTGGACAATACTGTGATACGTGCCAGAGGGGGATGTTACACAAAAACAAAGGTGTTCATGCTCAGGAGGTAAAATTGGCTATTCAAACCCTAATCAACAAAGTCAAGAAGTTGAACTTAGTACCTTCAGCTAGTCCATCTCATCCATCTACCTTAGAAAGAACTAGCCAGCCTAGAAAGTCCAAATACACTAAGTTCCTTCTTCCATATGGCACTCCATACATCAACAACAAGCCACCCGGTGGGTGTTGAGCCAATTCAACATATGTTCATTTGGGAACCAGAATATGGTATTTTCTATCTTGATAGTCACAACCAAATAGGCTTTCAACAAACTAAAGACCTTCCTGATGTTCCTAGCGAACATCTGTTCAATCTTCGTCTATATGGTATGTGACACAAGGAATTGGAGCGAGGATATCATGTGTTGATTTCTTTTGAACTCAGTAAGTGTCTCGCTAATCTTCATCTTGATGACTTCAAGTAGTTGAAACCTAAAATGTTAACTGAAAATGAAAAATTACCCAATGATGACCTTGATGACTCTGTTGAAGATTATTTTTGACATCATCAGATAGGGGAGATTGTAAGGTCACACTTTATGATCTGATGAATCAAACACTACACACTGACCATCAACGCCAATGCTAGCGCCAGCGTCAGATCTTATCAGCGTTAACGTGAAGCAATGATCTTTGTGATCTTATGTTTATTAGGCAGTTATATGTATATATACAAAACAGATGTCTGATTAGTAATCTTAGTGATTAGGATCAGACCTTTACTTAGATAGGTATACATCCCTTATTTAGTGGGATTTAAGTTATTATAATCGTATATAATCAATATTAGGGTGAAACCCTTATGTAAGTCTTTGTGACATCGTTCTCGTTGTGAGAACATTCTATATTAGTGAAAGAATCTTTGTGATTACTTATTTTCTTTTGTTTTTTTTTTCTGTTTAATCTTTGCTTAGTTTGTTTATTCATTGTTACTCATACTTGAGTATATCCGATCGATATAAACCGTCAGTACATAGTGATTGGACATAGCATGGAGATTGCTGCAATATTCATGAGTACTTGGAAAATGGGAATTTTGAGTATTAAGGAAACTTGAGCTTAGAGATTACTTTATGGATTCAATCACAAGTAATTCTAAAACAATAATATCTTATATTCTTCAAAACGGAGATATATAAGTCATAGTTTGCAAGTTTGTTGTGCATTGGTTTTACATCAACGCATCTGTAACTGAATGTTATAAAAATTAATTCCGTGTATGGTATGGTGAGTAAAATGTATGATTATATAGTCAAAGTTTATTCGTTCCTTTTGCCTTAACATGAAAAAGCGATATCGTTGGGCCCCTTGATGATTTGATGTTGACATTCATGTGCTAGGCCTAGCCCGAACTAAATTGATTTGTTCAATTAGTAGTATGAACTTAGTCATCATAAATCGGAAGTCGGGAAACAAAATATTGGACTATGAGATTGATTTGTGTCCATGTCTCGTGTCCATAAGATATCTTGTAGAATGAAGGAATAATTGATTACTTATCTAAGGGCTAATGTTTGATTTTATCAAAGTTCAGTAGTGGCTGGGGAAAGTACTCATTACTAGTTATTCAAAGTCTATATTTGCAATTGTAGCTGGTGAGTTGTCGAAGTGGGAGACTATTGGAATAAGTGTCTAAGGTCATAACTAAATTGATATAGCTTTATGGAATAACGGTGAAGTCCTTTTTGGGTTGCCTTCAAAAGCTAGAAATAGCTAGAAATGACTTTACGAAAGAAATAAATTGATTTGTTAATTTATTAAGTGAGTAATAAATTAATTAGAAACAGTTGAAATTAATTGATTATTAATCATAATTGTAACGCCTGGTTCCTAGTATGCATTTAAATTATTTATTTATTTATTTTGGAAGAGCTACTCGACGAGTTGGTGGCCCTAACTCGTCGAGTATAAGGCATAATATGCATGGGTTTTAAGTGAGCTACTCGACGAGTCGAAGTCTTGACTCGACGAGTAGGAAAGTCTGGATGAAACCCTAATCTTTAGGGTTTGCACCCTATTTAAGCATCATATCTGGCCTCCACCCCAGCCTCCATCACCTCGAAACCCTAATCAACCTTGAGTGATCTTGAGCAATTTCTTGCCATTTTTGTGATTTAAAGCTAGAAGAAGGAAGCAAGGACTTGGAGTTGCAGAAGGAAGGCTGAAGATCCAGAGCTATGGACTCATTTCTGTCTTGATAGAGGTATAAAGCGTATACCTTGGCTTTTATTCACTTAGATCTTCATTTGAGCTTGTATATTGTCACTTTTGGGCCATTTCCAAGGTTATTCCGAGATTTGAACTCTTGGGGATGTAAGGACTTTAGATCTGGGCACTCTTGAGGTTTAGGAGCTCAAAATTTGCCACCTTTATTCAGCCATGGCACTATTCTATGACTTAGACATCCATTTTAGCCTGTGGTGGGTGTTTTAGCTTCATAACACCATGTGTACACATAAAGTTAGGAACTTTACGTGTAATGCTAGTCTAAGGAGTCTAGATCTATGAGTTTGAAGCATTAGAATTGATTAGAATCGATTGTATGGATTTGGCATATGAGGGACTCGACGAGTTGTTCTTGTGACTCAGTGAGTCGGGTCGTGGACCCCTAACCTCTTTTCTGGTTTGAGTGGAACCATTGAGTCTAGGAGATGACTCAGTGAGTTGGGCAAGATTAGGACTCGAAAACTGAAGAACTCGACGAGTCTGGGAAGGGACTACACGAGTTGACACAGTTAACCAAGAGACTATGTAGCATGGAACTCAATGAGTTAAGAGATAACTCGACGAGTTGGGGTTGACTGGGAGTTAACCTTGACTTTGACCAGGATGTTGACTTTGACCAAGGGTAAAATGGTCATTTTACCCCATTTTACCCTGAGAAGGATTATCAGATTTTTGACTAAGTATTATTGTGATATTGATAGCCGAGGATTTGTTAGAGCAGCTATCAGATATTCCTCACCACGAGTTTTTGCAGACAACTTTGCGAGGTGAGTTTCCTTCAGTAGGAACAGGTCTACGACACCAAGACCGACCCACAATATGATTATGTTAGTAGCTGAGTGTGGGCGAGGCACGTATTTCCCAGTTAGCTAAGTGTGGGTGGGGCTCGTATCTCATAGCTTAGTTTGAATATGGATATATTCCTGGTTGATAGAATTAGCTATACTTGTTGTTTGTGTGATACTTGTATGTATGTCTAGTAGCTGAGTGTGGGCGGGGCCCGTATCTCATAGTAGCTGAGTGTGGGCGGGGCCCGTATCTCATAGTAGCCGAGTGTGGGCGGGGCCCGTATCTCAAAGTCAGCGGAGTGTGGGCGGGGCCTGTATCTCAAGGTCAACGGAGTGTGGGCGGGGCCCGTATCTCCTAGTTGCATGTTAAGTGTATGGTATGTGTTAGTTTGGGGAGACTCACTAAGCTTTGTGCTTACAGTTTTTAGTTTTGGTTTCAGGTACTTCCACTTGCAAGGGGAATGACTCGGGATGATCGTATGGCACACACCACAGCTTTAGCCTGAGATTATTTAGACTTTGATATTTTTTTCACATGATTTTGATACAGTATATGACATGATGTTTTGAGATACATGATTCTTGATTTTCTTATGATGATGGATGATTTATGGTTTTATTATAAGTTTTAAAAAGAAATTTTTGGACTGTATTTTTGGCTTGTTTAAATAATCAATCTAAAATTAATTTGAATTAATTAAAGGTACAGGGAGAGAACTATAATTATTCAATAGTTGAACAAAAGAAGCAATTTTAGAATAGTCCAAGGCATGGACGGTTTTGGAGTGTTATGGAAGGGTTCTAGAAGCCTCTTGAGTGTTGATATGGCAAGGATTTCAATATGATAAAATTTGATTATTTTATTATTCAAATCAAGGCTTATCTTAGATATTCACCAACTATAAATAGGACCCAGTGACATCCAAATTTTGTTCTTATGCCTTTAAGAAAGATAAAATATGATTTTCATCTTGTATCCTCTCTCCATGTCAATTTCTAGTGTTTTATGGTTTTGGGTGTGAACTATTAGAGACATTCACATTATTGGATGTTTGATTTCCATGGAGCATTTGAAGACTCAAGAGTTACTATATTTAAATATACTAAAATGTATGTTTTAAACCTTGCGAATTTTGATTATCAGTAGGTTAGAATTTTTTTCATAAAGTATGTTGCTATAATAGTGAAAATACCATAGAGTTATAGTTTGCATGTACCCATAAGAGTTTATGAGTAAAATCCCTTGTGTAAATCTCTTTGTTGTAACCTAGAAAACACATTAGTTTCTTCCGGAGAAAAAGGTTGGGGTGGGGAGGTGCAAGATGTATAAAATGAGGATGATTGTTTATTCATGTTTTGTGTGTGTAGGGGGGGGGGGGGAGGGAGAAAGAGAGAGAAATGGAGAGAGAGAGAGAGAGAGAGAGAGATAGAAAGAGAAAGGTGTGGGTCTATTTCTTTTTAATATTTATTAAATATTAAAAAAATTCTTAAAAATAAGAAGGAATGGTATAATAGTCTTTTTAATTTGGATAAGAACCAAAGACACATGCAAACTTATTGAAAAGGGCATTTCATCTAACTTTTTCTAGGTTTGGAGACTTTTCTTGAAAAATGCATATCATGGGGACTATTTTTGTAGTTTTGTCAAAACTAACAAACACATACAAAAAAGATAATATTAGACTTTGGAATAAATGTATATGCATATGAATATTAAGCTATATATAATACTGAAAAATCGTTTTATTTTTGAAATAGTTATTCAAAAGTCATTTTAAGTATTTTCAAAAAACCAGTAATTAAGGTTTTTGTTTTTTGAAAAACCCTACAGCTAAATGGGAACCTTTATATCCTAAAATCCCAAATATATAAAGATTCATTATGTTTTTTATTGTTTTATATAGGCCTGACAATTGGATAAGGTTCGGGTTGGCAGATCACGGGTTGGCGATTGAGAATATATTGACCAAACCTGACCCATATAATATATGTGTTTGCTGGTGGAATCATCAACCCAACCCAACCCGCATACCTGATTAAGTATATGGGTTCGTGGTTGATTTTGGGTCATTTTCGGATAACTTTTCACATATTAAATTTATACGAATTATATACGTCACTAAATTAATTAAAATTTAGCATTTTACGTTGACTAGAATCATTCTGAACACCAAATGCCAATCTAACATAAAAAGTAAGGGATAATGTCATAAAAAGCCTTATGTTTGGTAGAAAATGTCGGTTTTACCCTTCCGCAGATTTTTGGTTCGTTTATACCGCAAACTTGTCATTTTTTTGTTGGTTTTGCCCTTTTTACCTGTAATAGTAGGTTTCCAGGTTATCATGATTTATTTTTTGCGAAAAAGCCCTTAAGTTTACAAATATTTTGCAAAAAAACCCTTAAGATTATAAACGTATAAAATATAAATAAATAGTCAAAATTTGATAAAACTAAATAATTTTTTAAAAATTAAATGTAAAAAATTATATCAAACTAATATAAGTTTTATTGAACTTATATTATGAAACCAAAACTGAAACAACATTTTTAGCTTTACGCACGGTAAATTTTATACTGGTTCGATATAAAATGTATATATTTAAATTTTAAAAAAATTACATTGTTTAATCAAAATTTGAATATGTTTCTTATTTAATATTTAAACTTTTCAAAGCAAAATTAGAAAACATCTGTTAGTTAATAACTAATTATGCTAAAATAGTTAAACATATGAATAATATGACATTAATTACATTCAATTATTTTTTTAAAAGGAAAATAAAAATATTTTATATGTTTAAAAGGTTTGTATTTCAGAAATAATAATGTATCATAATTTTTATATGTTTAAATAAATAATAATATTATCATATTTTTTTTTATAAAATATCATAAATATTTTAAACATAAAAAATAAACATATAAAATATAAATATATTTTTCTAATTTGTTATATAATTATATTTCTTTTTATAAAAAATATAATAGTTTATTATTTCTGAAATAAAAACCTTTTAAACATATAAAATATATTTTTTTCCTTTAAAAAAAATTGATTGAATGTAATTACTGTCATATTATTCATATGTTTAACTATTGTAACATAATTAGTTATTAAGTAACAGACGTTTTTTTTTTAATTTTGCATTGAAAAGTTTAAATATCAAATAAGAAATATATTCAAATTTTGATCAAACTAGGTAATTTTTTTAAAATTTATATATAAAAATTTTATATCGAACTAATATAAATTTACCGTATGTAAAGCTAAAAATATGTTTTAGTTTATGTTTCATAATATAAGCTGAATAAAACTTATATTAGTTTGATATAATTTTTGACATTTAATTTTTAAAAAACTATTTAGTTTTATCAAATTTTGAATATATATTTATATTTTATATGTTTATAATCTTAAGGGTTTTTTTTGCAAAATATTTGTAAACTTAAAGGTTTTTTTCGCAAATAATAATTCATGGTAACCTGGAAACCTACTATGGTAAAAATGGCAAAACCGACAAAAAAAATGACATGTTTGCGGTATAAACGAACCAAAAATCTGTCGAAAGGTTAAACCGACATTTTCTGTCAAACTTAAGGGTTTTTATGACATTATCCCTAAGAGTATAAGGTATGGGTCATGTTACATCTCGTTGTTGCTGATGTGGAGCATCCTCAACACCATTAAGAAGCATCAACACCCCCCCCCTTCTTGTTGTATCTAGTTGTGTTGCTTCTTGTTGTGGCCATGACTAGATGCAACGTGATTTTCTATTGGTTGCCCAAACTCTCTCTCTCTCTCTCTCTCTCTCTCTCTCTCTCCTTTTAACATGGTGTTATAACACCATGAACACCACCCTCTCTTTTTGTTGCTTCTTGTCATAACACCACTTTAAGTTACCCATACCATATGCTCTAAAAAATAATAACTTAATAAGCAACACATTTATATCTGGGGTTATGAGTGTTAGGACTTAAGGTTTGCGGTACTATATTTTATTAATTCATAGATATAGTTTTATTTTATTTTTTACATATAATACATATAATCGGGTTTACGGGTTTACATGCGAATCAAACAGATAACCACCAACTTAGAAAATAAAAGGGTTGATAAACCAAATCCCTTTATTTTATACCGATAAAATTTAAATATTTTTCTCAGGATTTCCATTGCAATTACAATGGCCATATTAGATTATCGCCCGATATACAGGAGTGCCGAAGAGGGAAACGAATCATGATCAGTCAGTGGACTCATGGAAACGAAATCCTCCAACAGCGAAATTACTTCTGTCGGATAGGTAAACCACACTCAACGGCTCAAATTCCTCACTACTAGGTTTCTATCAGTTAAATTCTCTTTCAATAGCATTACTTCTTCGTTTATAAGTGATCTGAGAGCAATTTGGATGTTAATGCGTGATCACATGCCCACGTCGTCTCTTATTAGCCCCTGTATTGTGGTCGACAGATCTGTAATTACTATTTGCATGATTTGAGTTTTGTTAGTACTAAACACTAACTTTTTGTTGCATATCATGCTGTTTTACGTGTCAATAAGAAGACTTTGGTTGTGTGAGGCTCACTTAGAAACTTGGGATTGATCCATATTTCAGTTTAATGTGATTTTCATTTCTTAGATTTATGTTCCCATTAGTTTAGCTTAGTTTCTTTTGATTTTTTTTTCTTTTATGGTTTTAATAGGTTATATTAGCCATGGACTAATGTACAAATTACTTAACAAAATCATTAAATAGTTATATCAGATGAGTTTTTTTTGTCCCGATTATCTATAGTTATGTTTTTTTATTGGGAAATTGGGTCATAACTCATAACTTAGAACTCATACGATGATGATATGAAACTAATTATCTCTATTATAATGTGTAGATAAAGTGATTTAAATTAGTTTGTTGGATTATCGGGGTTTGGTTGAATTTGGTATTTTGGTATCATGCAAGTTCTTGATTACAAGAAGGACCGCCATAGGGTAAGGAGAGATATTGTGGTTGTTGTAACCTTGTCAAAAAGGTGCAACACCCTTTTTAGTTCACCAATAACATTTTTACAATGTGGTTGATCTACAATTTCCAATTACTATTGTTGTTAAGTGCATTCATCTCTTCTAAAAGTGTCTGTATCATCTAGGTCTTCCTTAATATTACCAGGCACAATTAGACTGTATATCCTCCAAACATTTTGTGTTTGTTTTCACTTCTAGACCTTTTTTAATCTTGCATTTGTTTTCTCTTCTCCTTACAACATTTTTTTTGAATTTTGGATTATTTGAGAAGCGCAGCGTCTGTATGTACATATCAGTGTTTGCTTAAGTCTCATATCTTATCTGGTATTTACCAATGTATCATATGCATAGTTTTGTTTTGAAAATGTAGGAATGGCTAAGACAAAGTGTATTATCACTAGAAATCAACATTTGTATTCTCTACTGATACTGATGAGAAAGACTACTGCTACAGTGCTACCTAAAGAAGTAATTTTGAAGGAATAAGATTCTAAACACCAGTTATCTTATATGGAAAGTGAGACATTTATCTGATTGATGATACTTGAAACCAAGAATCATCCAAAGGCGAACTTATGCTGGGATTTTGTAAGTGTCGGGGAAAACCCTTTATGTGATGCAATTTGTTTTAAAAGATTACAAGGCTCATGAAATAATTGAAATGGGTGTTGCATAAGAGGACATGAGATGAAATGATGAATATGCATTCTTGCTCTGATTTCAGGAGATATGCTGATACCCATAATATTGGAAATGGAAGGTTTTTTTGTTGTGAACATGTGGTACTTTCTCAATGGGTGTTTGAATGTTAATTTCACATATGACCGAGGATTTGACACGTGGCAACATAGGGAAAGGTGTGATAGATATCTTTCATGATGTGGCGAGATGTGAGTTGACTTCTTTATGCATCAGTCTTTGCATTATGTTGCTACCAATACCATTGCTGTTGGTATGGTTTTTCCATCTTGAGGATTGCATCTACAAGGTTAGAAGTACATTGTGTATTTTAATTTACTTTTGTTTATACTGATAAACACCTCTGCTTCTATCCTTTTCTTTAAATTATGTTGATCAAGAAGGATCAACTTGTTTTGTGTGGTTACTCAAATCTAATTAATACATTAGTCATTTAATAATCTTAAAAGTTTAAATTACGTTTTTGTTTTCCCGCCCTTGCCTTTTGCATCTACAAACTATCTCAAACATTTTATCTAATCGTTAAATGTTAGAATAATACCGTAAAGATAAACAAGAAAAATGGACTTTTTTTATTAAATTACTGGAATTTTGTAAAACATGGTGGGATTTGTTTGACTTTGATTGTAGCCGATAAGTTTGACCATCTTCTGTAAGAATTCAAACATAGTTCTTTCAGCCTTACAATTATTTTATTGGTTTGTATCTTGTTATATTATGTGATGGATATAAATACCTCTTTCTTCGAATTTCTATCTAAACAAGATTTTCAATATGTCTCCAATCATAATACACATATAATAAGTAAGACTTTGGAGTCTATATTTGTCACTAGGGAAAATATCTCTTGTTAATCAGTCTTATAGGTTTTGCATGAATATCCTGATGTTCGTTAGATGGTTTGACCTGGCAATCTTTTGAGCAAACTCAAACCTACCTGAATCGAGCCACCAGTTGACTCATCACCCTGGTGAACCATCATCAAAAGTTAAGCTACTTATTAGATCTCCATGATTTCTTTGATTTTTCTGTTACTTATATTATTAAGATTGGGATTTTATTGTACTTTCTATTTCTAAAGTTAACATAATTTCCAAATTTGGGGCACTCTTTTTAGTTTGCCTCCCCTAAAAAACCATGATACAATTTTTGTGTTCCATTTTTGCCATTTCTTATTTGTCTGGTCTTTTAGTGATTGAGTGTGTGTGTTTAGGTATCTTGTTATGAACATTTCCTTTGGTTTACTTGTAGGAGGTTGGCATTCTATGATCTGTGATCTGTTTACTTCAATGCAGAGCTTATGCTATTTGTTTCTTGCAATGAATTCCATCATTTACCAGGTACTTTCTTTATCGTGTCATCATGTGTGGTTGACCGATTATTTCAATCCTGATTTTCCAGTTGAAATCTTGGCATGGATATATTTCATATGGAAGTCTTACAATTTATTGCAAATCATATACTTGAGTTCCATAATCATTTTGCCATTATTCTCGTGAGTTGAATATATGGTTAATCTAGACATATAGAGTAAGTCATCTATACTATATATGAAGTTTCTGATTATACAAATGCATACTAGGAATTATATGTTCGGATACAACTTTAATTCGCCGGTGGAAGCACGATGATCACATGTGAAGTCACGTGCATTCACCCCACCTTGTTAAGGGGTATGATTGTAATTTCTCCTCGAAATCGGACCCTAATGTAAGCCCTCAATTCCCATCTCATCTCTAGTATTTATGTTGTCTCCTAGCATCACAATTGTCTCAAGTACAACCCCTAGAACTCGACCTTCAACGCCGTGTCTTTACCATTGCAGGTATATTTTTCTCCTTGGCTTCTATATTTGAGTGTTTCCTCTTGTCAAGTTATCTTATGTGTTTCGCTCTTCACCATAGTTTTCATAATTAAAACCTTTTCTCTAACTTAATTGTTAAAATATTTGATACAAATTGTTAAAATATTTGATACAATTTCTTAAGGATTTTAGTCTAGAAATCTGATCATTTTCCGATCTGATTGTTTTTCGTTAATTTGTCTTTGAGCTGATCTCACCTGAATTTAGTTTGCCCTAGATTGATTCAATGTGTTCTAATCAGTTCTTTTTGGTTAATTAGCACTGGACTTTGCACTATACTGTTAATAAAGCTGCAATAATGTTTGCAAAATCAGCTTTTGGATCTCTATACGATGATTTAACGTTTCTGATCTAATAGTTGGATTCTCACATGAAAATCGAGTTTCCGTATAGGCAAAAACTTGCTGCTAACAACTTTTGAAAAGGGCGTTTATCTTTTGGGTTCTTACCTTTTAGGTATCACGTCCTAGTTGAAGTAAATTCATTGAACTTTGTTGCTTTTATGTGTTCTGGAATTCAAGTTCTACACCATCCTCTTGCGAATGCAATAGAGGATCTGTAAATCTATGATACTGGTTGCTTTTATGTGTTATAATGAAAACTGAAATAATGGGAACATTGTTGCAGAGCCAGTGATGGAGAAAATGATGTATATTTTGTATCTGTACATTGTGTTTTCCTGATGATTTAAGATCTTACAGGGAAGAAACATACATGGATTTAGGAAACTTCTAACGTTTTATTAGTTTAGAAAAATTTTCAAACTAGTTCACTATCAATTCCTAATTTACAATAGAGTTTTGGGAACTATTTTCGGAAACTAAATTAAATCGTATCTCTACATTTTGAAAACTCCATTCTTCAAGTGGTTTGTTGATATCTTCTGTTTCCAGTTTGAGAATCAATTTGTAAAAGTGCTTCTTTGGTTGTCCTTTAGTGTGTGTATTGATATGCTCATCTGCATTAGGAATGTAGACGTCTATATTTAATTATTTATCACAACCCAGTCTTTTCTTTTCTTTGATGAAATGTTTATCTGCTTTGACATGCTTTGTTCTGTCATGAAGAACTTGATTGGAAGTAACTGAAATTACCACCTTGTTGTCACAATACAAGGTGGTTTGTCAGGAGTTTGAGATCACCCGTTCTTTCAGTAATATCTTAATCGATAGTATATGACACATTCCAGTGATAAACAAAGGGATTGCCTACTCTACAGGTTCAAATAGAACTTTTCAAAATATTTTTTCCTACTTCCTAGTACTCATGGCTAGATTAATATACCAGCCACGTGAAACCAAAACTGCCAGCTTAGCTGACCAAGGAAGGTACTGTCCCCATGATTAAGTTAGTGCTATGACCACTACAAAATAAGAAAAAGAAATATCCTCTAAGTACTAATAAACATAAATATACCTTCTTCCGTTCCAAAATAGCCCACCAAGAACTGGGCCTGCAAAACCCATAAATAATCAAGTCTTAGACTTGCTTGCTTGCTGGCTATAGACCAAATAGGTTTGGGGCTTATCAATCCCGGCGGCCCAAACTTTCACCTTGTCTTCAAGGTGAAGAAAAAAATGTCACTCTTGTATTCCTATTCAAGTGTAGTGGCAAAAATAAAAGGTAAACAATGCAAGTATAACATTAGTGGCCTGCGAATAGATACAAAAAATCCCTCAAACTTCCTCTTAAGAGACTCCTGTTTCTGACCTTTTTTTTGTCACTTCAAGATTTAACCCTTCTTTGGCGGCCGAAACAAGTTTCTTTCCTTCACATTCCTTCAACCGCCCAACAATATACTCATCGATGGCATCAACCAGATGTATATTTCGTAGACAAAAGCTTTATGATTTGGGGAAAGAAGTTGGTGAGATACCTATTTGGCAATGAGATGATGAGTACATGGTCTTATCCTTTTTTAGTGTATGATGCATTTGTTATGGTACTGCAAAACAACTTCAACTAGTTCGCATATGTTTTCTTTTCATTGGGATCTCGGTTAGTTATACTAGTCTACTTATTGGGCTTCTGAAATCTAAATGTATCTATGACTGTAATATACACTAGCGTCATTTTTCTCTTTTTCTTGCAACATTTTGTGAATATTCATTTATTCAGGACAGATAGTGTATGCTTACAACTCTTGTATCTTATGTGGAATTTGCGTTTACCAAGAGTCCGGATATTTATTTTCCTTTGCAGTGTAGGAATGGCTAAGACACGAAGTACAACCAGAATCCAGAATCATGATCATGTTGCATCATCATCTACCAGGAAGAGGATCGCGAGTTGTGACAAGAGTGATGAGGCATCTTGGTCAGATCTTGACCATAATTTGCTTTTTTAGTTATGATGCAATTGGGTGTCATTGATTTTGTAGCATTTAGTGGGGTATGCAAATCATGGAGGTCACTTGCGCTTGATAACTGGAAGATTTTTATGGCATCCAGACCACCTATGTTCTTGTGGATCTCTGATCGTCCTTATAAGAAAGAGTGTTACCTAGAGGACTTTGAAGGAAGAAAATTCAAAACCATCCTTCCTCGTTCTGCTGGCAGGATCTGTGTTGGAATAACTTGTGGTTACCTGATCTTGTTCGGGTGGAAAACCAAAGACTTCAGGCTTGTGAATCCTATCACAAGGCATGAACTTCATTTCCCTTGTTTCCCCTATAATGCAAGGACTAATCTAAAAGAAGTTAGAGGTATCCTTGTCTCTTCACCTTTAGTATCTGGGTGGGCCTTTGTGATGTTACATAGATTCACCTATCAAGTTTGGTTTTCTATAGCCGGTACTGGAGCATGGAATCATGTCTCATCCACTTTTCCCTTCTTTGATTTAGTTGCTTTCAAGGGGAAGATATATACCTTAAATGTGGGTTGTCGTTTATGTGAAATGAGACTCAATCCAGAGCCCAAATTGACGTTACTCGAAACCAAGAATTTTCCAAAGGTAGTCGTGTTATGTCCGGAGTTTGTAAGTTTGGATGAAAACCTGTGTGTGATGTATCGCGAGTTAGGAGGTTCATACAAGGTTTACAAACTAGATTTTGAGGAAATGAAGTGGATGTCATCAGAAAACACATTAGGAGAATGTGCGTTCTTTATTAACGAATTGAAGTATTCTGCTGTTATTAAACCATAGTTGTGGGTTGATCATGAGTTACAATACATGAGATATGCTTACTTCCATGACACCATTGATAGAAGTCAAAAAGGTGGGTGTCAGCTGTGGTACTTCCCCTGTGATTGCATGAATGTTAATCTCTAAGATTAACGATGACTTTGATGCACTCTTGTCTTGGTTTTTATATTTGCATATGTTTTAGCATTTTCAAGGTGTTGAGAAGCACCATTAAATGGATTTGGATTTTCAGTTTATTGTTCAGAGAGTTTGGTTGTCACTCAACCTTTGCTTTTAATAATACAATTACCAATTAAATTTCCCTTTTATATGATTTTGTGTCCTTTGCTTTCAAATATGTGACTACTCCATTATAAGTAGCACCTTGGCAGATGCAGTTATGAAGGACCATTTGATGGTCTCTTTTGGTATGACGTGAAAAGGCTAGCCATAGGTCTAATGTAATTTACTTTCTTCTACATTGATAGACAACTTTTCTTCTATCACTTTCTTGACATTATGTTGATTTATGTGGTTACCCGGATCTAATTAATACAATACTCTTTTTGACAATCTCAAAGTTTAAAATTACATTAAGCGGTCTTTGTGTATTTGGCATCTACAAGCATAAATCATTTTACATTCACAAATTATGGCACCATTTTAATCTTGATTTACATGCTTTAAAGGGAAACCCACATTCAGGCTTCAACACCTGTTGTTATTTTAAGTGACATGTGAGATTTATGATTTATGTGAATTGACATTCAATGTGGAGTCAATTTAAATTGATGTTACTTTAAACCAATAATCTTTCACATCCATGCTTGGGAAAAGCTTTATGGATTTGATTTTAGTGAAATCAAGTGGGTGCAATGTGAAAAGACATGTGAAGAATATAAATTCTTTCTTGATCACTATATACATATTTTTGTTGATAAACCGGAGCCATTGGATGATTGGTCATATAAGAGGAGATATGTTGATAAAAATGAAAAAGACATGCTCTTTCTACTACAAACATATTTTACTTTCCCCATGCAGGTAAGTTCTTTGCTGCAAATATTTGGTACTTTCCCCTTGATTGTATGAATTCTAATCTCTTAGATGTGTGATAGGAATGTTAGCACTCTTCTCATTGTTTTCATCTATGTGTGGGTTGTAATATTTTTAGGATATTGTGATATGTTGGTTTTGAGTGTTGCAATCTAATTTGAGATGATCTCTCAAACCCTGTGGTGGAAAATATGGAAGATGATTTGAGGCCCTCTAAACAATGTTTAGATGCAATGTCACATATGAATGGGCTACTGAGATCGAATCTAACACCATTACCAAAAGTTATATGGAGGTTAAGTGTTTGGATTTTCCATCCTCGCCTAGGTGATCCACACTATGTAAGAGTAAACTTCATAACAATTATCAAAGATACGTAGATGATGTAAGAGCTAACTGACAGAAGGAAGTTCCCTCGTAGATTTTATACTTCTGACTCTCGCACGACTAGGAGTAATACTGACAAACAAGTAGAGGTCTCATTGTATTGGGTCTTGCAAGGCTTTTCTTAAATCTAGATTATTCAGAGATGAAGAGAGTGTTGGGTTGGGAAAAAAATAATCATAGCTACACTGTGTGTTGCTATGATTTGTCAATTTTAAGCAAAACCGACTTCTGAGAAACAAAGGAAAAGAGGAACTGAAAAGGATTGTGTAAATAGGGCAAAACAGAGGGAAAATAGGGAAAAAAAGAATCACAAACCCGTTTAAAACATGATATATATATATATATATATATATATATATATATATATATATATATATATAGCTAGGTTCAAATGTTCCTAGCAACTATTGTGTGCATGTATGCACCAATCACAAATTAGTAAATATTAAATAATTAATTAAATCAAATAAGGGCATTTTCGGTTTTTTTGTATTTACAATTAATGAGTTCATTTAATTTAATCCTACAAGTAAGGCAAGAAAATCAGAATTTTAAAACCCTAAAAATAACCCCTGTCGTTCATTTGCATCTACAAATCTTCTTCCTCCTCTCCAGCAATGCCTCCCCCTCCTGTTTTTGTTACTGATTTGTTACCGATCGTTCTTTTCTAGGTAAAAAAAACAATGCTACACATCTCTGAATTTCCGGCGAGATTGTCATCTCCAACACACCTCTGTCGATGACTCCAGCAGCGGCTTCAGTGGCGACTACGATTCATCACAACTATAACTTCGATTTTTAGGCGGTAATCTTCAGTTTAGGTTCATATCTGAGTTCGATTTTGATTTCTACATTTGTGAGTTCGATTTTGATTTCCTCAACAACGCTTCCTCTCCAGTTACAGGTTCTGTAATTTTTTTTCAACCATTTTATTTTTTCTTCATGACTTCAAATCATTTAGCTTTTCAATAAATTTGATTGTTTTTTTATTGTTTCTTTTCTTTATTCCACATCAGGTCACATTTATGTGGTTGTTTTATGGATTCTTCCTATGTATTTCTGTTTCATAGAGTTCCCCTAAGTTTGAGTTTTGATTGGCTCGATTTGTAACTGTCTGGTTTTGTTTTGCTAGGGCTCCTCTGTGATTCTTGCCGTCCAGAATGGTTTTCAGGGTAGTTGATGTCACACCCCAAAACCAAGAACGGCGGAAACGTTCTGGGGCGGAGGACGTCATGTATAATATCACAACAATGTAAAGTAGTAAACAAGCAACAACATCATCCATTGCATTAATAATATAATTATTATACAAATGTGTTCTGTCAAATTTTGATAAACACTAAAGCATAAATCAAAATGAAAGATGAGTCTTTAACAAGCTCCATCTTTCTTTCTCCTTGCATCGGTACCTGTCTATGATGACCTGAGGATACAAGTAATTTTGAAAGCGAGTATCAGCTTTGAAGCTGGTGAGATCATAAGTATTTAGTGTCTTAATTTGTATGTAAGAATTTGTAAGTACAAGAATTGTAAGTATGGAAAATGTATATGAACTGTAAGTATGAAAATGTTTGTAAAACAACTGTAAACGTTTGAAAAACCCTAGAAATCCCTATGATTCCTACTATTATATATAAAGTGCGTCTTCTACCAAGACCTAACTGTTCTCAATGTAGTCTTCTACCAAGACTTAACTGTTCTAAATGCTCGTTTCTTGTAAAAGTGTGTAATTTTCCCAAGTGTAACTATCATTATCAAAATATAGTTTTTACATTTATAGTTTAAGTGAAAAGATCACTAAATATCTGTACAGTGAAAATTAATGTAGTACTAAAACGTAGCGCTATAAGAACTACTGCTGTACTAATTACCTTAAACCGGATTTATATTAAGGCATTATGTGATAAATTGCGCCATACTATCGACTGATAACAACGACATACGAATGGTCGTAATAACGGAATGACGTTTGGCACCCGCAGACCTGCAGGTTTGGCTGTAGCTAGCAGCAAGGTGTAGGATTGTCAATCCAGTATAGATCTATACGCAAACTCACGCTCTCCCTCCAAGAGACTCTGGCTACAACTCGGGTCATGACATTTAAGTCATGCTCCGATTTAAATCACAATAATCAACGTATTCTTGTATATGTAATGTAATGAACTGTTCTAGCTGTAATGTACATGCTCTCTACCTAGCAAGTATAGTAATGTAATCATTCTAGTATAGTTGTATATGTTCTCTTCCCAGTATAATTGTATATGTTCTCTTCCTAGTATAGTTGTATATGTTCTCTTCCTAGTATAGTTGTATATGTAATGTACTGTAATGTTCTAGAAAGTATTGACTCATGAATGAACTGAATCATTGTATGATATCGCGTTCTAGTAATTTTTCTAGTATCTTCCTAAACTACCCATATGGTAGTTTACTAGTAATCTATCTGGTACGTATAGACATGGATGTATACCCTTGCTACCCAAGGGCATGGGATGAACTGAAAAGAACTTTTATGACTATATATGTACACATGATATATAACTAATATTTAAACGACCTTCGGTCGAGTACCCGATATCCCACCAGACCACATCTCAAGTGCGAAAAGGAAATAGGGTGGATAGCCTTCCTAAGTCTTTTAAATATTTCTTATATAACTATACATATAGAGGCATGCAATTTATAATATAAAAGCATAAATAAGTTTTGTAAACATTTGAACATAAATATTATTTTAAGAAATGATCGACTTGATGTCAATCTATAAAACAGTTTGAAGGCATAAGTTTGATAAAACAGTTTAAGTATAAAGAAACATTTGTTTGAAACACAATTGTAAATAAGTTTGAAATGTAATATACAAAGTAAGATGTACAATGTAATAAGGAGTTTAAAACATATAAAATGTTTATAAAAATCATTTGAAGGAAACTGTTTGGTAAACCGGCTAATGAGTAGCCAAATCATTTGAATGTTGTATATTAATCACATGTGATTGATGTAATAACTAGCATAATTCTACTTATTAATCACATGTGATTGATATAAGAAGTAGCATGATTCTACTTGTATCCCCCCATAAAACATTTAAAAATAGTTTAAAACATTAGTTAAGGGGTATGAACTCACCTGCAGCTAGTGACTGGAATTGAACGGACTGTTATCGTACGGAAAGATCGGACAAGTGCTTGGTGTCAAGTGAAGACTTAGACACACACAATGATCCTAATTACATATGAAAACATATGTATATAAATAATTAGTGATTAAAACACTAATTATACAAGTATAAACATTTAAACGCGAGGAAAACACATTTGGTCAAGTGCTAGGAGGCTAATGGGTTGCAACAAAGGAGTGCAATGCCTCTAATGGAAGTTTATGGTCAAATGACCATATGTATTGGAGTTTACGGCCCAGGGGAGTAAACTCCTGGCCGTAAACTCTCAACAAAGCCCTTAAATGAAGTCTAACAATTATACAACTCATGTCGTGAATTCTTTCAAGGCTAAATCAAGTGTTTGGGTGCCATATTAACTCCTTTAAGGATTTTACGGCCCAGGGACCATATACCCTTGGAGTTTACGGCCGTGAACTCCCTTGGGAGGGTGTTTATGGTGTTTTCAAGTCTCTAAATTAACTAGGAACTAAACTAGGCTTTTGTACTTGGCTTTAGAAGAGTTTATGGCACCATTTGGCACCATTTTATGGAGTTCATGGCCCTAGAACCTTTTGGGCCGTAAAATCCCTTACTCTTGGTGTTCTAAGTGTGTTAGCAAGTCCAAAACTCATTTAGGTACATGCCCAAATTGGTCTCTTGGCTTAAGGAAGGAGTTAGGGTGTCATTTGACCCCTTTATAGGTGTTTACGGCCCAAGAACTTGTCTTGGCCATAAACTCCTCAACACTTGTGGTTCCTTATGTTTTCTAGGTTCTAAACACTTTAGGGTACATGTCTAAAATAAAGTCTAAGCCTTGGGTGCCTTAAAAGCACCATTTAGAGCATCTTCTTTGGAGTTTACGGCCTAAGATATTCTTGGGCCGTGAACTCCCAAACTTGGGTGATTCTAGCTTGATTTCATGTTCCTAATACACTCCTATACAAGTCCAAGGCAGTAAGTAGTACATCACGGGGGACAATCTAGGCTTGGTTTTGGGAGTTTACCGCCCAAGAACACCTTGGGTAGTAAACTCCTAAATTGGATGATTTAGCTATGTAATCTATGTTATGAACACAATTAAAGCTTTCTAACACTACTAGAAAGAGTTACTCACAATTTGGGATAAAAACCCGAAGATCCATGAGAGAGAATTTTGACTTTTCTCTAAATGGAATTCAACAAATGAACCAATTTGGTTCAGAATTCTATTTATAGTCGTGAGATATTTTTGGCAGAAAATATTTTTATTCCTGGAATGAACTCTAATGTCCTAGAGTCTTGGAATAACAGCGTTGCATAAAACCCTAGTGCATCCACTCTCCTAATATCTCCTTAAGTGTAAAATCCTGAAAACTGCCAAACTTATACTCGAAATCTGAGTTTTCACTGCAACTGTTCTACTTCTATTGGCTTCAAATGGTTTGTTCCGAATGGAAATTTCGGGTTGTCACAGTTGACCTTTTTACCTCTGGTGTTTTTTTTATGTGTTGCTGGTTCTTTGGCTTGTGTGTAATTGTTTGTTGCTGCTTAGTGGTAGTGTGGTGGGTTTTTCCTGGAGTTGTGGTATGGTTTATGTTGTTAGTTCCTTTTACCCTTTATGTTTGTATTGAGTTTCTCTTTTGTTGGTGGTTTTTCTTTTACACAGAAGCATTTGATAATGCACAAAAGGTGTTCGATAGAATGCATAAGAGATGTTTCAAGCCAAATTCCCAATAATTGACTAATTCTCAGTTGGATACCATTAGTGTTTGTTTTTTACTTTTTCTCTCTTGCATGTATAAGAAAACGCAATTGGTGTTGTTTTTTTAGAAGAAATTAGTCTATTATGATATGAAAGTTGAGTATGAGGTGTGAATGGATTTGTGTGTATTCTGTCAAAATTTATTTATATAAATCCATTCTTTCAGAATGTTTGTATTCTTTCAGAATGAATTAGTGTTTGTTGTTGGATATTGATGTTTTTGTTGCATTTGTGATAGGAATGACTTGAATGTATTCTATGTATTCTTTCAGAATGTATTATGCCAGAGTAAAATTTGTGTATTTCTGCCATAATGTATTCTATGTATTCTGTCATATTGTATTTATTCTATCAGAATATATAAAGTGATAGTTAATTGCAAGTAACATATTTTTAACGATTATTAGTTTTTATTGTATTTGTGATAGGAATGGCTGGAAGAACGCGATGAAGACCTAAGAGGAATAACTTGAAGAATGAATCAAAATTTGATCATACTCACAATTTAAGAATGTTGTTATTTTTTAAGAATTTTATTCATTTTTGTTGATATTCTTTTAGAATATGTACAATTATATTAGAATGTATAAGGCTTTTAGTTTGTAAAAATATGCATGAATTTTGTATTTTAAGTTCGGATGTATAAAAATATATTAGAATGCTGTTGTTTTTCAACATCGGATTCAAGAATTTTGTTATTCTTCAATAATATTCTAATAGAATAAAATTCTGAAAAAACACCATTTTATAAAAAAATATTCTGACAGAATAAAATCGGTTATGTTTACAAATTACTTTAGAGTTAAAATTGAATTAATTAAAAAAATCAGATTTTTAAAATTAGGAGAAATTATTATCCCTACAAATCCGAAAATTTCCTTTTATAAATATAATTATTTGTCCAAAATACCCTTTTGCTAAAATTTGTGTGATTATATGGTACATGTTATCCCATTATAGTATCATACACCCTCAAATCATGTCCATTGATTAATTTCATCCGTTGGTCCAAATTTGTGCATTCTGGCACACAATAGTTAGTAAAAATAAAATAACCTAAGCATATATATATATATATATATATATATATATATATATATATATATATATATATATATATATCCCTATTCTAATAAAAGAATAGTTTTAATATCCTTTTGACATGTGTCATCATATTACGCCTCCTAATTAACACACATTTTTTTTTGCCATGTGTCACCCTATTAAACATCTTAATTAATGCATGCCACTTGTCAACCTATTAATTCTGTACTTCAAATTTTAAAATTTTCACTTTAATTACAATAAATAAATAACAATGCAATAAAAATTAAAATAAAATTAATAGAAATTATAAGGTGATATAATTTCACATAAACAAGGGTATTTAAATAATTAATTAATTAAGTAAACAAGGGTATTTAAATAATTTGATAACTTCCTCAAATACTTCCTATAATGATGCTAATTACATTGACTTTTAACAAAATAAATCTCACATGTCTCTTAAACACTTAACATCTTACGTCTTGTTCTGCTTTCTCATTTTCCAAAATATAAACGATTGTGGGCTCTTTGAATAATCCTATCATTCAGGAAGTCAAAACATGCAAAATTGAAACAATAGATAAATAACCAACACAAGATAGTAGCTTTACTTATAAATAACACAACTTTATTTATTCATCAAATGTTAAGTACAAACTATCTATTACACGTTTCCTATCTAATCCAAACTTATATCATCCATCAGCCCCAATGCTCCTAGCGTGCTGCAAGTGTTTGACCCTACTCAGTCCCTTCGTAAGGGGATCTGCTGGGTTTTCTTCTGATGATACCCTCTTCACTATGAGGAGTCCCTCTTCTACCCGATGTCTGATAAAATAGTATTTTCTGTCGATATGTCGAGATCTACCATGATCTCTTGGTTCCTTGGTTAAGGCAATCGCTCCTTCATTATCACAGAAAAATTCTACTGGCTCCTTTAAGAATGGCATAACTCCAAGATCTCCAATGAAGTTCTTCAACCATATAGCGTCATTTGACACTTCGCTCGCTGCAATGTACTCTGATTCGCACGTTGAATCAGCCACGGTCTCATGCTTGGAACTTTTCCAAGTCACTGCCCATCCATTTAGGGTAAAGACCCAGCCCGACTGCGATCGGTAATTATCCCGATCTGTATGAAAACTAGCGTCAATGTACCCTCGTACCCTTAAGTCAAACCATTCCTTGGTCCTTCGTAGGTACTTAAGAATATTCTTAACTACAAGCCAATGAGCTCTACCTGGGTTCCCTTGATATTTGTTGACCATGCTCAAAGCGAAGGCCACATCAAGGTGAGTACAAGTCATAGCGTACATGATAGAGCCTACTGCGGAAGCGTAAGTTACTCGGCTCATATCAACTATCTCTGCCTCTGTACTCGGGCTTTGAGTCTTACTCAACTTGGTATTGCTTTGGATTGGCAACTGCCCTTTCTTGGAATTTTCCATACTAAAATGCTTTAGTACCTTATCCAAGTATGTATCCTGACTGAGTCCTATCAGTCTCTTTTCTCTGTTTCTTACTATCCTTATTCCCAGAATATAAGCAGCCTCTCCGAGGTCCTTCATAGCGAAACACTTCCCAAGCCAGGACTTGATCTCCTGCAAGGTTGGGACGTCGTTTCCTATGAGCAGTATGTCATCGACATACAATACGAGGAAGCTCAGTATAATCCCACTGGCTTTGACATATACACAAGATTCATATTTTCTTCACAGAAAGCCTAACTCTTTAACTTTCTCGTCAAAACAAAGATTCCATCTGCGAGACGCTTGTTTCAATCCATAAACGGATTTCTCAAGCTTGCATACTCTATTCGGATGCTTCGCATCAACAAAACCCTCTGGATGATTCATGTAAACATCCTCAGCCAACTTTCCATTAAGGAAAGCAGTTTTCACGTCCATCTACCATATTTCATAATCATGAAACGCAACTATTGCAACCATTACCCTAATAGACTTTATCTTCGCAACTGGTGAGAAGGTCTCATCATAGTCAACTCCGGGAGTTTGAGTAAAGCCCTTCGCACCCAATCGCGCTTTATAAGTATGCACTTTCCCATCCATGTTTGTCTTCTTCTTGAAGATCCACTTGCACCCGACTGTCTTACGACCCGATACATTATCAACCAAATTCCAAACTTGGTTGTCATACATGGACTGAATCTCGCTGTCCATCGCCTCCTTCCATTTAGCAGACTCCGGGCCTGCCATGGCTTCCTTGTAGCTGCTAGGTTCGTCCAAATTTACTAGTGTACTATCACTAATAAATGTATCCCCTTCAGTAGTAATATGAAATCCATACAATTGGGGTGGAACACTAGCCCTAGTGGAACGTCGAAGAGGTAAGGAATCGTCAACAGGTTCAACAGGAGTTTCCTCCTCAGGTTGATTGCCAGTGTCAGAGGTTCCTTCATCGCTTTCCTCTTGAATATCTTCAATATCAATTTGCCTCCCATTGTCCTTTTGGCTTATCAATTCCCTTTCTCGGAAAACTCCTCTTCTGGTAACGAAGACAACATTGTCACTCGGTCTATAGAAAAGATAGCCAAAAGATTTCTGTGGGTAACCGATGAATTAACACTTCTCACTACGAGGTTCGAGCTTGTTGTGAGTCTCTCGTCTTACGAAATCCTCGCAACTCCAAGCCTTAATATGTGCCAACGAGGGAGCTTTCCCTATCCACATCTCGTGAGGAGTCTTAGAAACCTTCTTGGTGGGAACTAAGTTAAGGATATGGGCGGCAGTCTCTAAGCATACCCTCGGAAAGCTATTGGTAACGAAGTCTGACTCATCATAGAACGAACCATGTCCAACAAGGTCCGATTACGTCTCTCAGCCACACCATTCAATTGTGGCGTTCTCGGAGGCGTCAATTGCGAAACAATTCCGCATTCTTTTAGATAGTCGTGAAACTCAAGACTTAGGTACTCTCCTCCTCGTTCTGACCGAAGCATCTTGATTTTCCTGCCCAACTGATTCTCCACTTTATTCTTAAACTCTTTGAACTTTTCAAAGGTTTCTGACTTTTGCTTGATTAAGTAGATATATCCATATCTTCTATAATCATCCGTAAAAGTCACGTAGAAGCGGCAAGCATCCCTTGTGGTGGATCTAAAGGGTCCACACACATCGATGTGTACGAGATCCAATAGACCCTCACCCCTTTCACAAGTGCCAGTAAAGGGTGACTTGGTCGTCTTCCTAAGTAAACAAGATTCACATGTGTCATTGTCCCTAAAGGTCGAATGACTCTAACACTCCATCCTTTTGGAGTTGGGCTATGCGTTTCTTGTTGACATGGCCAAGGCGACAATGCCACAAGCATGCCTTGTCTAGACTAGTAGACGAATCAATATTCAAAACATCATTTCCTAAATTATCAACAACCATCACAGATTCATAAATCCCATTACAACGTAATGCATTGAAGTAAAAGACACCATTCAAATACACATTAATATAGGGATGAGCAACAGGCCAAACTCGGACCAGACCGGCCCGAAGACCGAAAAACCGAAGACCGAAAATCGTGAATTTTCTTACCCGAAAACCGGACCGTTTTTGGATGTATCGGGTTCGGGTTCGGTCCGGTCCGGTCCGGTCTCGGGTACTAAACCGGGTTTCGGGTTTTAGACCGAACTAGGCTTTGAAATTTGTACAATGCGGGACTTTACTTAGACCACGTGCAAACGAGGTGTCTACAAAAATATACAAACCTTATTAACATTTGGAACAAATAAAAATTACACTATTTAGCATAAAAACTACACTTTTTATAAAAAAAAAATGCATGTTTTAACAAAAAAGAAACAACATTGCTAATAAAAAATTGCATTTTAACAGATTTTTTGTGTAAAAAATAATAAAAAACTACATTATTTATAAAAAACTGCATGTTTTTATAAATTTTTTTTCATGTTTTTATAAAAAAATTTGCATGTTTGAACAAAAAATAGCATGCTAGATACATTCTTTATTGTAAAGTGATAGGAACAAACGTTGATCAAGATTTATAAACAATGTTAAAATAAAAACATCAAGTTTTATACATAATGTTATATATAACATTAACTAATAATTCAATATCCTTATCTATATATTCTAAGGAGAAAAAAAAATTCGATCCGGTCCGGGTTAAATCTCGTATTCTGGGTACGGTCCGGTCCAAACCCGAAACTCGATTAGTGGTAAAAACAAAACCCGAAAACCGGCCCATTAATATGTATATCCGGTCTGGTTCGGGTCCGGTCCCGGTTTTTTTCCGGTCCGGTCCGGTCCAACGGGTCATATGCTCATCCCTACAATAATAGAACCATTGCTATTATCAAAAGAATATCTAAAACCTTGTCTAAACAATCCATTAAATGAAATAATATTTCTTGCCATATCTGGCGAATAACAGCAATTGTTTAAATCTATCCCTAATCCATTACTCAACACTAAAGAATAAACACCGACTTTGGTCACAGGCTACGATCTTCTGTTTCCCATAATCAGGTTCGTCTTTCCATGTTCCACTTCCCTACTTCCTTTTAGGCCCTGCATATCAGAACAAATGTGGTAACCACACCCTGTATCAAGAACCCATGAAGTAGCAAATGATGAGTTATTAGATTTAATAGAATACATACTTGCGAAGGTGGGCTTAATCTTCCCATCCCTTATGTCTTGCAGATACTGAGGGCAGCTTTGTTTCCAGTGTCCCTTTTGGTGGCAGTAGAAGCACTATGCTTCCTTGGGATCAGAAGAGGGTTTAGCAGGGCCTGCTTTGGTCCCACTTGAGGATGAACCATCACAGGGTTTCCCTTTTTGGTGGCTCTTACATGGATCCTTCCTCTTTTTACCCTTTCCTTGACCTATTGCCATCACAGGAGTGGCCACATCAGGGGAACATGCAACATATTTGTCTTTGAGGTTTCTCTCAGTAGTCCTCAAAAGTCCTTGGAGCTTGCTCAAGGAGACCTCCTCCTTGTTCATGTGGTAGGTCATCCTATACTAGTAGTAGCAGGAGGGAAAGGAGTGGAGGATTATGTCGATAGCCAAATCCTCATCAAACTTAACATTAAGTTTGAGAAGACGATCAACATACCTCTGCATTTTCTGCAAATGAGAGGTTAGGGATTCTCCACTCCCCATCTTAGCAATGATCATGTTAGTAATGATCTCATAGCGCTCTTGCCTCGCGCTCTGGTGATACCTGTCCAGCAAATCCTGATGCATTTCATACATATACATGTCCTCATAGGACTTTTGGAGTTCGAGGTTCATTGTGGCCAGCATGATGCAATGAACTTTCGTAGCATCATGCTCGTGGGCCTCAAAGGCGGCCAACTCTTCAGGAGTAGCAACATCTGGGATGATCTTTTCAAGCTTTTCTGTAACATCCAAAAATTTACAACCAATAAACTTTTCAAAAACAACCCATATCCATTAAGTTATTACAAAAAGGTTTTCAGTTCATTTATTATCAGAGTATCCCAGAACCATCAACATAAAACTGAGGAGCGGTACAATCACTCCTTCGCCTTACCACGGTCTCCTAAAGTACCTGAAACAATACACTAAAACTATAAGCCCGAAAGCTTAGTGAGTTACCCCCAAAATACCAACCACAATACCATACACATATCATATCATATCATAAACAGAACAACCATGCATATCGAGTCTACAGTGTGACTGGTCCTCCTGCACCAGGCCTTCAGTCCACCCGGTCCACTCTCTCTCCGAGTGTACAGTGTGGCTGGTCCGCCCGCACCGGGCCTTCAGTCCACCTGGTCCTCTCTCCGAGTCTACAGTATGACTGGTCCGCCCGCACCGAGCCTTCAGTCTATTTGGTCCACTCTCCGAGCATCGGCACGTCTGGTCCGCCCTCTTGGGGCCTTCAGCCTATTCGGACCGCTCATCGCGCCTTCTGCCTAACCGGTCCGCCCTGGGTATATAGGCCTACAGCACAAAGCAGGGCCCACCTCAACCCAACCCCAGTCCAACAACCATGTGCACATAAACATATAATTATATAACAATTCACAACTAATCATACCGATTTAGCAGATCACATATCATAGCAACATCCTAACCAGGATACCGACCTAACCGGTCACTAACATAGCATCATCCTATATACCAGGATACCGACCTTAACCAGGTCTCTAACATATACAATCCTATCCACCAGGATACAAACATAGCAAAGCAGTAAAATAACCATCAACTACCCGGATTACCATCCGATAAGGGTCGACCTTGGTGCCTTAGACCCTGTCAATATAGTGAGGATAACTCACCTGCAACTGCCGACTGAAGAGTAAGATCACGCTGCTCCGACCACCGACATGAACTCCACCACTGAACATTAGCAAATAACTAAATCCAATAAATACACATAATTACCAAAATACCCCTGGAAGTCAACTGGTCAACCCTTGGTCAAAGTCAAAGTCCTCAGTCAAAGTCAACCTTCCTGGTTGACCCTACTCACCGAGTCAACGCGTTGACTCGGCGAGTTCCTATGATCAGAAACTCCCATGCCACGACTCAACTCGCCGAGTCGCCCCAAGACTCGTCGAGTACAACAAACTCTGAGTCCCTTCCTGCTCAACTCACCGAGTCATCCCTCAACTCACCGATTCACAGCTTAACCAGAAAAGGTTAGGGTTCCACGACCAAACTCGCCGAGTCGAACAACAGACTCGCCGAATCCAAGGTAATCTTCAACATACTCGCCGAGTTGTTCTTCCAACTCGTCGAGTCCATGCACATATTCATACAACTCGTCGAGCACACCCATGTGACTCGCCTAGTATCTTCAGTTCTCATTCCATATAGAGGCTTTTCAAGCCATGCAGAGGTTCCAATCCATAGATCCATTCCTATACAGCCTAACCCTCACATAAAGTTGCAAACTTTATGTGAAGGCAAGGAGATATAAGCCCAAAACACTTCTAGGGCTAGGTTTTAAGACAAAGGGCTTCACCAATGACTCTATGAAAAGAACTTTGTGACCTTTTGGCCCATCACATGTCTAGATCCGAAGTAGCGACTTCAGATCTAAGCCTTAAACTTGAGATAGCACCCAAAGAAGCTAATGAATCCCAAATCAACCACCATTCATGAATCAATAATGTAATAGCTTAAGGAGGAGGTTCCTTACCCCTAAAATGTGCCCAAACAAGAGTAGATTCCAAATTTACCCAAGCCCCTTGATGATGGTCTCCAAAACCCCAAGCTTCTTACACTAATTTTACTTCCAAGCTCTAATTCTTCATCAATGGAGTCACACACACGAGATGAGGGTTTCTGGATCTCAAATGAGTAGTAAAGAGGCTGAGGGTGGCTATAATGTGCTTTATATAGGGAATAACTCCCAAAATTAGGGTTTTCTCCCTTCAGCACCAACTCGCCGAGTCCACTTCCCACTCGTCGAGTTGGTCACTTAACACATGACCAGAATCGCGACTCGACTCGCCGAGTTTATCCATCGACTCGCCATGTCGACCTTCCATATTTACACTAAGAACCCTGAACTTGCATTTCTGAACTCGGGGTGTTACAATTCTCCCCCACTTAAATTAGGTTTCGTCCTCGAAGCCTGCAGCAACGCATCCCAGATGATACTCCCACAATACAGATCCTAGTCTCAACCGACTCAAGTTCCTCCAAACGCTACTATCAAACCCTATGAAGTCCAACTCTTCCCTCATAGAGTCACGACAACTGTTTCAAACTAGCTACCAGTTTCTCTTTTTAATGATGTCCATATCAACTAAGTATCACCCGATGATACTTCCATCATTCCTACTTACCCACTCACTTTCCCCTTACAGAATTGGATATCACCATGAACCACCGGGTCCTGACCCTGAACCAAACTGCTATCCCTTTCCTTAACTGGTGTTACCTCTCTCGAAATCTCTGCTGGGACTCATCCCGCTTCCTTTCTGAATCCAACTCTTTCCTTTCTGTTCTGTCAAGATAATACATCCTACAGCTCTTAAGCAGCTCCCATGAGCTCTCATCTACACTTCCATACTCATATTGCACCTGATCCAGCACCCTCGGGCTGGAAAAAAAAACTGACTTACTAACGATACCTCAGACATCCCTAGGATGAATTACCTCTACATACATAACCTCCTGATCACAACCATACTAAAAATCCAAGGCTCCATTCTTGCATCCCTTCCAGACTCCTCTGGTTCTACACCACCGGAAATTCTTCCGTAACCTCAACAGACACCCAATCCGGATGTGCTTCCATACCACTGGCACAATCATAGTGCTCAAAAACCATAATTGAAATACTCTCAATCATCCATTCTCACTACTGCATTCACTTCCGTGAACCAACACTCCCTCCCGGAGTTACATACCTTTCCGTTTCCTTATCCAAGGAAGTATACTTGAACACCTTGCCATAACAACAAGTGCCACCGTGCTCACACCCTACTCTACACTATCCCTTGTAGAGAAACCATTGTTCCATGCATCGCATATACTCAGAATCTGATCACAAGGATTATCGAAGTCCATACACCACCTTTTACTAACATAATCAATACTCGGGGCTAAACCTACTGGTTGCTATTACATCACAACATACTCAAGCCACCTCCTCATATAGATCTATCAACACATACAAATTCTTCAGCATGACTGGACCGCCGTACCAGGCCTTCAACTAATCTAAACCACTCTCAGAACCTTCAGCATGTCTGGACCGCCCTCTAGGGCCTTCAGCCTGTCTGGACCGTTCTCCAAGCCTCCGGCCTGACTGGTACACTCGCCGGCCTTCAGTCTCCCCAGATCGCTCAACTATCCTACATCATCCTGAACTATCCTTCCTGGGAATCTCTCACATACATACTATTCTAGCACTCTAGGGGTTCCGAACTCTAAATCCATTCCGTCTACTCAGATCCCAGCCTAATCATAGGCCTCACAACAACCAATCACCTCTTACGAAAACCTTGGCCTGCACCCCATCCTATTTGTCTGTCACTTACTCATACCAGCCCACACTCTTGGCTGACTGAAACACCGCTGAATTCCAAACAGCTAATCAACCTCAAATACTTGTCGATCCTCCTGAGAATTTTCCAATTCTCTCCACTTAGAGCACTGATTTCCAACCACCGGTGACCCAGCCGGCATCACTTAAATAACCCTACTCAACATGCTCCTCTTATCCATGAACTGATTTCCTCTAAAGCGAGCAATCCTTCACAAAATCACTTCTCGGCATCGCACATCACGAACTCTAAGGGAGTTCGAATCTCCGCTGAACAGTTCTCAAGTCGCAATTGCTATATCCGGCAACAAGACCATATAACCAAATTCTGACCATCAATCCCTTGGATGCCACCACTTACAACTCCTGGCTACTATCACTTTCAACCAACCCATGAAACACGCAGAATGGCGAATAAAATACAACACCACAAAATAACAAGATAACCAGACAACAACGAAACGAAAACATACCCGCAACCGCATCCGGCTCTGCCCTGACCTCCTCTGTTGTTAGCTGAAAAGGGCGCCCCTGAGCCCTCGTAGGCTCCGATTCACCCTGGCCCCCGCCAGTAGTCCTCAAAGTGGACGGTGCTGGAACCTGCACTGGCCTGGAAACAAGTTGTAGAGAGTTGGCCCTCAGGTGACCAACCTGATGGCACTGATAACAAATCCTCAAATCCTAAATCAGGGCTGACTGCTGACAATCGCTCGCATAATGCCCCCCTCTCCCGCACTTGCAGCACACACCACTGGACCTACAAACTCCGGTATGACCCTTCCCACACTTCTCATAGGTGTGGCTACCCTAACCTCCCAACCTGGAATCAACGGTCTTGGACCGTTTCGGCGCCGGCTGCGACTGCACCGGGGCTTGCCTCTGCTCTCGCAACTGTAACTCAATCTCCAACTCACATTGTCGAGCGGCCTCCTGCAACTCCAAGAAAGTCTCGCACCTCTGCGTAGACACAAACTGCTTGATATCCCTCTTGAGCATACTCAGATATCGGGACATCTGAGGCTGCTCCGAAGCAAACTCAGGGCAAAAACATCACCTTCTCAGTGAACATCCTGCTGATCTCTGTCTCCGACTCTGAATCCTACCTCAGTTCTAAGAACTCCTGAGCCAACCTCTCCCTCTCAACCCGTGGAACATAACGGGTACTGAACATCTCCCGGAACTGATCCCATCTAACCGCAACCCGCTGCGCATCAGAATAAGATACTGTATTCAACCTCCATCAATCCTTCGCCCCGAGCCTTAAAAGGTTCAGAGCACACCTCACCCTCTGATCCGGAGGGCATGAACACGTGAAGAAACACCCCTCCACACCCAACAACCATCTCATAGCAACGATCGGATCCTGAACTCCATCAAAAGTAGGGGGATTCGTATTATCGAAGTCCTGATACTGAAAGCCTCGACCGACTCCTCCACCTGCCGCTACTACAGCCGCTGCAGCTGCCGCGACAGCCGTCTCTGCAAGAGCCGCGTAGCCCTCATCAAAATACTCAACCATGGCGGTATTGATTGACCCAAATATCTCCGGCATCTCCGCCCTGAACATAGCAGCAACCTCATCATGGAGGATCTCACGAATCCTGGCATCCAACTCTTCTGTACTCATCTGACCGATGACCTCTGGTGGCATCGATCCACCCTGATTGACCTCTCTTGATCTCGATCCTGACCCGGATCCACCCCCGGCATGCCTCGTAACCACCATACTGTAAATACACTGCCAAAAATCAGATGCTTCCCCAATAACCTGGGAACCAACTCCCAACCCGACTCTAGGGGTTGTGACTTCCTTGATACGCGCATGGGTCCTGTGCTTTCAGTAGTACGGGCCAATACTACCTTCCACACCTACCCATATTTATATCAAGTATCACCACCACACCCTAGCGATAAACATATATGTGGCAACACTCAATCCTCGCCTCTAGAGGAACTGCTAACTACCTTACATAACAGGGAACCCTAGGCTAGAAGGCATCATATAATCAGACAATTCTATCATGCAATTCTTGAAGATCCCTAGCCTAGTACTAGCACGCTGTTCTAACATATCACCTAATCAAAAAACTTGTATGGTATTTTGGGGTCTACTTACTGGCTCTGGCTGATCGTACCTCCGCATCCTCCTCTACTTATTTTTGAAAACCATTTCAATTTCAATTTGAAAACTCTCCTTGATTTGAGACTGGATTCACACGAATGTTCCTCCAATTCACTCAAACCAAGGCTCTGATACCAACTTGTAACATCCAAAAATTTACAACCAATTTAAAATTTTCAAAAACAACCCATATCCATTAAGTTATTACAAAAAGGTTTTCAGTTCATTTATTATCAGAGTATCCCAGAACCATCAACATAAAACAAAGGAGCGGCACGATCACGCCTTCGCCTTGCCATGGTCTCCTGAAGTACCTGAAACAATGCACTGAAACTATAAGCCCGAAAGCTTAGTGAGTTACCCCCCAAAATAGCAACCACAATATCATATCATATCATATCATATCATATCATATCATATCATATCATATCATATCATATCATATCATATCATATCATATCATATCATATCATATCATATCATATCATATCATATCATATCATAAACAGAACATCCATGCATATCGAGTCTACAGTGTGACTGGTCCGCCTACACCAGGCCTTCAGTCCACTCTCTCTCTGAGTCTACAGTGTGGCTGGTCCTCTTGCACCGGGCCTTCAGTCCACCTGGTCCTCTCTCCGAGTCTATAGTATGACTGGTCCACCCGCACCGGGGTTTCAGTCTATCTGGTCCATTCTCCGAGCCTCGGCACGTCTGGTCCACCCTCTTGGGGCCTTCAGCCTATCCGAACCGCTTGCCGGGCCTTCGGCCTAACCAGTCCGCCCAGGGTATATTGGCCTACAACACAAAGCAGGGCCCGCCTCAACCCAACTCCAGTCTAACAACCATGTGCACATAAACATATAATCAAATAATAATTCACAACTAATCATACCTATTTAGCAGATCACATATCATAACAACATCCTAACCAGGATACCAACCTAACCGGTCACTAACATAGCATCATCTTATATACCAGGATACCGAACTTAACCAGGACTCTAACATATACCATCCTATCCACCAGGATACAGACATAGCAATGCAGTAAAATAACCATCAACTACCCGGATTACCATCCGATAAAGGGCCGACCTTGGTGCCTTAGACCCTGTCGATATAGTGAGGATAACTCACCTGCAACTGCCGACTGAAGAGTAAGATCACGCTGCTCCGACCATCGACATGAACTCCACCACTTAACATTACCAAATAACCAAATCCAATAAATACTAATAATTACCAAAATACCCCTGGAAGTCAACTGGTCAACCCTTGGTCAAATTCAAACACCTCAGTCAAAGTCAACCTTCCTGGTTGACCCTACTCGCCGAGTTAACGTGTTGACTCATCGAGTTCCTATGCTCAAAAACTCCCATGCCACGACTCAACTCGCCGAGTCGCCCCAAGACTTGTCGAGTCCATCAAGCTCTGAGTCCCTTCCTGCTCAACTCACCGAGTCATCCCTCGACTCACCGATTCACAACTTAACCAGAAAAGGTTAGGGTTCCACGACCAGACTCACTGAGTCCAAGAACAGACTCGCCGAGTCAAAGGCAATCATCAACAGACTCGCCGAGTTGTTCTTCTAACTCGCCGAGTCCATGCACATATTCATACAACTCATCGAGCACACCCATGTGACTCGTCGAGTCTCCTCAGTTCTCATTCCATATAGAGGCTTTTCAAGCCATGCAGGGGCTCCAACCTAAAGATCCATTCCTCTACAGCCTAACCCTCACATAATGTTGCAAACTTTATGTGAAGGCAAGGAGATATAAGCCCAACACACTTCTAGGTCTAGGGTTTAAGACAAAGGGCTTCACCAATGACTCTAAGACAGGAACTTTGTGACCTTTTGGGCCATCACAAGTCTAGATCCGAAGTAGCAACTTCAGATCTAAGCCTCAAACTCGAGATAGCTCCCAAAGAAGCTAATGAATCCCAAATCAACCACCATTCATGAATTAATAATGAATAGCTTAAGGAGGAGTTTCCTTACCCCTGAAATGTTCCTAAACATAAGTAGATTCCAGATCTACCCAAGCCCCTTGATGATGGTCTCCAAAACCCCAAGCTTCTTACACCAATTTTCTCTTCCAAGCTCTAATTCTTCATCAATGGAGTCACACACATGAGATGAGGGTTTCTGGATCTCAAATGGGTAGTAAAGAGACTGAGGGTGGCTATAATTTGCTTTACATAGAGCACAACTCCCAGAATTAGGGTTTTCTCCCTTCAGCACCAACTCGCCGAGTCCACTTCCGACTCGCCGAGTTGGTCATTAACACATGACCAGAATCGCAACTCGACTCACTGAGTCTATCCATCGACTCGCCGAGTCGACCTTCCATATTTACACTAAGATCCTTGAACTTGCACTTCTGAACTTGGGGTGTTACATTTTCATCAAGGACATATTATTTGTCCTCGTAGCATGTGATCATGCGAATGTACCTCATCCACTCGTTGAAGTTTGAACCATCAAATATCACCTTTTGACATAGTTTCATCAACGAAAATGACCCAGAAGCGTTGTTGTTGTTGTTGTTGTTGTTGTTTGTAGACATCTAAAAAAGAAAGGAACAAAGTTTTATTAGAAATGAGTCCCTAATTAAACACCCAAACAAGAAATTTGGGCTAGGACCCAACAACATTATTTACAACTAAGTAAGGGATGTCGTACTCTAAAAGTAAATAATTTGAAGGTAAGTGAATGACGATTCACTAATTCTCACCATGAAAAACGAAAAAGAGATTTAGGTTTTAAATGTACTGAAAACTCCTAAATCTTTGAGATTCATTGAACTTTTCAATGGCATGTTTAAATCTCGATATGCACTTCAAATTTGCGACTGGGATACCGAGGTTCACAAACAAGTTGTGAACAACCATGCGAATCAACATGGTGCACTCAACGTCTTTATCACCCAATCAATGTGTCAGTAAACCATACACGCGTCATTGATCTATGACAAACATCGAGTCACCCTTCGCTACCAATGTCATCCCCAAATTAGTGTGTCGGTTAACCACACGCGCTCCACCAATGTTTGACAAGGGTACAAAGTGTGATTCCATGGACTAGCATCATTTTCACATTTTACCCTAAAGTAACTAAGATTGGGAATTTGTAAAACATGTAGTTACTTTATATCTTACATTATACTTTTAATGTGGAGAGGATTGCCCTATCCTACCCGTTCGGCTAACGACCCTCCACCAGTCAAGCAAGCGGTGGGTGTGAGTGTACAACCATTAAGCGCCATTTTATAGGCAGCAGCCTTATACCCACCTTATAGAATGTCTTCGTGAATGAGGCCTACTAACGGTAAGACTAGCATTTTAAGTTATACATATATATTAATTAATTTTGTAATATAATAATATAAGGTTGAATTTTAATCTTGTAAAATTCTAAGGGTTTGAAATTTAAATTATTCGAAATTAAACTTTTAATCATAAAATTCAAATTTCAAAACTTAAGGGCAAGTTTTGAACTTTTCAAAACAAAAGGGATCAAATAACAAATCATTTAAATTAAACAATTAATTTCAGAATTATCTATATTTGATCTAATCTAATTTTAGTCATAAGATAATTACCAAATAATTTTAAACAATCCATATTTATCATATAAACAGCTAATATTCAAAAGATTTGAAATTATCTATTGTTTTGGCAGGGATAATCATTTAATTAAAGTAAAATTCAGATTTTAACTTAAAAAAACGATTTAGGCATCAAATCCATGACAAAACAACAACAAAATCTTGAAATACCCTCTGTCTGACGCAAAGACTCGCCGAGTCGAGATACTGACTCGCCGAGTTGAGTCAGGCAGAGGCAAGAAAACTCGATTTTCAGCAAGAAAGTAGTTAAACATCATATACAATTGAAACCAATCAAGGCTCTGATACCACTGATGGGTTTTATGCATAAGAACAATCATATGTGCTCATACAAACCCTAATGCTTAGATCTAGGTTTCTCTATTGTACATGCTTTGAATCCAAGACTTGTAACCCTAGATCTATCAGATATAATTCAAAATTAACATTAAGAAAACAGATCTAAATGTTTTACCTCTTTCAAGTAGCTTTAATCCTTGTAATCTTCTTGATCTTGAGCTTAGAGTCACAATTATAAGTCCTCTAATGGTTCACAAACACCACAAGCAAGAAGGCAACTATATGAGAGAGGTGGGATGAAGCTAAATTCGGCTCTAGGGTTCCCTTGGAAGCAGGTGGCTGAATTTGGGAGCTAGGGGTCTCTATTTATACTACTGGATGCTAGGGTTTCAGTCAAAACCCTAATAGACAGCTTATTGACCAAGCAGCCCATGGAACCTTCTGGAGTAAGGCGTATGGACGAAATTTTGATGGATCCCCATCATAATTTCATTCACCCTTTGAGCCATTAGGTTTCCTTAGTCCAAAACCCAACTATCATACATTTCACAGTTTATACCCCTTTATTTAATTAATCTCTTTTAGTCACCAAATTAATTCCCAATTAATTTATGACCAATACTATTTAAATAATATGATTTCTCCTTTAATATATTATTCTTGTAATATATTAAAAAACCATAATATTCTCTCTCTCTCTCTCTCTCTCCTTAAATTACCTTGTCAAGTTGCTTTGGTGAAGGCAACCCAAAAGGACCATGCACAACCGGGTCAAGTACATACCAAATATAGTTACGGGCTTAGACACTAATCCAACAGTTAGATGTGGTGAAAGATTATGATTGTGAGATCTTGTACCATCCCGGGAAGGCCAATATTGTAGCCGATGCTTTGATCCGTAAGATGGGAAGTGCCCCGATTCGAGATCTTTGCTTGAGGATAAAAGTGATTTCACCTTTATTTGATATGATTTAGCAGGTATAGGTGGAGGGTCTAAAAAAGGGAGAACTAGAAGATCGAGCATATTCGGGGGCAAATTATGTTGTTTGTTCGAGATATTCGGTGGTTATTGACTTAGTGTGGAAGGGTTTGAGTTCAAGCATCCAGGGGTGTGAGTACACAAGTCTAAATTTTCTATTCATTTGGGGGCCACAAAGATGTACCGAGACCTGAGATTGAGCTATTGGTGGCCATGCATGAAGTGGAAGGTTATGTGGTTTGTCGAGCGGTGTTTGACCTGCAGGAAGGTCAAGGCCGAACATCAGAGGCCTCACGGTAAGATGCTGCCGCTACCTATTCCCATGAGGAAATGGGAAGAGATCACCATGGATTTTATCATGAAGCTACCTAAGACGGCGCGGGGTGTGGATTCCATTTGGGTTATTGTGGACAGGTTAACCAAGAGTGCGTATTTTATTCTGATTTCCAAGAGTATCTCCACAGATAAATTAACAGACATTTATGTGCAGAAGGGGGTGGTCAGACAAGGGGTGCCAATATCTGTGGTCTCAGACCATGATGTTCGTTTCACCTACAAATTCTGGAGGAAGTTTCATGAGGAGTTGGGTACTCAAATGCATTTCAACACTGATTACCACCCCCAGATCAATGGACAGAGCGAGCTGACGATCCAGAGGCTCGAGGATATGCTTCGGGTATGTGTATTGGATTTTGGGGGACATGGGATACCTACCTCCCTCTATAAGAGTTCTCATATAACAATAGTTATCATGCTAGTATTGACCGACCCCCATTTGAGATGTTGTATAGTCGGAGGTGTAGGACTCTAGTTTGTTAAGAGAGGTTGGGTATCGAGTTATGGAAAGCACTAAGGTGGTTCTTAAGACCACCGAGTTGATTTAGCAGGTGTGTGACAGGTTGCGAGTTGCGCAGAGCCGTAAGAAAAGTTTTGCTGACCGACATCGTTCGGATCTCGAGTTTTAGGTGAGAGATTTTGTTTTAATGAAGGTGTCACCTTGGAAGGTGTCATTCGGTTTCGGAAGAGGGGCAAGATGGGGGACCAATTTATTTGTTCGTTCAGGATTATTACCCGAGTCGACAGGGTTGCTTATCGATTGGACCTTCCAAATGAGCTCAGTCAGATCCATACCACCTTTCGGATGAGCTCAATCGGATAAATCTGCAGTCATCTCCTTTGATGATATTCAGGTTGATGGGAGCTTGAATTATGTGGAGAAGCCCATTGCGGTTCTGGACAGAAAAATAGCCCTACAGAACCAAGAAGTGAAGCTAGTAAAGGTGTACTGGCAGCACCAGAAGAGATCAGAATGAAAGTGGGAGGCCGAGGAGGAGATGAGGGAACATTACCCGGGGTTGTTCGAGGGAGCAGACTTTAAGGACGATGTCTGATTCAAGTGGGGAAGATTTGTAACGCTTGGTTCCGGTATATATTTATTCCCCTAAATTGTTGATTTATCCTATTGGACTCGGCGAGTTGAAGGCTTCAACTCAGTGTATTGAGTGGTCTTTCGCAGCGGGAATTAGTGAACCAACTCAGCGAGTTGAGGTGCCTCAACTCGGTGAGTTGGCGGCTGGGAAGAAAACCCTAATTTTTAGGGTGTTGCACCCTATTTAAAGTCCTTAAGTCTCTTGTATGACCTCCTTATCAGCATCCTCTCTCTAGAAAGTCCTAAAAGCGTGTATCATCATACTTTTGAGTGTTTGAGCTTGTGGAGGGCCCTAAGTCTTGAAAAATTTTCACACTCTTGGAGGATCTTTGAAGTTGAAGGTGCATAGCTTGGAAGGAAGACCTAGATCCAGAATCTCCCCACTCATTTCAGTTATTTGGGGTATCAAGTTTATACCATGCTTTGTTATTGTTTAGATATATTGTTTTGGGGTTTTATCTTGATTTTGGGCTCATGGTTGAGTTGTCCAAGAAGTTGAGTGTTCCAGGGGTTGTCAAATTAGATCTAGCCATTTCATGGCCTCATTTGGCTTAAAGTTGCAAACTTTACTAGGTCTTAGGTCCCATTTATGCAATAAGTCCTTTATTAAACCCATATTGAGCCCTAGGGTTTCTTTTAACATTATTGGACGTAAATTTGGAAACTTTATGTGATTTTCCAACCTTTGAAGACCAGATCTGCATATTGGGACATTATTTTGAGAGTCTAAGGGATTACTCGATTAAGCCTCACTCTATTGATTCTAGGGTTTGTGATTGAATCGCTATGGATGGTTCCTAAGGGTAAAGTTGGAAACTTTACCCTTCTAGGCATCATTTTGAAGGAGATTTAGAATCAGACTTCCTAGATGTGATGGAAACAGCTTAATGCATTAATTTGTTGGATTTCTGGCTAACTCGTCGAGTTCATTAGTGAGCTTGGTGAGTTGATGAGAGTTTTCTTGATCTGTGTAGTTAATGGACACTCTCGACGAGTTGAAGGAGAACTCGGCGAGTTGGGTTAACTCGTACCGTTGACTTTAACCATTGACTTTAGTCTTTCACCAAGTTTGACCACTGGAGGAGCCCATGGCACTTTGCAAGACCATGGGTGGAGCCCATGGCTCGGGGATATAAGACCATGGGGGTAGCCCATGGCATTCCAAATGAAGACCATGGAGGGAGTCCGTGGCAACCTTATATGTATGTGTGAATGGCATTATGTGGTTATATGTTTTCTATGTTTTGGGGAACTCACTAAGCATGTGCTTACAGTTTTTGTGGGATGTGACAGGTACTTCTAACTCTAAGTGCAAGGGTCCGACTTAATAGCACAACATGCACTCTCCAACATTTTTCCCCACTAGTTATTATGGACACTTTGATCTTTCTAAACAGCATGTTGATTTATTGAATTTTGGAAACAACTTATGCTGGGAATTTCTATTTATTAAACATGGATTGTTAATATTCAAATGAAAGTTTTTACTTGAAATTTTGGGCTGTTACATTTACATTTAAATGAAAAACATAGAACTCATAGGCATTGCCAACTCAACTAGAAGTGCATAGAAATTAGAATGTGTTAATAAACACAACAAGTTATCAACCTCAGGTTGCATATTAGTGATAACTAAAAGGGACATTGTCGGTTGACACTTGAATCTCATGATCAATACGACTCCCACTGGCTTCTTGACATATGAGTGTTTTATCTCAAGAAACATTCCTTATTGAGATAAAACAAATATTCAAAAGTTCGTACGGATTTCCGATAAGAAAACACTTCATAAAATAGTTCTCAATTTATCTTTCGTTTCTCGATCAACGAAAATAGCACAACTGCAATTCTAAAAGTGCTATAGTAAGAAAACATTATTACTCCATATACTACAAGGTGTTGTTATCCTTTTTAGTTTGAATTGAGTTTCAAGATATGTTTCATAATTACTAGAGCATGGCTCTGAATCTTAATTGGGAACAAAGTATGACTCATCTAATGATCAGACCATTTATGACAATATTCGATTCCTTTTCTTCCTCATATAATTTCACTAAGATGTTCTTGGAGGATTAACTGTGATGCAATTGCATAACTACTAAGGTAATCAAAAAACACGATACTAAAGCATTCTCCTTTCTTTTCATATTGGAGAATCTTTTATCTTTTTGCCGGATAGATTCTTGTATTTGCTCTGCTGCTCTTCGAACTTTTCAAGAGTATTAGAATTTTGCATAATCTTATAAACAAAAACACATTTACCAAAGCATTAGTAAATTTTGATGAATAGAGTTATCGTTCCTTGGGGTGGATCTGCAGAGTCCATATCAACATATAGTAGATCCATTAGTCCTTCACTTGCATAACATAAACATGTAGTCATAATTTTCCAATGAATAAGATTCTTATTCATCATGCAATTCAAATTGTATGATTTTAAGTTTCTGTCCATTTGAAATTTGGTGTTGAGATTCCTTTTCATTTGGTCAAAGACGGCAATGCCACACATATGTTCTTGAAGAATCAATATCCACTATTGAAATTTCTATTTTTAGAAACATAACCAAGACTTTCATAAATGCCATTGCAAGGAAATAAGGCAACTTCATAAGCCAAAAGTTCATTTTATTGCTAAAAAGACAATTGGAACTTGTCCTTACAATGCATAAAATAAAAACTATATTTATAGACATCTCCAAAGAGTAATAGAAACCTATTAAATTATTGTAACTGTCTAGTAGTATCTCAAAATTCTGACCATCGAACCATGTGCCCAAAGTCCATTTCCCACAATTACATTTAGCTCACTGCACTTAAGTTTCCTTCTTTCTTTTAGATCCTACAATATCATCAAAATTTGATCATCACATTACTTATTAAGAGTCTAAGAATGGGAACTTACAAAACAATGGAGTTAAATAATGGATGTACATAAATTAGAGTCAAAACAACCCACAAATTCACTCAAAGTGAGTTCATACCCACATTTTCAAGTTTTTTTTCCTGTTTTTTTTTTTTGGGGGGGGGGGGGGAATACAAGTAAAACTTTGTTTATCACACAAATATGTACATGTTTTCATCTTTATGTTAAAGATAAGAAATTATTGGCATAATATATGGTTAATACTAGTTTTTGTACAATTATTTGTGATATATATTAGTTTGAAATGAAAAACTAACAAAACAAACATAATCTATGTTATAAAATCATAGGAAATTTATGATCTGTAAAACTACATTATTTTTGAAGCTTTTACTAAAATATAACTTTCATAACAAAGCGAGTAAATTCTAGCTAGTTTACTATTTTGTGGGCTACAACACAAAACATAATGTTTTGAGCTTACATTTTGAAACTAGACAAGATAATTACTGCATATTTATATAAATGGTTATATAAATGTTCTTAACAAACAAACATGTTAAACTATAATAGGTATAGTTTATGGAACATACGTACTATTTCACTAAGTTTGGGATACAATACGAAAACAAACATATAAACTATAATAGGTATAGTTTATGAGACATAGATACGGTTTATTCATTACAAAAAGGGCTTTTCATTATTCAATACGTAACCGTGAATATAGCTTTGTGAGACACACTTCAAGTACTTATCTAAGTACCAACAAAAGACCTGAAATTATAACCAGAGTCTCCTGGAGGGGGAGCGTGACACTTGTGTATAGATCTATACGGGACTGACAATCCCGAACCTAAATTTTTAGGTACAGTTAGGCCGACATGCCTGGGGTGACAAATGTTATATCAATTCCGACGCCTGAAGAACATCGTATTAGGCCATCGTAGGTCATCAAGCATGGTTATAATAAATCACAATTTGGTATTAACAATAAGATTAGTGTATGAATTAATAAATAACTTCTAACAATTTTATTTAATAATAAAACTACAATCAAGGTTGTAGAACTCATTACTCGGTACCTATTCGGCCGACTACCGAGTAGCGAGTACTCGGGAGTACTCGGATTTGGTAATTCATGTAGGAATATATGTAGGGAACTTATATATGTCAAAATCACAAGTTAAAATCTTATTTTGATTGAACTATATAACAAAATTAAATACATGTGTATACACAAAAACTGAAAAACACATAATGGTCTCACTTCATGAATAATTACTGAAAATTTAAGATATATATGTAGTAATAATCACATGTGTTTGTGTCAAATAATTAATCGTTAAGTATATTATACATATTAATCACCAAGTTGATCGGGTTTTACAACACTGCTCAGTTCAGTAAGGGGCCGATCAGGGAGTACTCGTGATTTTGTAACTTGCCTCGGTAAGCGGCCGAGTAGCGAGTACTTGGAGGAGTAATCGGTCAACTCGGCGAGTTTTACAACACTAACTACATTACAATATTTTACAATACAGATGGTGAATCCAGGCACATACATTAAAAAGCATTACATACAAATACAATTACAGTATATTATTTTCCATTACAGTGCAACTTACATTTCTGATACATTATTGTTCACTCTATGATTCCTTAGTGTATACGTTAGGCTTATATAAAATGAAGATCTGATAGGCAGTCGAATGTGTGATTTCCACCTTACTTCTTGTTCCTTCTTTGGTTGTGGACTTAGGGTATAACCACTCATTCGACTGTCAATTCGATCTTAATTATATATAACTTGTATACACTAAGTGATCATAGAAGGAACCGGTAAGGGTTACACTACTTACACGAATTTCATACTTTGCATTACAAATTTAAGGCATAAGAAAACTTGTACATTTTTGATCTTAAGGTCTAAGACTACATTTGATTTACAAAAGAAAATATTAGATTTTTTGGAGAAACACACTAACATTTTCAAGGAACAAAGAACATACCTTTTCATATAAAATACTTATGAAGTCACCAACTTAAATGTTGATACACTTTAAAAACCACATTATTCTCTAGGAACCAGTAGACAGGTACACACACAGGTTTCGAGAAGACAGATCGTAGTAGCGTCACGTCTTAGTTGTTGTTGTATACTCTTCGATTCAAATATACAATGATTCGAATACAATATAAATACTACTTTATCATTATGATGGTTGTTGATTTAATTACTGATATTCAATTGTTATGATATTGTACATGACGTCATCCACCACCAAACGTTTCCGCCGTTCCGGTTTGGGGGTGTTATAATAAGACCCTATAAGCTGTTGGATAAGGTGCCTTAATCCATAACTATATTTGGTATGTACTTGACCCGACCCGGCATGGTCCATTTGGGTTGCACTTCACCAAAACAATTTGTATGGATAATCTTTTGAGAATAGTATATTTATGATTTATTAATATATTATATGTTATAATATATTAATATGAAATCATATTATTTAATTAGTATTGATCAAGAATTAATTTGGAATTAATTTAGTGATCAAAATGAACTAATTAAATATGGACTCTTATATATATAGAATGGGCCAAAGTTCATTTAGGATGGGCTCAGCTTGCATACATAGTCCATGGAGTTTTTAACACATGGATCCTATGGAAATGAAAGGTCATGGGTATTAGGGTTTACATGGATGTAAACCTAATCCACCATACTATATAAAGAGGTCTTTGGCACATGAAATGGGACTAGTGTGTGTGAGATAAAAGGAGGGCCAATTTCTACTAGTGCATATTATTCTCTCAAGGCTTCCAAGCTGGTTTGGTGATTTGTGATTCCACTTGAGGCATCCACATTATTGGTGCTAGGTTCTTGAAGCTCCGAGCAATCAACCACAAGAAAAGGTATGTTATTTAACTAAGGTATTACATTACAAGTACCCCATAACATGCTAGTTAGGTTGAGAGCCTTAGAAAATCAAATTTGCATGTATAATAGAGAAAACATATATCCAAGGTTTCTAGGATTGCATGTACACCATAGGATTGTTAGAATGCTCAAAACCCATTAGTGGTATCAAATCCTAGGCTTGTTTTCATTATACTTGATGCAAATTGCTTGAAAAAGTCAAAAATCTGCTCACTATTGAGTGGACTCCCCGAGTCCATGGGGTGACTCGACGAGTCCAATTGAAAATTCATCCTACTCGCCAGTATGCACTCGGCGAGTAAAAGGCCCAGAGTGCTGATTTTCGAGTTTTGTTGTTGGAAATCGACTAGAATCATTACCCTAAACTGTTTTGGACTTATAAAAGTTGTTTTTTGATGTGGTAATGATTATTCTAATCCATTTTCAAAGGTTATTATCAAAATTTCAAGTTTTATCTTTGTTTATATGATTCCTGAAATTGTTGATATGAATGTTCATGCTTTTGAGTTTTAGTAGATCATAGGAATTATTTGCATATTGTTTGTTAGTGTAATTATTGATCTAAATGCCAATTAATGGACTCCATAACTTCTCCTCAAGTTATGGAATTCCAAAAGTCTTTTCTTCAATACCATTAAAACTCATAAGTTATAGAAATGAAAATTCATGAATATTTTCAAAACTTGCCCTCAAGTCTTGGAATTTATAAAGTCTCACACACACTTTAATTCCAAACCCTAGAGTTTTAATAGTAAGAATTCAACCCTTATACTTTATACTATTATAAGTTAATTATATATATATATATATATATATATATATATATATATATATATATGTATAAGATCAAGTCAGTCTTACTGTTAGTAGGCCTTATTCACGAAGTCAGTCTATAGGGGGGAATAAGGTTGTTGCCTATAAAATGGTAGCTTAATGGGTGTCCATTCTCACCCACCGCTTCCTTGACTGGTGGAGGGTCGTTAGCCGAACGGGTAGGACAAGGACTATAATTCTCATTAGAAGTATAATGATTATGATAAATTTACTAAAGCTTTTATAAAATCCCAATCTTAGTTACTTTAGGAAAATGTGAATTTGGTGCTAACCCATAAAATTACACTTTGTACCTTACCAAGTCGTTAGTGGAGCGTGTGTGGTTAACCGGCACACTCACATGGACTAGTAAGTGTGGCAAAGGGTAACTTAATGTTTATCACAGATCGGTGGAGCGCGTGTGGTTAACCGGCACATCGATTAGGCGATAAAGTTAAGGGTACCAAGTTAATTTTCATGGTTATTCAGACCTTGTTTGTGATCCCCGGCATCCCATTCACAAACTTGAGAGGGCACAATCGAGATTTAAACATGCCATTGAAAATTTCAATGAATATCAAAAGAATCTAGGAGTTTCAATCTAATTAGAACCTAATAATTTATTTTATTTTCATGGTGGAAATTGGTCAATCGTCATTCGCCTACCTTCAAATATCTTATAGCTTAGATTACGGTATCCCTCTTCCAAGTTATAAAATATTGTTTTGGGTCCTAGCCTTAATATTACATTTGGGTGTCTTATTAAGGATTTTATATCTAATCTAAACTTGTCTTTCTTCTTTTTCAGATGTCTTCCACCAATGCTGCTTTTGGCTCAAACCCAACATGATCCTTCTCTCTCATGAACCTTTCTGGGAGAGTCTTATTTGATGGTTCAAACTTTAATGATTGGATCAGGAACATCAGGATGGTCACGCTTTTCGAGGACAAGGAATATATACTTGACAAGGAGCTAAAAGAAATTAATGAGTCTACTTCTACTCCACAGGAGATGGTTGACTTTAGGAATCATGAGAGAGATGCCACCAAGGTGGCATGTATCATGTTGGCCACAATGACAGTTGAACTCCAGAAGTCCTATGAGGACTTTTACCCTTATGAGATGCACATGGACTTGATGGATATATATATATATATATATATATATATATATATATATATATATATATATATATATATATATCATTAGAATGCTCATCAAGAGAGGTATCAAATCATCTCTTCCATGATAACAACCCAAATGAAGGATGGTGAACCCATCACGGGCCACATGCAGAAAATTAAAAGGTTTGTGGACCGTTTTCTGAGGTTGAATGTGAACTTCCCCGTGGAGTTGTTTATTGACATCATAATGCAATCCTTACCTACCTGTTATGATTAGTTTCGAATGACTGATCATATGAACAAGGAGGAGGTCACACTCAGCAAGCTTCAAGGACTTTTGAAGACTGCCAAAAGTGGCCTCAAGAGAAGATCGGTTGTTACTACTCCTACTCCTAACACCGCCCCTGTTCTGGGAATTGGGCAAAGTAGTGGGATGAAGAGGAAGACCCCTTTGAAGGGTACCAAGGTAAAGTCTCTTGATGGCTCCTCTTCGAGTGGAACCAAAGGTGGTTTTGTCACTCCTTCTTCTAACCCAAAGGATGCTGAATTCTTCTATTGTCATGATAAGGGGCACTCGAAACGAAACTGCCCCAAGTACATGTAAGATGTTAAGGATGGGAAGGTCAAACCTACCCATGTAGGTATTTACACTATATTGTCTAATAACTCACCACATACATATTCTTGGGTCCTTGATACAGGTTGTGGTATTCATATATGCTCTGATTTGCAAGGCCAAAGAAGAAGTGAGGATGTTGAGCACAGAAAGATAAACTTGATCGTGGGGAATAGGAAAGCTTCACCTGTCACCAAGATTGGAGTTTATTCTTTGTTGCTAAGTAGTATGTTAGTGTTAGATTTGAATAAGTGTTGTTTCTCGTCTGAGATGACGAGAAATATTATTTCTTTTCACGGTTTGTACGAATAAGGGTTTACTTTTTCATTTGGTAATGAATGTGGTGGTATTAATGCCTTTTATAATAATGTTCTTTATTTTAAAGCATTATCTTGTGATGGTGTATATGAAATTGTGTCGGTTGTAGACAACTTAGGAAATAATGTGTTGCATATTGATTCTTCCACTAGTTTGGATAAGGCATCCTAGTGGCATTGTCATCTTGGACATGTCAACAAGAAGCGCATAGGCGAACTCCAAAAGGCTGGAGTCTTGTAGTCATTTGACTTAAGGTCATATGATAGTTGTGAATCTTGTTTACTCGGAAAATGACTAAGTCACCCTTCACTGGTACTTGTGCTAGGGTGAAGGTTTTTTGGACCTCATACACACAGATGTGTTTGGACCCTTCAGAACCGCCACAAGGGATGCTAATGGATTCTATGTGACTTTTACTAATGATTACAGTATATATGGTTATGTCTACTTAATCAAGCATAAGTTAGAAACCTTTGAAAAGCTCAAATAGTTCAAACAGGAAGTGGAGAATCAGCTGTGCAGGAACATTAAGATGCTTCGATCCGATCAGGGTGGAGACTGCCTTAGTACAGAGTTCCTTGACCATCTTAAGGAATGTGGAATTGTTTCACAATTGACACCTCCCAGGACACCACAACTTAATGGTGTGGCTGAGAGGCACAATCGAATCTTGTTGGACATGGTTTGTTCCATGATGAGTCGAGTTGCATTACCAATCTCATTCTGGGGGGTATGCCTTAGAGACTGCCGCTCATATCCTTAATCTAGTCCCTACAAAGAAGGTTGCCAAAACACCTCACAAGATGTGGACTGGGAAAGTTCCCAATTTAGACAACATCAAGATCTGGGGTTGCGAGACTTTTATGAGGCGCGAGACTCACGAAAAGCTCGAACCTCGAAGTGAATGGTGTATTTTCATCGGCTACCCTCAGAAATCCTTTGGTTACCTCTTCTACAGGCCCAATGATAATGTGGTCTTTATGGCAAGAAGAGGGGTCTTTCGCGAGAGAGAATTTGTAAGCCATGGAAAAAGTGGGAGGCAAATTGACCTTGAAGATCTTCAGGAGTCAAGTGGTGAAGGAACCTCAAACCCTAGCAATCAACCTGAGGAGAAAACTCATGTTGAACCAATTGACGAGTGTGTACCTCTAAGGCATTCCACTAGAGTTAGTAATGCACCTGAGCATTACTATGGTTTATATATTACTGCGGAAGGTGATACATTTATCAGTGATAGTACACTGGTAAATTTGGATGAACCTAACAGTTATAGGGAAGCCAGGGCAGGCCCCTAGTCTACTAAATGGAAAGAGGCTATGGACAGCGAGATTCAATCCGTGTATGACAATCAAGTTTGGAACTTGGTTAACAATGTACCGGGTTGTAAGTCAGTCGGGTGCAAATGGATCTTCAAGAAGAGGACCGAAATGGATGGGAAAGTGCACACTTATAAGGCGTGACTGGTTGTGAAGGGCTTCACTCAAACTCAGGGAGTTGACTATGATGAAACCTTCTCACGAGTAGCGAAGATAAAGTCGATTAGGGTTATGCTAGCCATTGTTGCATTTCATGATTATGAAATATGGCAAATGATGCCAAAACCACTTTCCTTAATGAAAGTTGGCTGAGGATATTTACATCAGTCAGCCAGAAGGTTTTTTCAATGCAGAGTACCCTGATAGAGTGTGCAAGCTTAAGAAATCCATTTATGGATTGAAATAAGCATCTCACAGCTGGAAACTTTGTTTTGATGAGAAAATCAAAGAGTTTGGTTTCTCAAGAAGCGAAGATGACTCATGTGTATACGTCAGAGCTAGTGGGAGTATAGTTAGCTTTTTGGTACAGTATATGGATGACATACTACTCATGGGAAATGACATCCCAACTTTGCAGGAGATTAAGTCATGGATTGGGAAGTGTTTCGCTATGAAGGACCTTGGAGAAGCTGCCTATATCGTAGGGATAAGTATATTGAGAGAAAGGAGTAAAAAACTAATTGGACTTAGTCAGAGCACCTACTTGGATAAGGTGTTGAAAAGTTTCAACATGCAGAATTCCAAGAAAGGTGATTTACCGATCCAAAGCAATGCCAAACTAAGCAAGGCTCAGAGTCCGAGTATAAAGGCTGAGATAGCTGAGATGAGTTGATTACCATATGCTTCCACTTTTGGCTCGATCATGTATGCTATGACTTGTACTCGCCCTGATGTGGCCTTTGCTTTGAGCATGGTCAGTAGATATCAAGGGAATACTGGCAAGGCTCACTAGACTACGGTGAAGAACCTTCTCAAGTACCTGTGGAAGACTAAGGACCGGGTCCTTACCCTTGGTGGGAGTGATGACTTGAGAGTAGTGGGGTATAGTGACGCTATTTTTTAGACTGATAGGGATAATTTCCGCTCTCAGTCGGTCTGGGTTTTTTTTTCCATGAATGGAGGAGCAATTACCTGGAAAAGTTCCAAGCAGGAGACAGTAGCTGATTCGACGTATGAATCAGAGTACATAGCAGCGAGTGAAGTGGAAAAGGAGGCGATATGGTTGAGGAACTTCATCGGAGACCTTGGAGTTGTACCAGCTATAAAGGAGCCTATGGAGATTTTTGGTGACAGCAATAGTGCGGTTGCCTTAGCCAAGTAACCGAGAGATCATGGAAGATCCAGACACATTGACAGAAAATATCACTTCATAAGACACAAGATAAAAGAAGGACTCCTCGTGGAAAAGAGGGTATTTTCAGAAGAGAACCCAGCAGATCCTCTCACGAAGGGACTGACTAGGGTTAGGCATTTGCAGCATGCGAGGCGCATCGGGCTGAAGGACGATATTAGTTTTACAGATTAGATAGCTATTTCTGAAACTTGTAAAATGTAATTGACATTTGATGATTAAATAAAATTTGTTGTTTATTTATAAGTAAGGTGTTTCTATATTGTGTCAAATGTTTACTATTGTTTTAACTTTTCATGTTTTGACTTCCAGAATAATTACTTTATTCAAAATCTCCAAAGTTAGTCATACTTTGGAAGTAGGTATGAATCAATATTGTAATGAATTGGGCTTGTAGATGTCTAAGGTGTTGGACATAGAAAAAGTTGCTACAACATTCATGAGTGCTCATAAGTTCTGAGTATTGGATTAAACCCACGCTCACTTGTATCACTTCATGGAATTTATCTCGAGTGATCGTGAGACGGTAATATCATATAAGTCTTCAAACCTAGAGATATGAGTTGTTGACTATGAGTTGGTTGTGCATTGATTGTAAGAAAACGCATTAGTAACTTGATGTTATAAAACGTGCCTTTGTGTATGATACAACAAGTGGAGGATTAAAAGCGATATCTGGGCCCCTCGATGATTTTGTTTTGACCTATGTGCCGGACCGGGTCAGAACCAAATTGATGTATTATGTTTAGTTCTATGTCAAACAAATATGAAATCGGGAAACAAATTGGTGGACAATAAGTATGACATTGTTCCATGTATTTGTCCGACTGATATCTAGATCAGAGTATTATATGATCACTCATCTAAAATGGCACTTCATAGTTCAACAGAGTTTTAAGAGCTACGATTACTTGTCGGTTCCTAAAGTTATACATGCAACTATAGTTATCAGCCTTATCCAAGTGGGAGACTGTTGGATAAGGTGTCTAAGTCTATAACTACATTTGGTATATACTTGACCCGACCCGGCATGGTCCATTTAGGTTGCACTTCACCGAAACAATTTGTATGGATAATCGTTTGAGAATAGTATATTTATGATTTAGTAATATATTATAAGTTATAATACATTAATATGAAATCATATTATTTAATTAGTATTGATCAAGAACTAATTTGGAATTGATTTAGTGATCAAAAGGAACTAATTAAATATGGACTCTTATATATATAGAATGGGCCAAGGTTCATTTAGGATGGTCTAAGCTTGCATGGATAGTCCATGGAGTTTTTAACCCATGGATCCTATGGAAATGAAAGGTCATGGGTATTAAGGTTTACATAGATGTAACCCTAATCCACCATACTATATAAAGAGGTATTTGGCCAATTTCTACAAGTGCATATCATTCTCTCAAGGCTTCCAAGTTGGTTTGGTGATTTGTGATTCTACTTGAGGCATCCACATTATTGGTGCTAGGCTCTTGAAGCTCCAAGTAATCAACCATATGAAAAGGTATGTTATTCTACTAAGGTTATACATAACAAGTACCCCATAACATGCTAGCTAGGTTGAGAACCTTGGAAAATCAAATATGCATGTATGACACAGAAAACATAGATCCAAGGTTTCTAGGGTTGCATGTACACCATAGGAGTGTTAGAATGCTCACAACCCATCATAAGCATCTATGCTTCAGATGTATTCTTAAGCTTTTCTCTCTTGACAACCATCAAAATTTGGGTTAGATCAATTATGGTCATGTCGAGATTCCTTATATGAAAGTTCTTAACGAACTGAACTTATGAATTAGGAAGAGAAAGAAGAACCAAATCAATGGATTGCTCCTTTAGAAATACGACACCCTTCCTATCTAATTTTTCAATGTACAACTTCATTTTCAGAACGTGCGCACACATAGAATTTCCATATTCATGTTTACATGCTAAAAAGGGCTTTAGTTGTTTGATATGTTTCAACTCATGATTTTGGGAGTCATAGGAAGAGGTGGTGGAAGATTTGAAGAAAGACGATGTCTAGTTCCACCATTTCCAAAGGAAGATAAGACATTTTCAACTAGGCTTGATAATGGAAGATCATCTCTAGAAGATTGAGGAGAACCATTTCCATAAGAACGAAGAGTACCCTTATTATCTTGATTTCACATCATAAATTAGGAGAATAGAGAATTCAAGTTAGTTGATTTTAATCCTTTATTATTAACCCATAGTTAAATTAAGGCTGGGGTCCATATTTTTTATTCGAAAGAGGGATGTCGTAATCAAATTCGAATCTATTTTTAGGTATGCTGAACATTTCACCAATTTCAATCATATGATACTCCTAGATCTTCTGAGATTCATTAAATCTTATTAGTGGCATGTTTGATCTTGATTATGCTCTTACCAATTTTGACTGGGATGTCGAGGATCACAATTAAGATCTGAATACCCATGAAAACCTAGTTAAAAACCTCAAGGTCATTTCTCATCTCGAATTGATGTGATGGCGTTGGGTCAAAAATATGGCTTATACTTTGCTTTTCTAAGCATTTATTATTCTTAGTCTTGGGCCGAAAATAATATTTAGTTTATTTGTAGCTTGGACCGAAAACCCATGTGTTTTCAGTCTAGCATTGGGTTTGGGCCTTGAGTTTGCGATCCATATATATATATATATATATATATATATATATATATATATATATATATATATATATATATATATATATATATATATATATATAAGGGTGAGGAGTTATCGAGCATTCATTCATAATCATATTGTAGAGAGAGAAAGTTAGAGAGAAGAAGAGAGTGTGTGTGTGTGTGTGTGTGAATCTTGTGTGGGAGCATCAATCTTATCAGCAATATATCATAGATTCATCTTCTTCTTCTTCTCCTTCGTCTTCCATTTGATCTAGCATCATCCACTTGATTGGGATTCCGTACCATCAAGTGGATCTGATTAATACATCAAGCAAAATTTGGGACATACAAGTATCAGAACTTGGATTGTATCAATCATTTTGGGAAATCTAGAGCGTTTTTGCACTTTTTCTTCAAGGATTTTGTGTATTTCGATAGTTTTTTTTGAAGAAATAATGGGTGTTTGTTCTTTTTGTTTTTCATAAAAATGAGTTTTTGATCGAGTTTTGGTGCTAAAAAGTCAAAAAATCACGAGTTCTGGCGGCCATTTTTGCACAGCTCCGAAGTGTTTACAGCCTCCGAAGAAGGGTTTACGGCCTCCGAAGAAGGGTTTACGGCGGATCCGAAGAACGGATTACGGACGAATCTGAAGAAGCTTTTTGATGGGTTTTGAGCATTCTAACACTCCTATGGTGTATATGCAACCCTATAAACCTTGGATCAATGTTTTCTCTATTATACATGCAAATATTCAATATTCCAAGGTTTCATCCTAACTAGCATAATATGAAGAAACTATACTACCAAAATCTAGTATAATTACATACCTTTTGATGTTGTAGCTTGATTCCATGGAGCTTAAGAGCCTAGTGCCTCAAGTGTGACACCTCAAATGGTTCACACAACACCACCAATAACTTGGAATAACTTGAGAGAGAAGTTCTTATGCTCAAATCGGCTAGCCCTCATGTGTACACACACTATTGCCAATTTCTTGAGCCATGGGGTCCTTATATATTGTGGCTATTAGGGTTACACCATGCAACTCATGTCTTTCCATATTCTTCATGCTCCATGGGTTAAAACCTCCACGGAGTATCCGTGGGTTACCCATGGGTTTAGCCCAACATGAAGAACTATGGATCATAAGCCCATATATATAAGAATGAATGATTTACACTATCAATCCCCATATATTTAATTAGTCTCCTTTTGATCACAAAATTAATTCCAAATTAATTCTTGATCAATACTAATTAAATAATATGATTTCATATTAATATATTAGAACTTATAATATATTAACAAATCATAAATATCCTTTTCTCACAAAAGTCTATCCAAATTGTTCTGATGCCATGCAACCCAAATGGACCATGCCAAATCGGGTCAAGTACATACCAATTATAGTTATGGGCTTAGACGCTAATCCAATAGTCTCCCACTTGGATAAGTCTAAAACTATTATTGTGTATGACTCCAAAACCTGAATAGCAATCGTAGCTCTTAAAATCTGTTGTCGAACTCTGAAAAAATCAATGACATGTCCATTAGATAAGGGATCATATATTCCTCCATTCTAGATATCATATGGACTGAGACATGGATTATAATCATTCTCTCTGTCCATTTGGAGTTTCCCGATTTCCGATTTATGACGACTGCTGACTAATTGAACAAATCAAATCAGTCCAGGCTTAGCCATGCACTTCGGGGTGTCATCACTAAATCATCGAGGGGTCCACATATGTCGCTTTTATCCCTTCAAGGGTAAAAGGAATGGATAAACTTTGAATCATATGCTTGGCCTACTACTTGTTGGATCATACACAAAGGCACGTTTTATAACAACGAGTTACCAATGTGTTTCCATACAATCAATGTATAACCAACTCATAGGAAACAACTCATATATCTAGGTTTGAAGAATATAATATATTATTGTCTCATCATCACTTGTGATAAAATCCATGAAGTGAGTCAAATGAGCATGGGTTTAATCCAATACTCAGAACTTATAAGCACTCATGAATGTTGTAGCAACTCTTTCTATGTCCAATACCTTAGACATCTACAAGCCAACTTCATGACAGTCTTGCCTTAATACCTACTTCCATCGTATTATCGACTGTGGATGGTTTTAATAACTTAGTCATTCAGGAAGAACAACCTAGTTATTCTAGAAGTCAAAACATGCAAAGTGAAACATAAGAATAATCGAATCCAATATGGTCTCAGAACTTATGAATATAAATATAACACCTTTTATTTATCAACATATTGATTAAACATTATTCATTGCATACTGTTTCAAATTATCAACTTTATACTTGAATTAAAACAATAGTTGTCCCATGCTCCAAGCATGTACACTATGTTTTCTAAACACTAGTCATGCCATACACCAAGTACGCACACTATGTTTGTCTATGATCTTTACTTTGTGGAATAGATCGATTGAACATAATTCCAATGATTCTCATTTCACAATCCCAAATCCTTAGCGTAAATGTAAGAATTCCAAATTCCTACTATTTACTGAAATCTGTTAGATTTTAAACTTATATGCACTGATCCTCTTGTAATGATTATGTACAAAAGTCACAAAGACATGTCAACAGTCAATACAAAGTATTCAAAGTACATTGCTTTGAACATCCTTCTTGCATTAAGTTTTCTAATCTTACATAGATTGAATAACTTCCACCTATGAAAAACATTTCCATATTCCCATTTTGACTATCACTTCTGAACAAGAGCTGCCTCTTTTCAAAATATGTCAATATGGTCCTTCCAAAATTAACAATATACTTCCAACTGTCCATGAGCAATCAATCTTTGGTAAACCTTAGATTGTCCTCGACAATTGCTTAATCATTTTAGTCATATCCAATTCTAGATTTCCCCTCTTAATGCCATGACCATTTGGAAAATTTAGAAAGGATCAATATGATAGCGAATGCAATCGATCCTATATCCGAAGCATATGGGATACGATTCATGATATCTCACATAAAGACATGATACTAGACCAATCTTTTTGCGATAATATTTCTATTTCTATTTCCCAAGTTCTCATAATTCAGATTATGAAAAGGGATGCCATAATCATAATCGAATTTTTGAACGCAAATAATGGACCATTATATAGAATTTCCTTATGTTGAGCCATTCCCACATAAAATTCATATATATTCTTGACTAAACATGATTAAAACCTCAATCTAAGCTTTTAGAATTGAAATGAAGTATAATTTCCTCTCCCTTAATGATAGCAGAACAACTTTTCCCAATTGAACTTTTGTTTTTTCTATAATTAACATTGCTAACTTGCAACACTTATCATAATTATCATGATCCCACTAACACGATAATTGTTAGCATAACACTTATAATCCCACTAGCTTTGACATGTACTCAGAAATCAGCTGGACTTCTAGAAATCAATACTTTATTGACTTTCTTACCAAAGTCAGATTTTCGATACGAGATGCTTTGATAAAACTTTATCAAAATCATACACCTTTCCTTAGATAGCTCACATGTGTGTCTAAACAATTTTAAAACTATAAAAAGGGATGTCGTAATCATAGTCTCAATTTTTTAGACCTTTGTCATTTCTCACAAGTTCATGTTAGTGTGCCGGTGAACCACACACGCTCCACTAATGACTTTGAGAATGCACATATCACAATTGCTATCTTCTTATAATATACTTAGTGAAAGCGTTTCCTCACCATAATTTTCATGAATCGGAGAGAAAACTTATGACACTTAGATTTCTATGGTGTATGTGTTCCTATCCATGTAAGTTTGTCATAACCATAATCACAAGACAAGGTTAGTGACAAATCAAAACTCATATGGACTGAACTTGTGCAATCGTAAATTCTTGCCACCTGGCAGCACAAGGGTCTGCCATTGCTTCCAAGTTGTTATGCAACCGATTGAGAACTCTCAGAACTTATATGCAAAGTCAACTTTAACTGGCATGGGCATAGAAATAGGAATATGTCAACACGATAGGTTATAAACCTCAAGTCGTGTGCTAGTGATAAACTACATGTTTTATTCTTGATTAGTTCTTGAAACTCTTTTAGGATCTTTTAGACTCCCACTGTCCTCTTGACATATAAGACTCTCTTGCCATGAACCATTCCTTGACAAAACAAATATTCAAGAGATAGTGAGGATTCTTATCAAGACAAACACTTCACACAATTGGCCTTAGTTGGTATTTGTTTTATCCAAAACATCACAACTCACCAATTTCAAATGTACAAGAGTAGAACACATTTTACTCTTACATTTGACAAGTGTTATAAACCTTCTTTAAGATGTGTTACTCAATTTACAATCTTGGAGTATGACTCTAATACTTGTTTTGGAATGAAGTATGAATCATCTTCTTGATTTAACCATTTCAACAATTCACGACTCCTCTACTTAGCCATAAGAATGCACTAAGATGTCCTTAGAGGACCAATTGTGCTATGGTTTCTTAATCATTAAGATGATCACAAAACCATGATACTAAAGTACTCTCCTATCTTTTCAGATTTGGGAAACTTTTATCTTTCTGCCTAATTTGATTCTTCTCATTCGTTCTATCATACACTAAAACTTTTCCAATGTTTCAGAAATACACTTAAACTTGTAAGTATAACCATATTTACTAAACTTTAGTAAATCATGACGAATAGTCTTATCGATCTTTTGTGGTGGACCTGACCAGCGCACAACCAAGTGTACCAGATCCCTTTTTCCTTCACTTGACTCACATATACATGTGAACAAGGAATTAGTCTTAATTTTCCAAAGATGAAAATTCTCATTCATCATACAACTTGCACGATTCCAAGTTTCTGTCCAATTGAAAGCTTGGGTAATGAGAATCTTTCCTTGTTTGGTAAATTTAGACACTACCACAAATAAAAGAATCAAATTCACATTTCCATAATTGCTAAAAACATACAAACATCAATTTTCTGTAAATGTCATTGCAAGGAGATATAAAATAAAGTAAAACAAAATTTTATTTATTTATAAAATGCGGAAAAACTTTTCCTTACAATGAAATTTTCAATGAAAACATATGCTATTACATATTTCTTAGCAATCTGTCATAACTCCTAAGAAGTAGCTCAAGAAATCCATCTCCGCGATCGGATTCAACATACTCTTCTTTTAAGCTTCCTTGCCTTTTCTTGATCCTGCCAAACACCAAAATGTAACCGAGTCACATTTTGTATTAAGAATCGTCAATTAGGAACTTAACAGAGTTAGATAATGGACTTACCTGAAGCAGAGTCAAACTTTTTGATTCTTCCTTCTCTTAGATCCTTCAGGTAGTTAGGGCAGCTTCACTTCCAATGTCCTTTCTCTCGACAATAAATACATACAGATTTATCCTTTCTCTTTACCTTTTGGTCACCCAGGTTGACCAAGGCAGATCCCTTTCCATTGGGAAGAAAAGCTTTTCTGGACTTCTAATGTTACCACTGTCAATGTCCATGGAATTTTGAGAAAGAGACTTTCCACCAATATTTACTTTTCCATTGCGCCAAAACATTTCTGATTCAGCAGCAACAAGTAAATAGGTAAGATCAATAAGGGCCATGTTGTGATGTGATACCTAGTAGTTCTTAATGAACTCACTATACGACTCAGGAAGTGACTGAAGAACCTAGTCAATAGCCAACTTCCTTGGAACAACGACACCCAACATTATCAACCTGTCAATGTGTGACTTCATTCCTAAGACATGAGTTCACACAGGTCTTCCATCTTTATGTTTCATTGAAAGCAGGGCCTGAGTGATCTTGAACTTTTCAGGTCTCCGAGCTTGTAGGTTAGGGTGAATAATTTGAGGAGGTGGAGGATGAGAAGTATGATTTCCATGAACCAGTCGCAGGATATCATCTTCATTAGGAAAGCTTGTTCCAAGGGATTTGGGAAGATCATAGTTGTCGTCATAAGGAAAGCTTGTTCCAAGGGATTTGGGAAGATGATAGTTGTCTGAACCAGACATCTACAATGGGAGAAATTCAAGTTAGTTGATTTAAAGTCCTTAATATAACACCAAATATGAAATATTAAGGCTAGGACCTAACACTATATTTTATAACTTAGAAGAGGGATGTCTTAATCCAAGCTACAAAATATTTGAAGGTAGGTGAATGAAGATTCACCAATTTCCACCATGAAAAATGAAATGAGAATTAGGTTTTAATTGGTTTTGAAACTCCTAGATCTTTTGAGATTCATTGAACTTTTTAATGGCATGTTTAAATCTCGATTGTGCCCTCTCCAGTTTGTGACTGAGATGCCGAGGATCACAAACAAGGTGTGAATAACCATGAAAATATACTTGGTACCCTTAATATTCATCACTTAATCGATGTGTCGGTTAACCACACGCGCACCACCGATCCTATGATAAACATTAAGTTACCCTTTGCCTACCTTGTTAAATCCAAGTTAGCGTGTCGATTAACCACATGCGCTCTGCTAACGACTTAAGCAAGGTGCAAAGTGTAATTTCATTGGTTAGCACCAAATTCACATTTTCCTAAGTAACTAAGATAGAGAATTTATAAGTGTTTAGTTACTTAGTATTTAACATTATATTTTTAATGAAGGGAGAATTGGAGTCCTGTCAAACCCCTTTGGCTAACGACCCTCCACCAGTCAAGGAAGCGGTGGGTGAGAGTGGACACCCATTAAACTGTCATTTTATAGGCAGTAACCTTATACCCCCCTTATAGATGGGCTTCGTGAATGAGGTCTACTAACGGTGAGACTGACTTTGTTCTTATACATATATGTAAATATTAAACCTATAATATTATAATAGTATAAGGGTAGAAATTTAACTTTTAAAATTCTATGGGTTTGGAATTAAAGTGTGTGTGGACTTTAGAAATTCCAAAACTTGAGGGCAAGTTTTGAACAATTCAAAAACTTTTGGTTTCCATAACTTATAAGTTTAATATGGTTTTTATGGAAGACTTTTCAAGTTCCACAACTTGAGGACAAGTTATGGAAGACATAAAAAACATTTTATGATAAGATTAAACTTTGAGACTCTTCCATTTTCATAACCTATGACTTTCAATGACATTTTAAAAGAAAAACTCTTCATTTTCCATAATTTGAGGACAAGTTATGGAGTTCATAAAAACCATTAAGATCAATTTACCAATTAACACAATAATCAAGTATTTTTTTCTATGAACAAGATCAAGCTCATAAGTGAAGATAATTCATATCAACAATTTTCAAGAATTTAGCTAATCACATAAAATAAAACAAGTCTTGAAACTTTGACAATTATCATTTATTTGGATGAGAATAAACATTACCATAACATCAAAATCAAGCTTTATGAACAAAAAACTTTGTGGTAATGATTCTAATCCAAAACAGGCCAACAAACTATTTTTTTTCGCTGAACAGTCACCACCTCGTGGTGAACTGGCAAATTCGAAAAAAAATGATTTTTCTTGCAAATAGCATCAAGTATAATTGAAAACAAGCCTAGGCTCTGATACCACTGATGAGTTTTCAACATTCTAACACTCCTATGATGTACATGCAACCCTATAAACCTTGGATTTATGTTTTCTCTATTATACATGCAAATATTCAATATTCCAAGGTTTCATCCTAACTAGCATAATATGAAGCAACTATACTACAAGAATCTAGTAGTATGACATACCTTTTGATGTTGTAGCTTGATTCCATGGAGCTTAAGAGCCTAGTGCCTCAAGTGTGACACCTCAAATGGTTCACACAACACCCCCAACAACTTGGAATAACTTGAGAGAGAAGTTCTTATGCTCAGATTGGCTAGCCCTCATGTGTACACACACTAGTGCCAATTTCTTGAGCCATGGGGTCCTTATATATTGTGGCTATTAGAGTTACACCATGTAACTCATGTCTTTCCATATTCTTCATGCTCCATGGGTTAAAACCTCCATGGAGTATCCCTGGGTTACTCCATGGGTTTAGCCCAACATGAAGAACAATGGATCATAAACCCATATATATAAGAATGAATGATTTACACAATCAATCTCATATATTTAATTAGTCTCCTTTTGATCACAAAATTAATTCCAAATTAATTCTTGATCAATACTAATTAAATAATATGATTTCATATTAATATATTAGAACTTATAATATATTAACAAATCACATATATCCTTTTCTCGCAAAAGTCTATCCAAATTGCTCTGATGCCATGCAACCCAAATGGACCATGCCAAATCGGGTCAGGTACATACCATTTATAGTTATGGGCTTAGAAACTAATCTAACACTTTTACGGCCAGCTTCGGACGTTTTCGGCCTTGCATCTCGCAAGTGTTTAGTCAGCAGCCTCGTGTGTTCAGTCAACGTGTTCGACTCGCATTCTTGGTCAGCAGGAGTTCTCGGCCAGCAGGTTTATGGCCCAGCTCAATCTTGCGTTCAGCGTTCGCACTCGTGTGCTTAGTAATCGCAAGCAGCGAAATATTAAAAAAAATGTAGTGGAGGAGGATCGAACCCGGGTCTCTTGCCTCCTCAACCATCCGCCTTACCAACTCCTCTAGCAACCCTGGTGTTATTTTCCTTCCCGGTTTAATTAAAAAAGACTCACTGTTTCGCTTCAAATTTCGCAATTTTAAGAATTTCAGCTCAAAATTCAATTTTTTTTTTAAATTTTAAATTTCCATTTTCAACCCAAAGTTTTTCACTTTTAATCTTTGACTATCTAAATTGACTTTTAACCTTAAAAATTTGACTTTGACTTTCAAGTTTGACCTTTAACTTTAAACTTTGACTTTCTTATTTCACCTTCAAATTTTTACTTTTAGCTTGTCAGTTTGACTTTTCTAGTTTGATTTTTTAAGCTTGACTTTTAAGGTTGACTTTTGTGGTTTTAACTCAAAGGGAAATTTAAAAAAAAATCAATTCCTCAAACATTCTGGTCAATGAAGTTTCATGTTCTAAATCTTGTGAAGCTACAATTAAGTTTCTTCGTGAACAAAATAATTTACTAAAATGAGAAAATGAGGACCTAAAATATGAAGGCTATACACTTAGGAAATGTCAAAAATCCCTAAAAGAATAACTAGACGCCAAAATCAAGGACTTCCGAAAACTTCAAGAAAAATATAGCAATAAATGTGAAAATTACAACTATGTTAAAAGGGAAACGGCCGAATTAACTGCCGAACTTGATGCATTGAAAGATAAATATAAAGATGCAGATTTTACCTTTAAGAAATTTGATGTATCAAGTGAGGTAGTTGCGTCCATGATTGAAAAGCAATTAAAATTCAAAGATAACCAATCTAAGGGTCTAAGGTACAATAATGTTCCATCTCCCTTTAATGACAACTATAACGCACCCCTTGAGACCAATGAGGAAGAAATGACTGCTCAATATGGCCAAACCCCTGTCCCAACTTCAATTAAGACTGAACCATCTGGGCCTACTAAGGTTATTAAGGTGAATGTTTCTGATGCTTCTACTTCATGTGCAGGTAAAGTAGTAGAGGATGAGGACAAGGAGAACATAACAAATCCTAGTTCTGTTGATTTTGTTGACTGTCAAACCAATGTTTCCTTGAACTCTAGTCTTTTGCTTCTAACTCAGTTGTTTCTAATCAACCTGTTGTTGGTAAATACATGCCACCAATTCTAGCTAAACAAAGTGCATGTTGCAAGTGTGCTTGTGGGAACAATCAGAAACGAGGCAAGGGCACGCCACCGGGAGCAGGAAGAAACAACTCCTACGTGAAGAAGCAGACTTGCTTCCATTGTGGAACACCTGGACACATTGCCAGAAATTGTCCAAACCATGCATACGTTCCCTACTACGCACAAGGATGGGAAAATGTGCCAAGAGGGAGATTCTCCAAAGAAAATCATTCAAGGTCTCAATCGTGCAAGTGTGACTGCAACGTGAAGAAGGCCAAGAATCCAACTCTAAAGGCCAAAAATCCAACTTCAAAAGTCAAGAAGGGAATGTCGTCCAAGAAGCAAAGCTCAAGAGATTCTCCAGTGAAGCCAAGACCGGTTAGGTCAAAGCCATCTCGAAGACCATCTACAAGTTTAAAAACAAGTACTGAGGCACCTATCCGATCGAACAAGAAATGGGTTAAACCCGACTATAGATGGGTACCAAAGGCTCACTCTCCCAAATCTTCTAATGATTCTAACATTTTTTCATCTTCTGTTTGTTATAAACAGGACATGTCATGGGAGAGAGTATCGTGTGTAGATGACAAAGGTCAACCCAATTTCAAAATGGACTCGGTTCCAAAGACCAACTGATCCCGCACTTTGTGCTTGAGCGGCTATGGAGGAATATCATCAGACTTCGATTTGTTGATAGTGGTTGTTCCAAGCACATGGTAGGGGACATCTCTCAACTGTACAACATTCAGAACTTTAAGTGAGAGTATGTGTCCAATGTGGGAAAGGAAGAAAAGGAGAGGATCACAAATGGGGTTTGTGAATAATGATGTGAAGAATTTTTGGATTTGTTCCAAGATTGAAACACAGCAAAGGCTGAATTCGTTGATGCTTGCATCTTCAATTGCTGACTTTCGGTTTGAATTCATTCGATGCTCCTAATTTTTTTCTTAAACTGGTTCGTTTCAAAGAAAATTTTCTTTTAATTTTGCGCATTTATTTTATTTCTTCCCAGTGCTCAATTTAAGAGGGAGAAATCAAAATACAAAAATATTAGAAAAATCAAAAATTTTAAAAAAAATTACATTTTGTATTTTACTTTTGTTTTTGGTGAAATTTGTTCATAGTTTTCCTCTATGCACAATTTATGTTTTTTTTTCTTTTTTAGAAAAATCAAAAATCCAAAAATAGTGTTTTTGAGCGTATTTTACTTTTATTTTTATTTCTTAATGTGCTAAGTTTACTTTTAATTTTTATGTTTATCTCAAAAAATTTCATTTGTCTTGAAAAGTGAATTCAGGAGAAGATGAGACTGAAGGAGTATGTATCAAATATTCTGAGCAAGGAGAAGAAACCTGAAAGTGAAAAGGAATTGACAGTTATTACACTTCACACTACTTTCACAAGGAATTAACGGAAAATTCAAATGCGAGTGATAGACTCTTTCATATTGAGACATATACTAGTCTTAATAGGAGCCTTCACATCAAATGTTAATCATCAAATGTCATTTTCACCATAACCAATGTGAAACACCCAACCATTCTTCACCTATATCTAAACTTTTCTCCATCAAATCACTTCAACGTACCGGTACCCCTTGAGGTTTGAGTATAAAACAACTCGGTTGACGGTTGCCAAAAAGTCTGTGTTTATGATCTTAGATGTCATTGACACCATGACTCTAAGTGAAACCGAAAACCCAAAACCATTTATTAATGAATTGATGGTGAAAATTTTTAATGTTCTAGATTTCACCTATGAATTGACGGATAATGGCTCATACCTAGTGTGAATTTGTACAAAATGTCAGTCGGGCAGTTTCTTATCTAAGAACTGTCGTATCTAAGGAATTGAAAGTTTGAAATGGTACAAATTGTCAGATTGGTCTTGTCAGCTTTCTTTACCTAAGAACTGTCACGACACCAGGGCGATTCACCCAACACGGAAACAGGTATCGCTGAACGTCTCGCCAAGGGCCAAGTTAACTTGTTAACTTGATATTTGTATTAAGATCTATGATCAAGGATATACAGGGGATAACATCAAAACTAGCCACGAGTAGTTCTCCGATACTCAATAAATCGCAATACGTTCCTTCAAGTTCACACGGATACTGCGAGAAGTCTCTTTCTGAGCCAAGGACTCATCCTTGAACAACTATGCTGAGAAGGGGCTTTATGATTGTTTCTATGACCCACAGGGATTTTTTTAGTCTTTTGTTACTTCCAAGGCACAACAGTGATCATTCAAGAACATTCATCCAAAGGAACTAGAAGTGAAGATCATTTTTCAACATACAATCTTTCAACCCCAGATGCAAGGTGAAGCTGACTTGAAGATTATGTGACAAGTTACATTGAAGCCTCCTCAATCAATTTGTTGTTATCTATGTACCTACTGAACTGATCCAAAATATTTGTTCTCTTTATTACTCTCTCTCTCTTAAGATTCTCAAGTTGAAAGCGCCATTTCTCAAGAGTCTCTACAAGAAGCCTCCTCACCTAACGGTCGTTCAAAGTCAAATCTTGAAGAAAAGTCCATCCACTCAAGATGAAGTAACTCACTTAGAAGATTTAGTTGTTCATCTTGAAGTTGTGAAGAAATTGAAGATTAAAAATGAATCCAAGCTCCAAATGAAGATTGCCAAGAAAAGCCAGTTACATTTTTAAGGGGAGTTTGTTGGGTCAATGAAAAGAAAGCTATAAACCAAGGGGGAGATTGTTGGGTTAAAAATATGGTTTATACTTTGCTTTTCTAAACATTTATTATTTTTAGTCTTTGGCCGAAAATAATATTTAGTTTATTTGTAGGTAGTACCGAAAACCCATGTGTTTTCGGTCTAGCATTGGGTTTGGGTCTTGTGTTTGCAATAATCTATGAACATCAAGAAACCTTAAGGGAAGGTTATAGAAATTGAAATTAATATAGATCTAGGGTTACATATGTCACACCCCAAAACTAGGAATGGCGGAAACGTTCTGGGGCGGAGGACATCATGTAAAGTATCACAACAATGAAATGTAGTAAACAAGCAACAACATCATCCATTGCATTAATAGTATAATTTAAATACAAGTGTGTTCTTTCATAGAATAAAACACTATAATGAATATTCAAAATAAAAGACGAGTCTTGACTGCTCCGTCTTCACAAAACCTGGTCATCGTACCTTTCTATTGGTGACCTGAGAATACAAGTTATTTTGAAAGCGAGTATCAGCATAAAGCTGGTGAATTCATAAGTATTTAATGTCATTATTTGTAAATAAAACTTGTAATAAAAGACTTGTAATTGTTTTGAGGTAGAATTTGTATAAGTATGAAAACCCTAGAAAATCCCATATTTCCTACTAGTATAAAGAGTAGTCTTCTACCAAGACCCGAATGAAAGTAAGTACATAGTCTTCTAATGAGACCGGTTGAAAGTAAGTAAGTTGTCTTCTCACGAGACCCATTGTAAGTAAGTAAGTAGTCTTCTCACGAGACCCGCTGTAAGTAAGTAGTCTTCTCACGAGATCCGCTGTAAGTAAGCAATAATGTGATTGATAGTCTCCATACTAAAAGTTCTCCTTAGAAGAGATTTTGTGAAACTAAAGGTGACTTCCGCAACGAATCGCTAGGTCGAAATCCACATTTATGTTACGTAATAATATATATACCCAAAACTATACCTATAATAGCTTACTAGAAATATATGAATGTATACCTTTGCTACCCAAAGGTACTAAACTAACTGATTAGAACCTTTATATCTATATATGCATACATAATATATAAGTAAGATTTAGATGACCTTCGGACAACTAACCGATACCTTAAGTACACATCCAAACAAGGAAAAGGAAATAAGGCGAGTTAGCAGTTCTAAGTCCTTCAAACATTATTTATATAACTATACATATCTAGACATGCTTTTAACAATTGTACTAGGAATAGTAAATAGTATCTCCTAACTATACCTATTATAGTTACTAGTAATGTATGTGAATAACCGAAAGTATGCCTTTACTACCCAAAGGTACTGAATTGACTGATAGAACTTTTATGTCTATATATGTATACATAATATATAACTAATATTTAGACGACATTCGGACAAATAACCGATACCCTAAGGCCACATCCAGACAAGGAAAAGGAATTAAAGCGAGCTAGCAGTCCTAAGTCCTTTAAACATTACTTATATAACTATACATATATAGGCATGCAATTGACAATATAAAAGTATAAAAGAAGTTTTGGTAAAACCTTTGAAAAGTTTAATAAATATGAGTTGATGACTTAATGTTATAAAATGATTTGAAAGCAGTTTGTTTGATAAAAACATTTTAAAGCATAAGAAATCCTTTGTTTGAAACATAATTGTAACAGAGTTTGAAGGGAAAGATATAGTATGAAATACAATTTGATAAAGAGTTTTAACATGTAAAAACGTTTGAGAAAGTCATTTGAAGTAATATGTTTGGTAAAACAGCTAAAAGTGTAGTAAATCCATTTGTATGCTAGTTATTAATCACATGTGATTGATATAATAACTGGCATGATTCAACTTGTATTCCCCCCCACCTAAAATCATTTATAAACATTTAAAAACATTTAAAGGGTTGATTAAGGGGTATGAACTCTCCTGTTGTGAGTGGATTGTACGGAAGTGTTGGACAAGGTGCTAGGTGTCAAGTGGAGACTTGAACACACACAATGGTCCTAGTTAACATATAATGAAACACATATGTATCTTATTAGTCATTTAACAATTAACTAATCAAGGTAAGACACCCTAGGACATGGAAACACTTTGATTCAAGTGTTATAGGTATCAAAGGGTTGCATCTAAGGGTTGTATGGCATGGCATTGGAGTTTATGGCCCAAGAACCACTCCTTATGGAGTTTACGGCCCATGGTCATTTCCCCATAATTTTATGGCTGTAAACTCATGGTACTAAGTACCATTTGGTGTTTTTAGGTCTTATAAGTCATGATTGAGCATCCAATGATCAAGTCCAAGCCTTAGGAAAGCATTAGGGGCATAATATCACTACTTTGTAGAGTTTACGGCCTAAGGACCATATCCTTATGTTTTTACGGCCGTAAACACTTATGGGGACCTGTTTTGATTGTTGTTTAAGGTCTTAAACACTTCTAGGAAGGATCAAGGCTAGCATCCAAGGCTTAGGAAGGGACTAGGGTCCATTTAACCCCATTTAGAAGGGTTTACGGACCAAGAACATCCCTTGGCTGTAAACTTCTTTGATATTATGTTTCTTGGTGATTTTCAAGTGTAAACAAGTTCATATTAAGCACACAAGAAGCTAGGGCAAGTGTACTTACAAGATAGAAGCTTGATTGGGTGTTTAAGGTCCAAGAACACTAGTGTGTGTTCTTGGTGTTCTTGGTGTTTTGAAGAACACTTGAAGATCTAAGTGAAAATCAATAATGAATGGATGAAATAATGTATAATAACTACATGTTAGGTTATAGCAACAAATCAAGTCGAGAAACACTTATGTTTTCGGAAGATCAGGTGAAGAACGGGATGCTACTTGAGAGAGAATGGGGAGTGTTCTTGAGAGTGGAAGTGAGGAATGAAGGGAATGGGGAGTAAACTCATGCCTAAGGCATGAGTTCACGGCCACTTGAGAATTTATGGCCCAAACTCCAAACGTTTGGCCGTGAACTCTTTATTAGGGTGTTAATTGTGGGTTTGCTACTCCAAGACCCGAGAAGGTACTTCCTTTCATTCATTCGTATGAAGAATAAATACTAAAAACACTCAAACGGACTTTAAACTAGCTAACAATTATCAGAAATGTAATTGACTTTTAATTGAAGTGCTTGACTTTAGGGTTTGCACGAATGAAAATTCCGGGTTGTCACAACATACCTTTTAATTATTGTAGCAAATAATCAAAGCAAATTCCTTCTTCAAGAACTTAGAAAGCTAGCACCAAAGGAATGGATGCCTCTAATGGCTTGTACCTAAAACCCTTGTAGTAAGAAGAATTGAGGAGAGAGGAGGCTAAAAGAGAATTTTGGCTCTTCAAAGAGTGTATATTGTCTTTGAAAATAGGATGTCAAAGGATCCTATCTATAGATGATAGGAAAACCTTAGAAACCCTAATTTGAAATAAAATAATATTATTTCAAATATAGAATTATCTAGAAACCCTAATTCTTGTTCAACTATTGTATAGCTACAGCTTTAGTCCTTGCACTTTTTATTAATCCAATTAATCCTGAAATTAATTCCAATTAATTATTACTATTTACAATTAATATATTAATCATATAATATAATAACAAATCATTTGTTTCAATCTCTAATTAACAAATCAACATCTTCCTCGAAAAGTCATTCTATAAAAGTACTAGTTTTGAGGGAAACCCAAAAATGACTTTGTTTCTAATTAAAGAACATACTAATTTAGTTATTGACTTAGACACCTTAATCCAATAATACTCATATGGAAGACCAGGTGGTGGCACTAGACATATGTATGAAAGACCAGGTGGTGGCTCCTAGAAATTGTATGCATGACTAGGATTGGCCTCTTGAAACTTGTATGTAAGACTAGGATTTGACTCCTGGTGTGGCAAGAAAAGACCTTGATTAGTTTATGGCTGATAGTGACAGTAAGACTGTGGATGACCCGTAACATTCCCTATCCTATGTACGGTATGTGGTATTTCGGGGAACTCACTAAGCTTTATGCTTAAAGTTTTGTGGTTTAAACATTTTCAGGTACTTCCAATTCCACAAGGAAGGGCTCACTTGACTGCACCACATCCTCTGATGGCTTTTCCGCACTGATTGTTATTGTTTTACATTGATTTTGGAATGATACATTTTACTCTTATTGGTTTTGGAACAAATGGTTATACAGATTTGATGGTTTAAAAATTAAAATTTTTGGTTTGTGAGATTCGAGCACACTATCGGGTGTGTCTAAACTAAAACTGAGGAATTGATAATCTTTTACAAGAAAATAAATTTTCTAAAAATATATTTATAAAGAAAAGGGGTGTGGTGCGTGCAATCATCCGAGCTTAAGTACGTGATTTCCACAAAAACCATACATGTTGATATGTTATATGAGTTATGGAATTTTTTGCATGCTAGAAGTTAGCATAATGATATGTTCAGGTTTGCATGCTAGAATTCCTATTAGGAGAGATGCCTATTAAGAAGGATGTCTCTTGATGTACTAAGGCCAATAGAATGTTACTGCTCGAATGTCGCTTTTTTTGTGATTTGTAGGACTCATATTTATGTAAGTTAACTATTAAATGAATACATTAAGTTAAATGCTACAAATGATAAATAATTTTAGAGTGATTGATTGGGCCCTATTGCGTAACTCTCGTTTGAGTCTAATTGTTGTAGGGCTGATATTTTAGTGAAAAGATTATTTAATTTTTGTTGCATGTAATTGTATTCATGGAGTAGTTAGTTGACATTAGTAGGAGTTTTTCAATAGTTATGACAAGGTTGGGCAGGGATCCTAGGAGACCGTAGAAAGTGATTTTGTTCGAGTGGTGCACTGTATAGTGAATTTTGGGATTATTAATACAACTAGGTGACTTTGAGGGTTGAGGATGATTCTTGAGGAAAGCATGGATAGGTGTGGAAGGTAGTATTTGGACTGTGCTACTGAAAGCATAGGGTTTATACTCAAATCAAGGAAAGTCGTGATGATTATGAGAAGCCTGCAGGATGAGGAATTCTTAGGATATGTTTCGATCATTTGTATGGCTTCATTTTCAGTATGGTGATGAGCACTCATGGAGGAGGTTCTTGTTCTAATTTTGGATCAAGCTTTGGTGCTGATCCGATTGATGAGAGGATTTATGAGTTTGCTATATCTGAAATTGCTCAATGTATTTTGGAGGCGACTCTTGTGATGTTGGGTACCATCAAGGATTACATCATGGAGCTGTTGGATGAACAACTTGGGGATTTTTGTGCAAAGATTGTGGCTGGTCAGATTGGGGCACCGACTCTCACTTTTTGGGTGTTTAAGGCTTGTAGAGCCCTAGAGTTCTTCGGGAAGAAGGACCCTATTTATAGTAGATGGTAGATTGCTAACACGGAGAATGCTTAGTTGACTAGTTTATGCCCTGATGAATCGAAGGTGGGATTTGCATCTTGCCTTCTGGGGGACGGAGCCTGCGACTGGTGGTTGGAGGTTGGTCACTGTTTGGGAGATGAGGTCATGGCATCCATGTATTTGACTTGTTTTGTGATGAGATTTAGGGCAGAGTTGTCACCGGTTATTGAGGTGCAATAATTGATGAGGGAGTTTCAAGACCTTTTCCAAACAACAAAGACTACGACAAAGATCACCGCCAAGTTCAGAGAGAGGACTTGATTGGTTCCACAGTATGCAATGGATGAGGAGATAACGATGACGAGGTACCTTGATATTTTTAGGGATGATATTCTTTATTTATCATCCTGTCAAGTTGCAAGAACTTGGAGAATATGATTTCTAGAGCCGAAGAGCAGGAGAATTAGATAGATCTTCAGACGAAGTAGAAGCCAGTTTCAGTTCAAACAATAGAGGATTCAGTGAAGAAGCCCAAGACTTTCGATTCACGAGCTAGAGGTCATTAGGGTCGGGGCCATTACGGTAAGTGCGACGTGATTGGTCATGTCAACATGGATTGTCCCCATAGATCGATTCCGATTTGTTTCCACTACAATCAGGTGGGCCATCAGAAGGTTGAATGCTCGAGACTAATGAGTGGAATGGTGAGGATCTGAGCATTTCAGTTGTAGGCCAAGGAGGCCCAAGATCCGCTAGTTGTTGTCCTGGTATGTATCGTATTTAATTCATTTCTTCTTTTATTATTTTATTTTTATGATCATGTGATTATGTACATGAGACGTAATGTTGGAGGTGTTTAAGTCTCTACCTATGGGTAATTGATGAGAATAAATCTCCAGATCGTTTAGATCTTTCACAGGTATATTGACATAGAACAAACAATTCAAACAGAATACGATTAAGAACACAATATGGAATCAATATGAAGCTTATGATTCAAATATAGTCACGACTCAGCAGAGCTCGATAAAGAACTTCCACTGTAGAGGCGAGCTAGGGTTTACAATACTTTGATGAGAAAGTTAATAAAAGCGTTACTAACTAAGGATGCATACATGTACCTTCAATACTAAAAACCTAGAAGAAAAACAATCACGGTTGGACAAGCCCAAACCGGATACCAAAATTGGGCTAAGGACCGAACCCATGAGGCAACACTATAAGCCCAACAATCTCCCCCTTTGCGTCAATTGGGGCGAGACCTTCACTTCAGTTGATTAGCTGAAGTTTGCTTCACCACTTTGAATAAACAAGGAATTATAGCAAGAAAAACATGGTGAAAGTGGATATACCATCTTATCATATCAGTGAAGTACTTCTTATCGCTTTCATTGTTCTGCTTGCATTTGTGAATAATCCCTAGAACATACTCCAAGCACGAAGTAGTGAAGAGATGAATATCCGTTAAGGCGAACAGACACTTCTTACCATCCTGTTTGGTGAACATCATGGAATTTAAGACCGGATCAATCTTTCCCATCTTTATCTTGTTGACGTCACTTGTAGAACCAACTGGTAGAATGGTGGGTTTCCTTCTGAGAACCAAAGCGACCTCTTGATCCATCTTAGCTACCTCTAGAACGTAGCAAACTAACAATATTTTAAGATGATCAATAATTGGCTAATACTCAACTGGGTTGGAGAGTAGAATGTTGTGCAGGACAATCCAATCATGAGGATTAAGATGGGGCAGATCAGCAAGAGAGAAAGTATGCTCAGACAAAGTCGAACCTCTTGTGACTTTGAACTTGACATTGATAAATTTTCCTACTGCTTGAGGCTTCAGGACCCGAACTGTAATGATTTTCTAAGCGCTCCAAGTGACATATTACGGTTGAGCGAACTCTAAGTAGTAATCGATGAGCTCACGATCAACCTTCGGGTCTGGATGTGGGACTTTTGCAACGGGAAGAAAGCAGTGAAACACAAACGCCTTTCGAGTGATAGGCATGTCAAATTGTGAATCCTTTGTGTTTTCACAGTCCAAAGACACTACTGGCTCAAGCCAATGAGTGCTAGGAGAGTCAATGGCTTCTTTGAGCAGCTTCTCCAACGTCCAGAAGGGAAAAAGAGTTTTCTTGCTTTCTAGGAGATCTTGAGCCTCCTTTAATCTCCTTTCTCTTTCTTTAGCTTCTTTCACTATTTTGGCGTTGAGATCGATTTCCCTTTCCCTTGCCTTTCGCTTCAAGGCATCAGCAATTGTTTCCTCTTCCTCATCGCTGTCATCCACTATTGGACCATTGCCTTTACCCTTAGGACCCGAACCTGAAGCATGCTTAGGCTTCTGTAGTTCTGGCTGGGAAGTGAGAGGAGGCTGAGATTTAGGAGGAGGTTGAGATGAAGATTTGAGTCCTTCTCCCCCTTGTTTCGGAGGTACCACCGCCTCGGAAACACCTTCAATGCAACTCAACATCCCAAGGACAGGACATAATTTGTCAGCAAGATGGCGTCAGATAGAAATAGTTAAAATAGGGTCATGAGCCTCCAAAATGCCTAAGAGAATTGCGTGAATGTCGGAGACACAGCTCTTGACAACAGCTCTTTCAGAGCGAAGCTGAGTGACCTCGTTGTTCACCTGAGAAAGTTGAAGACTTTTGGTCTTGATTTGAGTTGTCTTGCGAGCAAGTTCATCCATCAGGGAGTTTTCCATAGCGAGGTCATCTTGAAGCATGGTAAGACGCTCGTTGAGACAGGAAAGAAGAGCAATATTGTCCTTTTGAATATCCTGGCAAAGATGGACAAAATTTTGCTTCTCAGTAGCAAAGGCTTCTTCAAGCTTGGTTATTGAGTTGGTCACTTTAGAAGCATTTGAGGGAGCGGCTCCCTATAAGGACTCAAGAAAAATGTTAGTGTCTTGAATTAGTTTATCGACATTTTCGGTTGCTTCTGTACAAGCTTTGGTGGAAGCGTTAATGGCTTATGTGGCACGAGAGATGGAAGCCTCATGTACTATGACAAAAGAGTCAAGCATTTTCTAAATAGAAGATTCATAATTGGGAGTGTGAAAGGAAGAAGAGACCATGAGAGTATCAAGTTTGGCATTTCAGCTCCTTGAGATGCTTTTTGGTAAGAGGAGCATCATCATCTTCATCACTTTGAACACGATAAGGGGTGTAGTAAAAGGAATCAAATTCCATGTCTTTGCCACCCAGGACAGGGTTGGTTTCGGTTGATGGTGTGGGAGATAAGGGTTTGGTTGTTTCTGGGACTGAAGACCGAACCCCCGTATCAGATACGTTGGTTTGAGCTCCAGTGGTGGTGGTTTTGGTTGCATCTAAGAAGATAGGAGTGGGAATGGGAATAGTAGATGTAGGTTGGGATGTAATAACTAGGAAGGTTTCCGGTAATGAAATGGGGATTGTAGCAGGTGGAGAAGAAGGAACTAGGGAGCGAACAGGTACCTCAGGTGTTGGTGATCTAGGCGGAGTATCACCACGAGCCGAAGCCTCCTTGTCAGTGATTTCGCTCTCTGATTATGTTGGAGTATTAGGTTTGTTACCAGGAGGAACATACTCAGAATCCGAATCGCTAGAGGGTTGAAGAATGAGTCTCCCGGCTGGCTTTTTCAGCTTTTTTTGCTTAGAATGTGAAGGAGCAGTTTTGTCGGACTTTCGCTTCTTGGGAGTTTGTCCCTTAGCTGGTTTAGTGGTTCTCACCTCCTTTTGTGTTTCTGGTTTCATTCCCCTCTTCGCAGGCTTATCTGATTCCTCGATAGAGTGAATCATAGCAGGAGTGAGTTCCCTCAGGCCCGAAGAAGGAAGCTTCTTGTATTCTTGAATGACTTTGCTTGCCTTAGACATGCAGGAATACATAGCTACTAGAATCGATCCAATAAAGAAATACTTGGAAGGATCTGTGATGATGATCTTCGTTGTGTGAAAGGTTGCGATAGATGAAAGAAGAGAGTCTGCCATGATTGGAACGTGAAGATGATCCATCGCCCACTTTATGATAATAGGCCAGTACTTACCACATGAAATCTTAGAATGTTGAGAAGAAGAATATAAACTCTTAACCAGTTGTTGCCATATGACTGGCCCAAATTCCAGAGTAACACCATTATACAACCCATAAAGCACAGTCATAAATGACTTGCTTTCTCCGTCTGAACCGGTGCTACGCTCTAAGAGACCCTTGAAAAGAAGAGAAAAGAGGTCGTTCCATTGTAGGGGAAGGCAAGACTTCTTAAATTTGGTAACGGTGGTTAGGGAACTGTGTAACCCATTTGGTAGAACATGGAGAACAGTTGACCAGTAGTAATGGAGTCGGGGTTTACTAGAGTGGGTTCATGAGCAAGACCAATTACGTCACATAAGCGATTCGTGGAGATGGAGGTCTTCTCGTTGAGAATATCAAAGTGAATCCACTCAGCGACCTTTTCATAATAAGCAATTGAATAGATGTGAGAGAGTCATGGGAACCACTTCCACCTTTGTAAGAGCATCAACAAGAGGAGAGTACATGAGGCATTCGATGACGTACATCATGTAGGGTTCATAGACGAAGGGTGTATGATCAATGATGAGGTTTTGTTGTGGCTTAATGGTAAGAAGGTTGGAGTGAGCAGAGGCATCTTGAACAGAAGATGATTGCGCCATTGATGAATCTTGAGAAGAAGATGATGAACAGTGAGAGAGATCGCCCTTTTCTTTTTGAGGATTTGTGAGTGATAAAAGAGTAAAGTGGAGCGTGAGAAATCCTTTTATACGTAAGAGTAGGAGAGAGAAATATTCGGCTGAAATCTTGGCTTTATGTGAAACCATTCCTGATGTGATGCAGTGGACAGTTAGCAGCCCCGATGATGATGCAGGAGAGAGAAAGGACGCTTCACTTTTACGCGCCTTTCCATAGAAAGTACCTTTTTCAAATCGTCAAAACGATTGGATAATTGCTGACTCATCCAAGAACTTTATCTGAAACGTCACCCACATAATTTACATGAACCGTCATCACCTTTATCTTTATCGATCACCATAATGCTTTTAGAAACGAAGCTGTAAAAATTTGCTCATCGTTAATAGAACCAAATTTTTGGAAAAGCAAAGATTTTCTTGCATAGAGTGTGAATGATAAAGAAATAAAGAAAACTTTTTATGGGAATTTGTGATGTTTGTTAAGACATAAAGCGACTGATTCCGGGCACGAATCTCTTCCTTCAAAGTCAAGAGAGACTTCAAAGTGCTTGTTTGGCTTTTCGTTAAATAACAATCAAGTACTTGTTAAGAAGTATTGAAACGCATCTTTTTAATTAAAGCTATAAAGGGTGGCTTTCGCTTCAATTCATGATTTTGGTTCTTGATATAAGACCGTAACTGAACGAAGTACTTGTGAGACCAATGTGGCCTGTTAAACAAGTAGGTAGGAAACATATTCAGTGACTTGTTGACAATTGAGAAATCTCAAAAAAAAATATAACTGGATCCTTGGGGAAGAAAAGTCTTGGTGATAGACATTTTCAGTAGGATTGCTCAAAATAAAAACAAATTTCATTCATCAGAGCTAGACCATGGTAATGGTTCACCGTTAATGCATTAAGGGTTTTGAATTGTGGGTTTCACTTAGTACGTAGTGACATGAGACCAAGATCATTAACACAGAATTTTGTGTAACCATAAACCTCAGTGGTAAGGCTGAGAGTCTCAAGGGTTACATTAGTGAGATGAAGTGTAATGAAGAAAATTAAATAGGTGGTGTAACAAGCAAATGTACCTCTGCTATAAGAGAAGGACCAAGCAGAAAACTCTAAACTCAATATGAGACGAGTAAGGTAGCTCATGATTAGAGTGAATATAACAGCCTAGTTTGGGAAAACATGATTTGTATATATCACATTATTAAGGCTTCACTCAAAATCTGTAGAGTCTTTGGTCAACATGCAGCAGCATGCATCTAGGGACACTTAACTAATTCAAAGAAAAGAATTTATACCTGCTTGAGGTTGACCGTTGAGAGTAGCATTTATACAAAGAAAAGCATGAGAAAAATAAAAGGAAACATATTTTTGTATTTTGTGGAAAATTTTTAATAAAACAAAAAGGAAAAATATTTTTTGTTTTTATGAAAAGAATAATAAAAAAAATAAAAAGAAAAACATAAAAATGAGTATGTAAAAGATTGTACAAAAGAATAGAATCAAAATCCCTTTTAATAAAAAAGAAGTGAACGAGTTCAAAAGGACCGAACCCGAAATAGACTGAGCGTTCGCTCTATTTCAATTCTTACCTTTAATGAAGCGAAGGCGATTTTGGTACTGATTCTGCTTCCATCATTCCTAGGCCTTGTAAGATCTTCTTGAAACTTGCTTCAGGTAAAGCCTTAGTGAATATGTCTGCTAGTTGATCAGTGGTTCTAACGAAGTGAATCTCCACGTTACCATCTTCCACATGATCTTTGATGAAGTGATATCGTAGTGATATGTGCTTTGTCTTCGAGTGTTGCACTAGGTTATGGCAAATCCTAATTGCACTATCAGAGTCGCAATATAGTGGGATTTTCTTCATGTTCATCCCATAGTCTCTAAGTTGACTCTGTATCCAAACAACCTAAGATGTGCATGAGGCGGCAGCTATGTATTCAACTTCAGCCGTTGAGAGAGAAACACATGTTTGTTTCTTTGATTTCCAGCTAACCAATTTACCATCAAGAAATTAGCAACCTCCAGTAGTGCTTTTAAGATCCTATCCACAACCTCCTAAGTCAGCATCTGAGAATGCTTGGACAAAGAAACCTGAGTTGGCTGGATACCATAGACCGAGAGAGGAAGTTCGCTTCAGATAGCGAAAGATGTTCTTCACGGATAGCATGTGAGATTCGCGTGGGTTACCTTGGAATCGGGCACAATAGCAGACTGAGAACATGATGTCTGGTCTGCTGGCTGTGAGATACATCAGTGACCCAATCATCTGACGATAAAGCGTCATGTCAACAGCTGGCATTTCCTAAGATGGTGTAAGCTTAGTCCCAAAAGCCATAGGAACTTTCACTTTGGAGTCTCCCATCATGCCAAAATTGGTAAACAATGTCTTGGTATATGCGTCTTGATTGATAAAAATGCCATCGGGTCCCTATCTAATAATTAAGCCAAGGAAAAAGTTAATTGGACCCATTGAGCTCATCTCAAATTTAGTTTGCATCAACTTCCTGAATTCAGCTGTTAAGTTGGGATTCGTAGAGCCGAAGATGATGTCATCAACGTAAATTTGGACTATCATAAGGTGGTTACCCTCTCTCTTACGAAAGATGGTTAGGTCAACCAAACCTTGTTTAAATTTTTACATTTTTAAGAATTAAGTGAGAGTTTCATACCATGCTCTAGGAGCCTGCTTCAGGCCATACACTGCTTTGTCTAGAATGTAGCAGTGATCTAGATGCTTCTCATTTACGAAGTCTGGCGGTTGCTCAATGTACACAGTTTCTACAAGTTCTCCGTTGAGAAAGGCACACTTTAAGTCCATTTGATATACTTCAAAGTTTTTGTGTGCAGCATAAGCAAGAAAGATTCGAACCGACTCTAATCTTGCAACTGGAGCGAAGGTCTCTTCATAATCTATACCTTCCTCCTGGCAGTATCCTTTTACAACCAATCGGGCCTTGTTACGAATCACATTCCCTTCCTTATCCATCTTATTTCTGAATACCCATTTGAGACCGACAACCGAAGCATCCTTTGGAGTTGGAATTAGATGCCATACTTTGTTTCTTTCGAACTCGTTCAGCTCGTCTTGCATGGCTTGAACCCAATCAGAATGGTCAAGAGTTGAATTCACAGTCTTTGGTTCAACTTTGGAGACAAAAGAATTGAACATGCAAAATTTTACTTGAGAGAATAGTGCAGCTTGTTTCGCTTTGATCTGTGATCGAGTTAATACCTTTTCTAAAGATTCCCCAATGATTTGACTTTGAGGATGGTCTTTGGTCCATTTGACGAGATGAGGTTAATTTGGATCACAAGAAGGATCCAGTTCTGCATTGACTTCTTCTTTTAATTCTGATTGTGTATCATCATCATTGACATTTGTATTCTCCCCCTCGAATGATGACACGAGTTCAATTTCTGGATCAGAATGTTCCCCTTCATTTGGACTTTCGGTTGAGCTAGATGATTGTGACGATGAATTGTCCCCTTGAAATGAAGAACCTTGATCATTTGATACAGACGAACCCTCCCCCTAGACAGAAGAACGGTCACCAGAAGGTTTGCTTGAGTCAGGCCTTTCGGTCGCTTTTGGTTGATCAGCAGCCATCTTCAGTGCAGCATCGTCAATAATTTGCTTCAAACTGTCGACTTTGTTATCTTCCGCCTTGGATTCAGAATCAATAGCTTTTTCAAGTTCATCGAAGAGAAGCATATATTGCTCGAAAAGATTTGAGATAGGTACTGTAACTTGACTTGACTTTGGAAAGATTTCCTGCATTGCACCTTCAGTTGTCTTCAACTTCTTGACATAACTATCATTAAAAGTGACATAGTATGTCTCTTCAATCTTCTTTGAGCATTTGTTCAGAACTCTATATGCCTTCGAGTGCAAGGAGTAGCCCAAAAATATCCCTTCATCAGCCTTAGCATCAAACTTGTTTCGATTCTCCTTTGAGTTGAAGACGAAGCATCTTGAACCGAACACGTGAAAGAACTTCACATTAGGCTTGCGGTTATTCAAGATCTCGTAAGGAGTGATAGAGAATCTCTTGTTTAGATATGATCTATTCAGAGTGTAACATGCAGCAGCAATAACATCAGCCCAAAAATATAAAGGCAAGGAAGCGAAGCTTAGCATAGTTCGAGACGCTTCGCACAGAGATCAGTTTCGCCTTTCAACGATTCCATTCTGCTGTGGAGTATATGGAGTAGAGAAATTGTGATTCGTTCCCTTCTCAACCAGAAAATATTTGAAATCTTTGTTCTTGAATTCCAAGCCATTGTCACTTCTTACGTTACAAACCACTTTTTTCAGTTGAACCTCTACTTGCTTTATGAAGAGCTTGAGCTTAGGAGTTGCCTCTGATTTTTGCTTCAAGAAGAATACCCATGTGAAGCGAGAGAAGTCATCAACTATGACAAGAATGTACTTGTTCCCACCAATTCTTTCAATAGAGGAGGGACCGCATAGATCGATATGTAACAGCTCCAATGGTTCTATTACCTTTATGTTGATAATAGAAGGATGACTTTGTCGACTTTGCTTTCCTATTTCACAAGCTGCACATAGATGTTTTTTTGTCGAATTTAAGAACCAGAAGACCTCGAACGTGATCCCCAAGTACCAGGCTGTTGATGTCTTCAAAATTAAGATGACAGAGTCTTCGATGCCATAACCAACTTTCATCTGAGTGTGCCTTCGTTAGCAAGCAAACTGTTGGTTTCCCTCGAATTGGATTGAGGTTTAAAGGGTACATTTCCTCCTTTCGCTTTGACTTCAGCAGTATGTTATTTGACTTCTTTTCGACTATCTCTAAGCCTTCATCATCAAAGGAGACCTTCAATCCGGTCCAAACTACTAGTTGTGATACACTGATGAGGTTGTGTTGCAATCCTTCAACGTACGCGACCTTTCTGATTGAGAAGTCACCATTCTTAATCATTCCATAGCCTTTGATAGTTCCAAACGAATTATTGTCATACTTCACTGTTCCACCGTCCTTGAGAGATCGAAACTCCCCCAGTTCTTCCCTTCGACCTGTCATATGATGCGAGCAGCCACTATTAATGTACCATTCTTCGTCAAACTGCTCGTCACGTATAACCTACAAAATATCAAGTAGATTTAGGAACCCAAAGTTTCTTGGGTCCTTGTGAGCCTTTTACAGGACATGGAATAGTAAGAGAAACATCAACCATATAAGTTCTTTTTATTAGAGTTGTTTCATCTTTTCTTTTTATTATAAAAACTTTGATTTTGTTTGACTTAGATTCATTTGATTTGGATGTAGGATTTGAAATTTTAACGTCAGCATGCTTTTGGATCTCTTTCGTGCATTTGTTGTCTTCTGGAAAGAGCTTTATTTTCCCCTTGGAATCTTTTGAAGGATAAGAATTAGAATGTGAATGAGAAGAATAAGGTTTAGAAACAGTATTGGATCGTCGATTATCACTCTTCCTTGGTTGAGAACGGGAACATTCTTCCCTTCGGTTCTTCTGATTGAACTTGGGACTGAACCCATCCTTTCGGCTGCTATTATGTTGAGGATCGAAACCTTTCTTTCGGTTGCTTACTCGCTTAGGACCGAAACCCTCCTTTCGGTTGCTTTCATGTTGAGGACCGAAACCCTCCTTTCAGTTGCATTCATGCCGAGGACTGAAACCTTCCTTTCGGTTGCATTCACGCCGAGGACCTAAACCTTCCTTTCGGTTGCTTCTTGGTTCTCTTCGTGACTTATGTGTCTTTTCGTACCTTATGTAATGAGGATTCTGATATCTCCAAAACTGTTTTCTTTCTGAGAGATTCTTCTTGTATCTTAGATTACGTTGGTGTTTTCGTTCTGCCACCTGTTTTGGATTTTTATGAATATTGGCCTTTTTCTTCGGTACTTGAGCATGTTTTTCGCTCTTTGACGAGCACGTCTCACTGGACGTTATCACTGGTTCGCCCGAATATGTTTTGGTGCCACTTGTGCTTGGCACATCATATCTTGTAGGTTCATTAAGTGGTTCCGGCACATACCAACCCTTTACTCTCCATGAGGTTTTCTGAGATAGGCCTTTTGTTTCATCAACATTATCTATTGGTGCTGACGAGAAGAACTCCTCACATCCATTTGCATTATCTTCTTCTACCATAGTCGTCAGTTCTGCTGTTTGTTGAGGTGTGACTCCCTGGACTGTGTAGACTTGATTTGGAGTGGTTTGAACCTTTTGATATACAACCTCTTTTGCCTTGAGGATTTTGGTCTTGTCTGTCGATGAGCGAGCGAACTCCACGGAGTTTTTAGAGATTAGATTTTTATTACTTTCGTGTTCGCTTTTGACAAATTCAGAACAGTCCACCACGTCCGCTACAGAGATTTCACTCATGTCATCATCCTCATTAAGTTCAGATGCATTTTCAACATCAATTTTATTTTCTGAACTTAATTTGGCATTCAACGAGTCAAATTTCTGTACAGTTTTGGTTCTTAGTTTCAATTTATCATTTTCATCTAACAGATTTTTGAGCATGTCCTTATGGTCTTTTGACTTTATGTAGGACTCTATTTTGTCAAGACCAATTTTGTAGGCAGGAGAGATTTCATCAGAAGATACAACATTTTCACAGTTGTAAGCTTCGGCATCGACTTCATCCTCCGTTAACTCAAGGAAGGGTAAAATCATGCGCTGTATCTTCTTTCCTATTTCACAATCGAGATGCAATTGAGTGATATTAAAATATAGCCTTTTAGCAATCAAACAAAATATGTTTCGCTGTTTTAAAAGCTTAAGATTGTCTCGTTGAAAATATATTGACTCATCCCTAGACCTAATTAATTCTTTCTCCTTCTGCTCAATCCAGATCCTCCTCTCCTCATTCTTCGACGATATCTTGCTAATTTGATCAGTCAGGTTAGAGTTTGTGACACGAGTTTGAGTAAGACTACTAGTTAAACTAGAAAATTTAGATTTTAAGCTATTCAATTCCTTTTCATAGTTAGTAATAGGAATTTTCAGAGAAGTAAGAATATTTTCTACCTTCTTGATCAACTCATCACATTCGTTGATCTGTGCACAGACAGGTTTCGTAGCGAAACATCTGTCCTCTCGCTCCTTCTCATCTTCCAGTCCACCATCTGTTGTGTATCCTCGCATCTGTGATACACCTTCCGTCACCATCAAACATCTTCCCACATCATATTCTTCTTTCACCAGCATAGCCTTGCCATGATTCGGCTTTCTCACTTCTTCGTCCTCTGAATCTGTGGACCATACCTGCACTCCGTCAAATTCATCATTGTCACATGTATCCTGTACAATAAAAGCATTCATGGTGTTATTGTTAGCTGCTGATTTTCTTTTCTTTATCTCCTCCAATCGTCTCAGGAGGTTCGCTTCCTCATCATCCTCATCAACCTTTTCTGCCTTTTTCTTCAGCATGCAGTCTTTGGAAAAGTGATTCTTGCCTCCACAATAATGGAAATCAAAGCTTGAGTCACCACCAATCTTCATCTCCTTCTTGGATTCTTCTGACTTTGAACCCATCTTCGGTTCCTCCTTCACTTTCTTAGAACTATAACTTCCCTGCCAGTTTTGGTTCTTGTTGGCTGGGAACTTTCTTTTAATAAACTTTCTTGGATTGGAAACCATCAGGGCATACTCTTCACCAGTTAGATCATATTCGGAAAGATACAATTCTTCTTCTTCTTCAACAACACCTTTTCCATTTGAAATAAGAGCTAATGACCCCAAACTGGAAACCATGTTCGTTTCCTTTGACACCGCACTTACATGGGACTTCAGAATTCCCACCAGTTTCGCCAGAGAGTATGATTTGAACTGTTCGTGTGCCTTCACTGTGGACACAACTGCCATCCATTCGGGTCAAAGACCGTTCATGAAGGTAACCTTCTATTCAATAACCTTCCTTTCGATCTCGTGCTTTATCATCTTATTGAGAAGATGATTAAACCGATCAAAGGCCTAAATGAGTTTCTCTTCAGGCTTCTGTTTAAAATCACCAAATTCAGAAAGCAGCAAGGTTTGAATTGAGTGTTCCAGATCTTCATTGGTAGAATATAATTCTTTCAACCTATCCCATATCACTTTTCTTTTAGCACATGAACTCACCAATCAAAATGTATCTGACTTTAAAGCAAACCTAATCATTATTAAGCCTTTGATGTTGTTGGGTTTTGGTATACTACAACATCCTATGGTGCACATACAACCCTAAATACCTTGGATCTTTGTTTTCACTAATTATACATGCAAATGGTTTCCAAGGTATTAATCTCACAACTAGCATGCATTTAACATAAAAATATAATATACTAGTTAGCATGACATACCTTTTGATGGATCTTGAATTCTTGGTGTATTTGGCCTTAAAGAGCTTAGCCCCAATAGTGTGGAAGCCTCAAATGGAATCACAACACACCATGGACAAAGGATGAACTTGAGAGAGAATTTCATACACACAAAAAACACCATGAACTCTAAAAAAGATACAAGTGGCAATTTTGGGCAATGAAGTATCTATTTATATGTGGGATTTCTAGGGTCGTGGATATAACCCAAATCCATACCCATGGGTTTTATGATCCATGGTTCATGTGCCCCAACTCTTTATGTATCCATACATAAACTTGGTCCAACATGGATCATAAGCCCAACACATATAAATACAACTAATTATCATAATTAGTCCCCATAGATTTAATTAATCTCTTTCGACTACTAAATTAATTCCAAATTAATTCTTGATCAATACTAATTAAAACATATGATTTCATATTAATATATTATTACTTATAATATATTAATAAACCATAAATAACCTTCTCTCAAAAGTCCATCCTAACAAATTGTCTTGATGATACACAACCCAAATAGACCATGCTACTCTCAGGTCGAATACATACCAATAATAGTTATGGGCTTAGACACCTAATCCAACAGTCTCCCACTTAGATAAGTCTATAACTATTATTCAAGTATGACTCCAAGATCCCGACTAGCAATCGTAGCTCTTAAAGCTACTGTCAAACTTTGAACAAATCAAATGAGATGTCCATTAGATAAGGGATCATATATTCCTCCATTCTAGATATCATATGGACTGAGACATGGATTATGATCATTCTCTCTGTCCATTTGTTGTTTCCCGATTTCCGATTTATGATGAATGACTAATTAAAGAAATCAAATCAGTCCAGGCCCGGCCGAGCACTTACATTTGTCATCACCAAATCATTGAGGAGCCCACATATATCGCTTTTATCCCGAAGGTAAAAGGAATGGATAAACTTCGACTCATATGGCTTGTTCTACTACTTGTTGAATCATACACAAAGGCACGTTTTATAACATCGAGTTACCAATGCGTTTTCGTGCAATCAATGTATAACCAACTCATAGTAATAACTCATATCTCTAGGTTAGAAGAATATAAGATATTATCGCCTCATGATCACTCGTGATAAAATCCATGAAGTGATTCCAATGAGCGCAGGTTGAATCCAATACTCAGAACTTATGAGCACTCATGAGTGTTGTAGCCCTTTGTCCAACATCTTAGACCTCTACAAGCCAACCCATGATAGTCATAATTCATATCTACTTCCAACATATGACCGACTGTGGATGGTTTGAATAACTTGGTCATCCAGAACAATGACCTAGTTTATTCTGGAAGTCAAAACATGCAAAATGAAACACAAGAATAATTGAATCGAATACGGTATCAAAACCTATGAACATAAATAAAACAACTTTTATTTATCACCATATGATTACACATTATTCATTGTATACTGTTTCAGCTATCAACTTTATTCTTGAATTTAAAACAATAGTTGTCCCATGCTCCAAGCATGTACACTATGTTTTCTAAACACTAGTCATGCCATACACCAAGTATGCATACTATGTTTGTCTATGATCTTTACTTTGTGAAATAGATCAATTGAGCATAACTCAAATGATCCTTTTTCATAGTCCCAAATCCTTACTGCAAATGCAAGAATTTCAAATTCATGCCATTTACTGAAATCTGTTAGATTCTAAACTTATTTGCATTGATCCTCTTCTAATGATTATGCACAAAGTCAGAAACACTTGACAACAAACATTACAGAGCATTCCAAAGGAGATAAACTCCTTGGAAACATCCTTCTTGCATTAAGTTTCCTAATCTTACACAGATTGAATAATTTCTAACTTTGAAACATTTCCATATTCCATTTTGATTATCACTTCTGAACAAGAGTTGCCTCCTTACAGATTATGTCAATATTGTCCTTCCAGAATTATCACTATACTTCCAACTGTCCTTGAGCAACCAATCTTTGGTAAACCTTAGATTGTCCTCGACAATTATTTAATCCTTTTAGACATATCCAATTCTAGACCTTTTCCCTTCTTAATGCCCCAGGCATTTGAAATTTTTTAGAAACGATGAATAGAGCACATGCAATCGATCCTATATCCGAAGCATATGGGACACGATTCATGATATCTCACATAAAGACTAAACCAGTCTTTTGCTATAATATTTCCATTTCAATTTGCCAAGTTCTCATAATTCAGATTATGAAAAGGGATGTTGTAATCATTATCGAATTTTAGAACGCAAATAATGGACCCATATATTAGAATTTTCTTATGTTGAGCCATTCCAACATAACATTCATATATATACTTGACTAAATACGATTAAAACCTCAATATAAGCTTTTAGATTTGAGATGAATAATTTCCTCTCCCTAATTATAGCAAAACAACTTTTTCCCAATTGAAACCTTCTGTTTTCTATAATTATCATTGCTAACTTGAAACCTTTATCATAATTATCATGCTCCCACTAACATGATGATTATTAGCATAACACTTATGCTCCCACTAGCTTTGACATGTACTTAGAAATCTTATGATACTAGATTGCTTTGATAAAACTTTATCAATATCATACAACTTATCTTAGATAGCTCACAGGTGTGTCTAAACAATTTCAAAACTATGAAAAGGGATGCCGTAATCATAGTCTCAATTGCTTAGACCTTTGCCACGTCTCACAAGTCCATGTTAGTGTGTCGGTTAACCACACAGCTCCACTTACGACTTTGAGAATGCAAATATCACACTTGCTATCTACTTCAAATCTACTTGGTGGAAGTGTTTCCTCACCATCATTTTCATGAATCGGAGAGAAACCTTATGACCCTTAGATTTAATGGTGTATGTGTTCTTATCCATCTGAATTGTCAAAATGATAGTCACAAGACATGAATAATGACAAATCCAAACTCGTATGGACTGAACTCAATCTTAATTTCTTGCCACCTGGCAGCTCAAGGGCCTACCATTGCTTCCAAGTTGTTATGCAACCAATTGAGAACTGTAAGAACTCATATGCAAAGCCAACTTTAACTGGAATGGGCACAGAATATGTCAACACGATAGGTTATAAACCTCAAGTCGTGTGCTAGTGAAGAACTTCAGGTTTTATTCTTGATTAGTTCTTGATACTTTCAAGACCTTTAAGACTCCCACTGTCCTCTTGACATATAAGACTTTCTTGTCAGATATTCAAGAGATAGTTTGGATTCTAATCAAGACAAACACTTCACACAATTGGCCTTAGTTGGTCTTTGTTTTATCCAAATCATCACAACTTACCAATTTCAAATGTACAAGAGTAGAAAAATTTTACTCTTACATTTGATAAGTGTTTTAAACCTTCTTTAAGACATGTCACTCAAGTTACAATCTTAGAGTATAACTCTAAGAATTGTTTTTGGAACGAAGTATGAATCATCTTCTTGATTTAACCACTTCAACAATTCATAACTCCTCTTCTTAACTATCATAATGCACTTAGGGATGAATTATGATAAGGTCTCAAAATCATTAAGATGGTCTTAAAACATGATACTAAAGTACTCTCCTATCTTTTCAGATTTGAGAAACTTTTATCTTTTTATCTAAATTGATTTTTCTTATTCGCTCTACCATACATTGGAACCTTTTCCAATGTCTCAGAATTACACTTAAGCTTGTAAGTATAACCATATTTACTGAGCTATAGTAAATTATGACGAATAGTCTTATCGATCTTTTGTGGTGGACTCTGACCAGTGCACAAGAATGTGTACCTGATCCCTTAGTCCTTCACTTGACTCACACATCCATGTGAACAAGTAATTAGTCTTAATTTTTCTAATGCTAGAAAGTTCTCATTCATCATGCTATATGTCACACCCCAAAACCGATAACGGCAGAATACGTTTCGGGGTGGAGGACGTCATGTAGAGTATCATCACAATTACGTAATAGTAAAAACAAGAAACATACAACCATTACATTACATAGTGAGTTTAGTTATAAGAGTGTTCTGTAAAGTTTCAATAGACACCAAAAGTAATACAAAAATAAGAGATGGATCTTGTAACCTCCATCTTCTCCAAAATGTTGCACCTGTACCTGTCTATCTTTGACCTGAGGATACAAGTTATATTGAAAACGAGTATCAGCATAAAGTTTGTGAGTTCATAAGAATTTATTGTGAATTTTGTATAAAATGTATTAGAACGTATAGTGTGAAAAACTGCCATTTACTTTTGTAAGTAGTAGAAAATCCTATATTTTCCAGAAAATACGTCGTAAGTGAAAAACTCTAAGTTACATGTAAGTTTAATCATTGAAAACTGTTTGTTGTAAAGGTGTGGTACTAAAATCCCCAGTATGTAATGTAGATAGAGGGAAAAGTTATGCATGTTGACAGTGATAGTGGTGCGAACTTCCATTAGTAATAGATACTTATTTACTTCGGGATATTAACTGAGACTTTAGTCTCAGTATTTTAGTGTGGATGTAGTGTATTCCTTTTATGTGACCAATAGTGTGAGTAATAGAGGATCCCATGACCTTCCCGGTCATACACAGTGTAGTGAAGTAGTGCCATCCCTGGGCCTGCTCGGCTCGGACTGAGGTTAACAGTCAGGATATAATAGTGTCTGCCCCGTATAGATCTATACATGTAGCGTCGCCTTCCTTTCGGAAAGCTCTGGTCACAGTATGTAGCGCGTAGAGTATCTTGTAGAGAGTTAGTGTGTTATCTTCCAGATTAGTGTTTTCTCTTGTAATATAGTGTAGTAGTCTTTTATATAGTTCATAGTGTGTTCACTTATTCGTGTATCATTTTGTGATAGTATGATTTATAATATGTGTAGTAATAGCGGTAACAAGTAGTAGTGGCCTTAACTATACCTATTATAGTTAAATTAGTTTGTATGGTTCTTGGCAATTAAGTAATATAGGCAACGAATGAGATGAAAATGCTCGTATCTAACACCAATATACATGATATATAACTAAGAAATCAACGACAGTCGGACGGATAACAACTACCCTAATCCCACATCAAACAAGAATAGGAAATAAGGTGAGCTATCAGTCCTAAGTCCTTCAAGTCTTACTTATATAACTATATTAGTGTAGATAAATTTTATAAGAAAAGTAACTTAAACACAGTTTGAAAGTAATTTAATAACAATTTAACAAGAGAATGGATTTAGATATTGAAAATAGCTTACTTCACAAAGCAGTTGTATAAAATGTAAGATTCGTTTAAAAAGCATAGTGATAAATCACATGTGATTTGAACTACGGGTAGTAAATCACATGTGATTCACTTCCATAAAAATGTATATTTGACTTGTATCCCCTCCCCCCCCTAAAACATATGAGAACATTAGAAAGGTTCATTAAGGGGTATGAACTCACCTGAAATCGAGTAAATCGGGTGAAAGTGTCGGTTGAGCGTTTGGTGTCAATTAAAGACTTGTACACCTTTTGAGACCCTATTAACATATGAGATATATGTTTTACAAGAAATTAGTTACTTATACTCTTTATTAAAACATTTACATATCCTAAAATCGATTCGAGGTCTTATAAGTTAGAAGTTATTCTCGGGGATTGTACAAGGCCAAAAGGGGTACTAAGGGGGGTCCAAGAGTTTACTCCCTTGGAGTTTACGGCCCAAAGGCCACTCCTTGGGAGTTTACGGCCGTAAGCCTCATGTCTTGGCCGTGAACTCTTGTTCACTCTCCAATTTTGATGTTTAAGCCCTTAAATCAATCCATTAAATTTTCTGGTGAAGCTCTAGGGCTAATTAGGGGGTCTAAACCCTCATTTGGTGAGGTTTGGGGGAGTTTACGGTCCTAGCTTGTGCTTGGGTCATAAACTCTAAATTACCCCTCAAAATGTGATGTTTAATGGCCCCAAACTCGAAATGGTATTTCCTAAAATCATATCTCAAGCCTAAACATGCATTGGAAGGGTTTTGGGGCATTTTTACACGAAAAAAGGGTGTTTACGGCCTAAGCATGTACTTGGGCCATAAACCCTTCTTAATGCCCTAAAACTTATGGTTTTTGATGTTAAAACACTCCTAGGTAAAACCCCTAACTAGTATCCAAGCTTATAAGAAGGAAATTTGGGACTTTTTGGCACATTTTGGGTGTTTATGGCCTAAGGAGCTTCTTAGGCCGTAAACTCCTTTTCCATATCCCAATCATGTGATTTTTGAGTTATAAAGACAATATTGTATGTTTAAAACAAGTTAGGGTTGAAGATCTTACGTTTAGGAGCCGGAAATTGCGGTTTTGGAGCCGAAAACGAGCTAGAGGGAGAAAGTAGTGAGAGAGAGGAAGTGTTTGAGTGGTAAAAAGCTTTCAAGAGGTGTTCACTCTCTTTATATATGCCTCGGGTATTGCACCCGGTACACGACTACCCGATGCTAAAGTTTAACGGGGTTTAAACTTTTTACCCGGGTTAAGTGGTTGAATAATATAACTCTATTCCATTAAATGTAAATAACATTAACGGGTTATATTTAATTTACTATGATAGTGATCACATGAAATGTAAATAAATGATCAAATATCCATTTATTTTACGACTCCAAATTACGGAACTTTTGTAAATGACATGTTCCGTTAGCGGAAACGGAATTATATAACAGAATAACGTTAGGTTGTCACATCACCCCCCCCCCCCCCCCGTTAGGGGAATTTCGTCCCGAAATTTAGAATTCAACAAATAAGTTATTACAGTACTACTAAGCGAAGAGATGGGGATATTTGAGTTTCATTTGATCCTCGCGCTCCCAAGTGAATTACGGTCCCCGCTTGGCGTTCCACCGAACCTTCACAATTGGGATGCGGCTTTGTTTCGTTCGTTTTACTTCTCGATCCATGATCTCCGCCGGCTCTTCCACGAAGTTGAGGCTCTCGTTGACCTCGATCTCATCAAGTGGGATCACCAGAGTCTCGTCGGACAGACATTTCTTCAGGTTTGAGACGTGGAAGGTAGGATGTATGTTACTTAGCTTGTGGGGTAGGTTGAGTTAGTAAGCTACAGGGCCGATTCTAGCGAGAATCTCAAAAGGCCCTATATACCTTGGGTTCAGCTTTCCATGCTTCCCGAAGCGTATCGTGGCCTTCCAGGGTGAGACCTTCAAAAGGACTCGGTCTCCCACCTGGAATTCCAAGGGTTTTCTTCGTTTGTCTGCATAGCTTTTCTGTCGATCCCTAGCGGATTTTAACCGTTTGTGAATCTGAACAATCTTCTCGGTCGTTTCTCGAATGATCTCCGGACCAGTGAGAGCGGTATCAGGAACTCGTCCTTTAGCTAACTGAGTGTCACCCACTTCAGCCCAGCACAAAGGGGATCTGCACTTCCGGCCGTAGAGAGCTTCGAATGGAGCTGCCTTGATGCTCATATGATAACTATTGTTGTAGGAAAACTCCACAAGAGGTTAGTGTGTATCCCACGATTTTCCGAAGTCGATCACACAAGCTCGCAACATATCTTCTAAGGTTTGGATCGTCCTCTCACTTTTCTCGTTAGTCTGCGGATGGTAGGCTGTACTCATATCTAGCCTCGTCCCTAGTGCCTTTTGTAGTGAATGCCAAAATCTCAAGGTAAACCTACTATCTCTATCTGAGATAATAGATATAGGGACGCCATGTAGCCGTACTATTTCCTTAATGTATGTTCTTGTGAGTTTCTCCATCTTGTCCATTTCTTTGATGGGTAGGAAGTGTGTAGACTTGGTCAATCTGTCGACGATGACCCAAATGGTATCCAACCCACCCGTTGTCTTGGGCAGCTTGGTTATGAAATCCATCGTGATCCGCTCCCACTTCCATTCCGGTATCTCCGGTTGTTGAAGGAGTCACGATGGCTTTTGATATTCGACTTTGACCTTCGCGCAAATAAGGCACTAACTCACGAAGGTAGCAATCTCCGCTTTCATGTTAGGCCACCAGTATAGCTTTTTGAGATCCAGATACATCTTATCTGAACCGGGGTGGATGGAGTATCGAGTGTTGTGTGCTTCCTTCATGACCACCTCTCTGAAACCTCCGTGTCGCGGGGTCCAGATTCGGTCCATGAGATAGTAGGCTCCGTCACCCTTAACCTCCAAACTCTTATCCATTCCACGCAGGGATTCTCCCGACACATTCTCAGGCCTTAAGGCTTCAAGCTGAGCTTCCTTGATCTGTGCGGATAGATGCGAATGGATAGTCAGCGTTAACGACTTGGCTCTTCGACCAAAATACTCTTTCCTACTTAGGGCGTCTGCTACCACGTTGGCTTTCCCCGGGTGATACCGAATTTCGTAGTCATAATCGTTGAGTAGTTCGACCCATCGGCGTTGTCTCATGTTGAGCTCTTTCTGGTTCAGTATGTGTTGGAGGCTTTTATGATCAGTGTACACTATGCTCTTTGTGCCGTACAAGTAATGTCTCCATATCTTTAAAGCGAATACAACCACCCCTAACTCGAGGTCGTGCGTGGTGTAGTTTACCTCATGTATCTTTAGCTGTCTAGAGGCGTAGGCGATGACCTTACCTCGTTGCATCATGACACAACCGAGCCCTTGATTCGACGCATCGCAGTACACTACAAAATCTTCTATCCCTTCGGGAAGGGATAATACCGGTGCGGTGCATAGGGCTCGGTTCAGGGTCTGGAATGCCTTCTCCTGTTTCTCTTCCCAGTCAAATGTTACGCCCTTCTGTGTCAACATAGTGAGTGGTTTCGCAATCCGAGAGAAGTTCTGAATAAATCTGCGGTAGTAGCCAGCGAGGCCTAGAAATTGACGAATTTCTGTGGGCGTCTTCGGTGCTGACCAGTTCTCGATAGATTTAATCTTGGAGGGATCCACGTGGATTCCTTCTTCACTAACCACGTGCCCTAAGAATTCAACTCTTCGAATCCAAAATTCGCACTTAGAGAACTTTGCATATAACTTCTCTGATCGTAGGGTTTCTAGGACTCGTCGTAAATGATCCATGTGTTCTTCCTCGCTCCGAGAGTAGACGAGTATATCATCAATAAAGACAATGACGAACTGATCTAGATATGGACGACATAGCCTATTCATCAAGTCCATGAGCACTGCATGTGCGTTAGTCACTCCAAAGGGCATCACCACAAACTCGTAGTGTCCATAACGGGTTCGGAAGGTTGTCTTCAGAACATCCTCCTCAAGCACCCGTAACTGGAGGTACCTGGACCTAAGATCAATCTTGGAAAAATAACTTGCCCCTTGTAGTTGGTCGAATAAGTCGTCGATACGGGGAAGAGGGTAGCGATTTTTGACCGTGAGTTTGTTGAGTTCCCTATAATCGATGCACATACAGAACGATCCATCCTTCTTCTTTACAAACAATACCAGAGCTCCCCACGGTGAGAAGCTCGGTCTTATGAAGCCGTTACTGAGCAGCTCGTTAAGTTGACCAGATAGTTCTTGCATCTCGGCAGGTGCTAAACAATAGGGCGACTTAGCTACGGGGGTAGCTCCTGGGACTAAGTCGATTCTGAACTCTACCTAACGTTTGGGAGGTAAACCTGGAAGATCCTCTGGGAAGACGTCAGGGAAATCGCATACAACAGGGATGTCTTTTGGATCTTTCACTTTTTGACTTGTGTCGGCGACGTGAGCAAGGAAGGCGCGATATTCTTTACGCAAGTATTTCTGGGCCTGAATACTGGAGATGATACGAAGGCTCGTACCGGGTTTGTCCCCATGGATCAATAGAGTTTCGTGATTCGGAAGATTCAGGCGAATGGGTTTGTCGGAGCATAGGATATCGGCACGATGAAGACTCAACCAGTCCATACCAACAATGACATCGAAACTCTTGATTGATACTGGTATAAGGTCGATTGGAAATGAGTGATCGTCTAACGTGAGGGCACAACCTATGTAGATTTCATTAGAGCTTTCGGTCTTCCCGTTAGCCATTTCTATGACGAATGTTTCTTTTAGTGGTTGCGGGGATTGTTTGAGTAAGTGTTTAAAGTTTTGGTTTATGAAGCTCCTTTCTGCACCACTATCAAATAAGACACAGGCATAAGAGTTGTTGAGAAGAAACGTACCCGTGACTACTGTGGGATCCGCCACTGCTTCATTGTGACCAATAGCGAGTAGTCTTCCAGCTCCCCCAGCATTCCCAGCCTTCGAACAGTTTTTCTTGAAATGACGAGCTTCACCGCAGCCATAACAAGTCTGGGTCACTCCCGAACTGGGAACTTGCGAGATAGGTTTGGGAGGGGCCCTACAAAATCGAACAGTATGGCCCTTCCGGCCGCAGTTGGAACACTACAATTCACGGCAGGGGGCGTTGTGGTGGTAAGGGCACTTAGGACATTTGGGTAGATTCCCAACATAAGCTCTTGTCGGTGCAGGAGTGGCTGGAGTGGTGGCAGCATGGACCGCCACAATTTGTTGATCCTTGGAGGAGGTTTGAGTTTTCTTGCCTTTCTTCTTATCCATACGCTTCCTCTTTTTATCGGATGAATCGGGTGGTGCAGTGGAAGTCGTGGTTGCTTTTGCTGTAGTGGAAGAGACTTCATGGTTGATTAGACTTTGGGCCTATTCCTTGGCGCTGTCGAAGGTGGTAGGGCGTGAGGCTAGAACGTTTCCTCGATACGGGGACATTAAACCCGAAATGTACCGTTCAATCTTCTTACTTTTAGAAGGGATCGTGTTTGGACACATAGCCGCCAAGTCGCAGAACTTGGCTGTGTAAGCTGTTATGTCGGTCCCTTTCATGTTGAGGTTCCAGAGTTCCTCCTCAGGTTTCCGAATTTCACCCCTAGGGCAGTACTCCCTTCTCATGAGGTCTTTTAGTGTGTCCCAACCCATGGCGTTGGCTGTTATCAAAGAGAGTGAACTGACATGGTTATTCCACCATGTCATAGACCTGTTAGTGAGGGTGGCAGTAGCAAACTTGATTTTGCTCTCTTCGGGACAAGAGCACATTTCAAAGACAGCTTCAGTCCTTTCGAACCACTGAGACAATGCCAGAATTCCTCTGGTACCATCGAAAAAGGTAGGTTTGCAGTTCATGAAGTCCTTATAAGTGCATCCCTGCACTCTTTGGTGGACTTCACCAAATCTAGGGTTGCCACCGCTCGCATCACTAGAGTTCATTTGAGCTATGGCTGTTGTTACAGCTGCAGTCACAGCTGTTTGGAACAGCACTGGATCGAACTGCGGAGGAGGAGGTGGCGGAGGAGGGGTTTGAGTTGCTGGTCTTCCTCTGTTTGGACGCTTTCGTGGAGGCATCTTTCACTGGAAGATCATAGAAATGATGGCAATAGTAAGAGTCTATTGCAAATACGAATAGAGTGTTTCATGGATTAAATCAACATGATCCAAAGATCGGAAAGAGAGTCTTAGCAATAGAGTAGTTAACTGCCAATTTACTGGTATTAATGATGTAGTACAAGTTCGGCAAAAGTGACCTAACAGTAGGTCTTACATCAAATCATAAGGAAAATGTTGGCAGTCTAGAGGTCTAGTTAGAGTAGTTTTAAGCTAGAAATGTTTACAAGCGAGTGATCTACGAAACATAGAGAGGGAAGGCTAGTCCTTTAAACAAAAGAGTGAGGTAACTAGACGTCTTCTACTGGCGACGATTACTTGTTGGGCGAACCCTCAGATCCGCTAGCTGACACATAACCTCCTGAAGGTGTCGTTCATGAGTCCTTTGGCGCGCTCGGAGTTCCCTAACTTCGGCCTGGGATGCAGTCAGCTGTTGCTGCAGAGCCTCGTTGGTCCTCCTTGTCCTGCCCATGGCTTCTTCAAGTTGGCGGATGCGAACAGTGTTGAGATTCGAGTTGGCATCCACTTCTACAACTCGACCAATGGTTGCCTGACCCTGCTCCACATTCCTGGCAATCCTTCGGACCATGATGGGCAGAAGCCAATCCGTTGATCCTCCCTCGCTTATTTTATAGAAGCTTCGGTCTCCATTGTAAGGTAAAGGCTGGCCATGCTCCTCGCTCCATCGGTGCAAGGATATGGCCCACATAAGAGTGGGATCCTAAAATGTCGGACGGGGGTTGGGGTTCGGAGCTTCAGGAGGTTGGTTGTTAACTTCTGGTTTGGAGTTGGAGCTATCCGAGAAGCCTTCAACATGATGATCATCCAAAGGGATCGGGTGATCATCGTCTGACTCCTCATCGAGCCATCCTCCATTGCCCTGGTTTGGATAGTACGGATCACCGGGATGGTGGAAGCCAGCCATGATATCTATGCGAGAAAGGGGGAATAGAAAGGTTAATAGACGCACTAATCTAAGATACTTATAAGATGAATCGTTATTGGTCGATCCAACACTTGCGTAGTGCATACCAGTTACATGCAATCGAAGCAAGATAGTCCTTCGAATAAGCAACCCTAACTTCACATCCCCAATCAAACAAGAACAGGAAATGAAGCAAATGCCACTGATTCTGTAACGCCTGTGTTTCCGGGCTTGCCACTTTTAGCAATGTAATAGTCTAGGTTAACCTTTGTAACCCGTTTTGAAATAATAAGATTGTATTATTTGAGTATTATGTGTTTTGGTGCTTAATTGCTTAATTATGTGGTTTGATTAATTAAGAATAAAAATAAGCGTCAAAATTTAAGTGTAAAATAAACTTAATATCTTTGAATAATGTTGTAGTAGTTGAAACGAGGTTTCCAAATATATATAGAACGCCCAAATCTAACTTCGTATGAGGAAGTTATGATTTATCGAAGTTTCGGCTTAGCGGTGTGCAGCCCGAAATACTCGATTTGAGATCAAGCGGTTTATAGCCGAAGCAATCTAAACGAGGATCGAAGGTCTCGTTGTTGGTATCGAAGCGATGAAAAGTTAGGCGAGAACGGACGTCAAACGAAGAAGTTATGAATTTATAACGAAGTTTTTCTGTCGCGGCCTATTAAAATTAAATAATAAAAATAAAGTCGAAATTAGTCGACGAAGTCTAAACGAAAGTTGTAGAGCGTAGTCTCACCTTCGCATGGATATAAAGAACGTCGAAAACGGAGTTCGTATGAAGAAGATTTGAATTTCCGAAGTTTATTAAATAATTTGTAATTAAATTTAATTGGAAATTCGGAAGCATTATCCGAAGGCGAGTCACCGGTCTGATCCGAGGTACGCCCCGCGTACTCCGAAGGTGTCGACATCGCAGCAAGTGGCTTCGGATGACGCATGCCATGACGACTTCGGACCAGTACACCCCGCGTACTCCGAGGCTCCAGCCTCCTATAAATAGGATCCGAAGGCAGCCGAGTCTTTTGCCAATTTCCTCTCTTCTCTCTCCCGTTTTGCATCGTTTTGCGTGCCAGAAATATCCCGAAGCCCCAGTATTATTCCCGAGTCCCGAGTCAAGTCCCGAGATCCTGAAGATCCCGAGAAGTGCGATTCCCAAGCCGAAGCTCTGCCCGCGAGAAGTTCGATTTTTGTGAAGATCTTTCAGATCCGCTGAGGATTACTACTTCTGCAAGCTGTAGTGCTGTCCGATCATCTTCTGATCAAGTGAGTGTATACTACCTTTCATAAACACGATAATAATACAAGTATGGTTCGAGTGTGTTAAGTATATTGATGTTTATAGGTGTGAGTGTGTAGTTACTTTCTTCTAACGCATAATTACGAATTATTTTATACGGGATATGTATTATGTGTATAATTTTGTGGTTATGTGTGTGAATGTATATTCACTTTCTTCTAACTCATAGATATGATTTATTCTCTGTGAGATATGTGTTATGTGTGTGTGCCTCATCTGTTATGTGAAATATGTGTTGATTAAAGCATGCTATATAGGTTTTTAAACTATGTATACAAATTGTATAATTTTGATCTACTAATATGTTGGGTAGAACATGGGTAGATAGTTGGTGTGTAATAAACAGATGAGAGGCCTCGTTGTTGTTTGATTTAGTCATCTAGCGGAGTTTAGATGACGACCACATACTTTTCTAGATAGTCTTGTGGAAACATTAGTAGGTTCGCCACCTGTAGGTGTTAATGAACTTGGGTGTTCATTCGTTGTACTCCATCCCCCTCATGGTTGCCTTATTTGACTTATATTGTTGAGGTACCCCCGAAGCATGTGTTGTCGCCCCGATGAAATATTCTTAGACTAGGTCCCTTATGTTAGTTGTCTTAGGGACATAAAGTGAGAATAACGGGAATGGGTAATTGGGTTATTATTGGTTGGTGAAAATTAAATATGATTATTTATTGTGGGTTGAAAACCCTATATGCTCACCAGGCTCCCAAGCCTGACCCACTCAGTTTTAATTGTATTACAGGAAGTGGCGCAAGGGCATGAGATGGATGAACCATCAGTTGTTTTGATTACAAGTCTGCATATGTTTATATTTGTTGAATGACTTGTAATGTATTCGTTTATGCTTATTGGTCTGTATCGGAACATGACACCCCGAGTTTTGATATTAATGAAAACACATTTCTTTTATGAAATGCTTTGGTAAACATTGTTTTATCATGTTTTGTTTTTGGGAACAAATTCCGCAACTCTTTCAAATCAAAAGGATTTACTCTGAAAATATTTTAAAACCATAAATGAAAATCGGTCTTTTCTGGTCGAGATTTTGGGGATGTCACAGTTGGTATCAGAGCATTAGTTTAAGCGAACTAGGAATTTGTAGGATTTCTAGACTTAAACTTAGAATGCTAAGTGAAGTTTTGAGATGTGTGTCTGTTGTGTTTTAGACACGAGCACTGGTTTATTTTAGGAAAGTTGCCTAAAATGCTTTTATGTGCTAAATGTTATATGTTGCCATATATGATATTATTTGTTCGGATCTATGGTCTGTTGCCGACCGGATCTAGAAACCTTATGTGTGTAGGATTCTAAGCGTACGTCTACGATATTAGAACTAGCATGTAAACGTTTCGGAGTGATAAGGATGATTTGAATATCTATCGTGATTGAGGATCTAATTTCACCTTATTTGGTGTGTAGATCAAAATGGTGAGAACAAGAAGTGGAGTTGGAAATGCTGACGAAAACAGGAATCAACCACCAGTGATTGAACAAGTACTTGTCGTAGCAGCAGCACCTGAGCCAATAACCATGGCTGGTGTGCAATTGATGATTCAGGCGATGTTGGATCGTCAGATGGATGAAACTAGATGGTTGCTTTAACAAAATCGTGAAGAACTGTCAATTCGTGTGGAAGAGCCTGAATTGAATGAAGGGCACTCGGAAGGTGGAAACTTCAGTGGGTCTGTTGGTCCAGCCAACCCACCGATAGTTAGGCAAGACAACCGTGATGGAAGGAATGATGGAATGGGATGCAAGTACAAGGACTTTTTGACTTGCAAACCATCGACCTTTAATGGAAAGGAGGATCCAATTGGGGTTATGGATTGGATCTCCGAAATGGAGCTAGCCTTCATGACTTGTGGCTGCAGAGGCAAGTTGCAGACTATCTATGCCGTGTGTCAATTCCGAAGTGGAGCCGTTCGTGGGTGGAACACTCTAGGGAAGACGTTAAGCCCTAATGAGCCACTGCAATTGTCATGGGCAGAGTTCTTGGTGCAGTTCGAGCGCAAGTTCTGCTCGGCTCAAAATCTGTTGGAACTAGAGAACAAGTTTCTGACATTGACGAAAGGCAGCATGTCAGTTGATGAATACACCAATAACTTCACCGATAAGATGGAGTTTTCTTTGCGCATCGTTCCAGATGAGCTGACAAAGGTGGATTGGTATGCGAAGGGACTCCCATGGGAGTACGAGGTGCTAGTACGTCAGGCACTTACTCTAGAGGCAGCTATATGGGCTGCCAAGTCTGTTGAGAACATGATCAAGGGGAGAACCACCGTCAAGGTTGAGGTTGGTGAGAAAAGAAAGTTTGAGGGAACATCTGGTTCCGGTAAGAAAGGAAAATTTTCGAAATCTGATTCGAAAAAGTTTGAAGGAAAAGGAGGCGAAGCGAAGTGGTGTGAAAAGTGTAAGAAAAAGCACTTTGGGAAATGTAGCGAGGATGTAACCTGCTACAAGTGTGGAAAGGTTGGACATTTTGCCAATGAATGTCCGAACAACAAAAGGATGTGTTTTGGGTGCAATGAAGAGGGGCATATTTTGAAAGACTGTCCGAAGAAGAAGGAGGCAGCTAGGCCCAACATTCCACCAAAGCCAAAGGCGAGAGCCTTCCAGATGACACTTGAGGCTGCTAAAGATGAAGCTGATGTCGCTTCAGGTACCTTTCTCGTAAACGAATTACCTGCTCAAATATTGTTTGATTCGGGAGCCAACTACTCCTTTATTTCGCATGAGTTTGGTAGAAAGCTAGCTTTGCCTGTTGATAGACTAGATAATGCTTTATTAGTCGAAGTAGCTAGTGGCAAGTTTGTACCTGTTAGCCATCGTATGAAAGACATCTTAATCGACCTTAATGGGAATAAGTTTCGCGAGGAATTATTGCCCATTGATCTTAATGGTTTCGACATCGTGTTGGGAATGGATTGGCTTAGCGCCAATGATGCCGAAATATTGTGCAAGAAGAAGATAGTTAAAGTAAACCCGCCTGGGAAAGATTCGTTTATGGTGTATGGGGACAAACACAAAGTGAATTCTGGAATCATTTCTCTAATGAAAGCCAGAAAGTGTTTGACCAAGGGATGTACATCATATTTAGCATTTGTGATTGATGATAAGAAAGAAAAGAAGGTGATGCAGAGCATTCCAGTGGTGTGTGAGTATCCGGAAGTGTTTCCTGAGGATCTTCCTGGATTACCACCTGATAGACAAGTGGAGTTCAGAATAGACTTGTTACCAGGAACCACGCCAATAGCAAAAGCACCTTATCGATTAGCACCGATGGAGATGAAGGAGCTAATGATGCAACTTCAGGAGTTATTGGACAAAGGTTTCATTAGACCTAGTTCATCGCCCTGGGGAGCTCCGGTGTTATTTGTGAAGAAGAAAGATGGAAGTATGAGAATGTGCATCGATTACAGAGAGTTGAACAAGGCAACAATAAAGAATAGATATCCGTTGCCGAGGATTGATGACCTTTTTGATCAATTGCAAGGTTCGAGCTATTTCTCGAAGATCGATCTAAGGTCAGGATATCATCAGCTAAAAGTAAGAGAGCAAGATATCGAGAAGACTGCATTCTGAACTAGATATGGACACTACGAGTTCTTGGTTATGTCGTTTGGACTAACCAATGCTCTGGCAGCGTTCATGGATTTGATGAATAGGGTTTGTAATCCTTTCCTTGATAAATCCGTGATAGTGTTCATAGACGACATTCTGATTTACTCGAAAAGCCAGGAGGAGCATGGCAGACACTTGCGAGAAGTGTTGTTAGTTTTGAAGAAGGAGAAGCTGTATGCGAAGTTCTCCAAATGTGATTTTTGGATTCGTGAAGTCCAATTCTTGGATCACGTGGTCAACCAAAAAGGGATAATGGTTGATCCAGCGAAGATCGAAGCTGTGATGAAGTGGGAACAACCGAAAAGTCCCACGGAGATTTGAAGCTTTTTAGGATTAGCCGGATATTACCGCAGGTTTATCCAAGGCTTTTCTTCGATTGCTACTCCGTTAACAGCTTTGACCCACAAAGGAGCTACTTATGCTTGGAGTGATAAGCATAAAAAAGCATTCGAGAAGTTAAAGAAGAAGCTATGCAAGGCACCGATACTTTCTCTACCCGATGGAGTTGAAGACTTTGCCATTTATAGCGATGCGTCTGGGGTTGAATTGGTTTGTGTTTTGACCCAAAGAGAAAAGGTGATAGCATATGCGTCTCGACAGCTGAAAGAGCATGAAAAGAATTACCCGACTCATGATTTGGAGTTGGCAGCGGTAGTTTTTGCTCTAAAAATATGGAGGCATTACCTCGATGGCATGAAGTGCAAACTTTTTACTGATCATAAGAGTCTCCAATATCTCTTTAATCAGAAGGAATTGAATATGAGGCAACGACGCTGGCTAGAATTACTTAAAGACTACGACTGTGAGATACTTTACCACCCCGGTAAAGCTAATGTTGTTGCTGATGCTCTCAGTCGGAAAGTCAATCTTGAAAGGAAAAGGCCAAGAGCGTTGAGAATTGAAGTTGTCTCGACCATTGTGGAAAGTATAAGGAAATCTCAAGAGGAAGCTTCTGAAAAGAATGACCGAAAGGAGGAACATTTGGGTAAAACGTTGGTGTTCGGTGTAAACAATCATGGACTGAAGGTATTCCAAGATCGTATTTGGGTACCTAAGTCAGGAGGAATTAGGGATCTTCTGATGGAAGAAGCTCACAAAACCATGTACTTGATTCATCCTGGTAGCACTAAAATGTATAGGGACCTGAAACCCTACTACTGGTGGCCGACGATGAAGCTTGATGTTGCAAAATATGTGGCCGAGTGTGTGACTTGTGTGAGAGTCAAGACACAACATCAGAAACCGTACATGAGTTTAGAACCATTGCCTGTGCCTATGGGTAAGTGGGAAGACATTGCTATGGATTTTGTCGCTAAACTACCCAGAACAAAGAATGGTCATGACATGATTTGGGTGGTCGTTGATCGATTCACTAAGAGTGCGCATTTCATAGCAGCCAAGGAGAAATGGTCTATGGAAAAGCTTGCGAATTCTTATGTAAAGGAAATTGTGAGGCTTCACGGTGTTCCGTTAACGATTGTATCGGATCGTGATAGCCGTTTCACCTCGAGGTTTTGGAAAAGTCTACAAGAGGAAATGGGTACCAAGTTATGTTTAAGCACAGCTTACCATCCGCAGACTGATGGTCAGAGTGAAAGAACAATACAAACACTTGAAGATATGCTGAGAGCATGTACCTTGGAATTCCTAGGTAATTGGGATGAACATTTACCTTTGGTAGAATTTTCCTATAATAACAGTTTTCACTCGAGCATTAAGATGGCACCTTATCAAGCTTTGTATGGACAGAAGTGTCGTACGCCGTCTTGTTGGCTTGAGGCTAGGGAAAAGCAGTTTATGGGACCGGAGATGGTTCATCAAACTGCTGAAAAGTTGAAAATAATTAGGGAAAGAATGTTAGCGACTCAAGATCGTCAAAAGAGCTATGCTGACAAGAAGCGAAGACCGGTGACTTTTGAGGTTGGAGATTCGGTTTTGCTTAAAGTCTCGCCGTGGAAGGGACTTATAAGATTTGGTAAAAGGGGAAAGTTGAGTCCAAGGTTTATTGGACCGTTTAAAGTTCTTTAGAGGATTGGGAACCAAGCTTACAAGCTCGAATTACCCGAAGAACTGAATGGAATTCACAACACATTTCATGTGTGTTATTTGAGGAAGTTCACGGGAGAAGTTCCCGATATAATTCCAATTTCTGAATTGAGAATTGATGAGAACAAAAGGTTGATTGAAGTTCTGGGATTTCCACTTTTAGCAATGTAATAGTCTAGGTTAACCTTTGTAACCTGTTTTGAAATAATAAGATTGTATTATTTGAGTATTATGTGTTTTGGTGCTTAATTGCTTAATTATGTGGTTTGATTAATTAAGAATAAAAATAAGCGTCAAAATTTAAGTGTAAAATAAACTTAATATCTTTGAATAATGTTGTAGTAGTTGAAACGAGGTTTCCAAATATATATAGAACGCCCAAATCTAACTTCGTATGAGGAAGTTATGATTTATCGAAGTTTCGGCTTAGCGGTGTGCAGCCCGAAATACTCGATTTGAGATCAAGCGGTTTATAGCCGAAGCACTCTAAACGAGGATCGAAGGTCTCGTTGTTGGTATCGAAGCGATGAAAAGTTAGGCGAGAACGGACTTCAAACGAAGAAGTTATGAATTTATAACGAAGTTTTTATGTCGCGGCCTATTAAAATTAAATAATAAAAATAAAGTCGAAATTAGCCGACGAAGTCTAAACGAAAGTTGTAGAGCGTAGTCTCACCTTCGCGTGGATATAAATAACGTCGAAAACGGAGTTCGTATGAAGAAGATATGAATTTCCGAAGTTTATTAAATAATTTGTAATTAAATTTAATTGGAAATTCGGAAGCATTATCCGAAGGTGAGTCACCGATCTGATCCGAGGTACGCCCCGCGTACTCCGAAGGTGTCGACATCGCAGAAGTGGCTACGGATGACGCATGCCATGACGACTTCGGACCAGTACGCCCCGCGTACAGGCGTACGCCCCGCGTACTCCGAGGCTCCAGCCTCCTATAAATAGGATCCAAAGGCAGTCGAGTCTTTTGTCAATTTCCTCTCATCTCTCTCCCGTTTTGCATCGTTTTGCGTGCCAGAAATATCCCGAAGCCCCGATATTATTCCCGAGTCCCGAGTCAAGTCCCAAGATCCCGAAGATCCCGAGAAGTGCGGTTCCCGAGCCGAAGCTCTGCCCGCGAGAAGTTCGATTTTTGTGAAGATCTTTCAGATCTGCTGAGGATTACTACTTCTGCAAGCCGTAGTGCTGTCCGATCATCTTCTGATCAAGTGAGTGTATACTACCTTTCATATACACGATAATAATACAAGTATGGTTCGAGTGTATTAAGTATATTGATATTTATAGGTGTGAGTGTGTAGTTACTTTCTTCTAACGCATAATTATGAATTATTTTATACGGGATACGTATTATGTGTATAATTTTGTGGTTATGTGTGTGAATGTGTATTCACTTTCTTCTAACTCATAGATATGATTTATTCTCTATGAGATATGTGTTATGTGTGTGTGCCTCATCTGTTATGTGAAATATGTGTTGATTAAAGCAAGCTATACAGGTTTTTAAACTATGTATACAAATTGTATAATTTTGATCTACTAATATGTTGGGTAGAACATGGGTAGATAGTTGGTGTGTAATAAACAGATGAGAGGCCTCGTTGTTGTTTGATTTAGTCATCTAGCGGAGTTTAGATGACGACCACATACTTTTCTAGATAGTCTTGTGGAAACATTAGCAGGTTCGCCACCTGTAGGTGTTAATGAACTTGGGTGTTCATTCGCTGTACTCCATCCCCCTCATGGTTGCCTTATTTGACTTCTATTGCTGAGGTACCCCCGAAGCATGTGTTGTCGCCCCGATGAAATATTCTTAGACTAGGTCCCTTATGTTAGTTGTCTTAGGTACATAAAGTGAGAATAACGGGAATGGGTAATTGGGTTATTATTGGTTGGTGAAAATTAAATATGATTATTTATTGTGGGTTGAAAACCCTATATGCTCACCAGGCTCCCAAGCCTGACCCACTCAGTTTTAATTGTATTACAGGAAGTGGTGCAAGGGCATGAGATGGATGAACCATCAGTTGTTTTGATTACAAGTCTGCATATGTTTATATTTGTTGAATGACTTGTAATGTATTCGTTTATGCTTATTGTTCTGTATCGGAACATGACACCCCGAGTTTTGATATTAATGAAAACACATTTCTTTTATGAAATGCTTTGGTAAACATTGTTTTATCATGTTTTGTTTTTGGGAACAAATTCCACAACTCTTTCAAATCAAAAGGATTTACTCTGAAAATATTTTAAAACCATAAATGAAAATCGGTCTTTTCTGGCGGAGATTTTGGGGATGTCACAGATTCTGAGTCTATAGCGCCCTAGTCACATGTAATTATGGTGTATCCACTTAGCAACTATTGTCCTACCAGTAACGACCCTTTTAGTGCTCACATATGTAGTTAGTGGTATACAGAATACTCCTATAGTATTCTTGTTCTAACGTTATTGTGGTAGTGTTGGTAAGTTTTAGACTTATTGCAACATCACAACCAAACTTAGGTACATGCTAGTCACTCCCAGAAAAATGTAGTTGATCAGGCTACATCCCCCCAGATGTGACAATATGTCTCTAAGCCCAATTGTGCTGTCCAACAATCTTAATACTTTTGTTCTGTTCTGGTGCGATATTGACTTCTATGTTTTATAGAGGTGTGCGTATATATACTTAGTTAAATCTTTTAAATACTTAACAGTATATATTCTTGGTCAGAGTGTTTTAGTCCCGAAGTGTTTATAGTTCTTATATCTTTTATAGGTTGATATACTTGATTCACTATAAACAATGCTCTGATACCAATCTGTCACACCCCAAAACCGATAACGGCGGAATACGTTTCAGGGTGGAGGACGTCATGTACAGTATCATCACAATTGCGTAATAGTAAAAACAAGAAACATACAACCATTACATTACATAGTGAGTTTAGTTACAAGAGTGTTCTGTAAAGTTTCAATAGACACCAAAAGTAATACCAAAATAAGAGATGGATCTTGTAAGCTCCATCTTCTCCAAAATGTTGCACATGTACCTGTCTATCTTTGACCTGAGGATACAAGTTATTTTGAAAACGAGTATCAGCATAAAGCTAGTGAGTTCATAAGAATTTAGTGTGAATTTTGTATAAAATGTATTAGAACGTATAGTGTGAAAAACTGCCATTTACTTTTATAAGTAGTAGAAAACCCTAGAAAATCCTATATTTTCCAGAAAATACGTCGTAAGTGAAAAACTCTAAGTTATATGTAAGTTTAATCATTGAAAATTGTTTGTTGTAAAGGTGTGGTACTAAAATCCCCAGTATGTAATGTAGATAGAGGGAAAAGTTATGCCTGTTGACAGTGATAGTGGTGCGAACTTCCATTAGTAATAGATACTTATTTACTTCGGGATATTAACTGAGACTTTAGTCTCAATATTTTAGTGTGGATGTAGTGTATTCCTTTTATGTGACCAATAGTGTGAGTAATAGAGGATCCCATGACCTTCCCGATCATACACAGTGTAGTGAAATAGTGCCATCCCTGGGCCTGCGCGGCTCGGACTGAGGTTAACAGTCGGGATATAATAGTGTCTGCCCCATATAGATCTATACATGTAGCGTCGCCTTCCTTTCGGAAAGCTCTGGTCACAGTATGTAGCACGTAGAGTATCTTGTAGAGAGTTAGTGTGTTATCTTCCGGATTAGTGCTTTCTCTTGTAATATAGTGTAGTAGTCTTTTATATAGTTCATAGTGTGTTCACTTATTCATGTATCGTTTTGTGATAGTATGAATTATAATACGTGTAGTAATAGCGGTAACAAGTAGTAGTGGCCTTAACTATACCTATTATAGTTAAATTAGTGTTTATGGTTCTTGGCAATTAAGTAATATAGGCAACGAATGAGATGAAAATGCTCATATCTAACACCAATATACATGATATATAACTAAGAAATCAACGACAGTCGGACGGATAACAACTGCCCTAAGCCCACATCAAACAAGAACAGGAAATAAGGCGAGCTATCGGTCCTAAGTCCTTCAAGTCTTACTTATATAACTATATTAGTGTAGATACATTTTATAAGAAAAGTAACTTAAACACAGTTTGAAAGTAATTTAATAACAAGTTAACAAGAGAATGGATTTAGATATTGAAACTAGCTTAGTTCACAAAGCAGTTGTATAAAATGTAAGATTCGTTTATAAAGCATAGTGATAAATCACATGTGATTGAACTACGGGTAGTAAATCACATGTGATTCACTTCCATAAAAATGTATATTTGACTTGTATCCCCCCCCCCCCCTAAAACATATGAAAACATTAGAAAGGTTCATTAAGGGGTATAAACTCACCTGAAATCGAGTAAATCAGGTAAATCGGGTGAAAGTGTCGGTTGAGCGTTTGGTGTCAATTAAAGACTTGTACACCTTTTAAGACCCTACTAACATATGAGATATATGTTTTACAAGAAATTAGTTACTTATACTCTTTATTAAAACATTTACATATCCTAAAATCGATTCGAGGTCTTATGAGTTAGAAGTGGTTCTCGGGGATTGTACAAGGCCAAAAGGGGTACTAAGGGGGGTCCAAGAGTTTACTCCCTTGGAGTTTACGGCCCAAAGGCCACTCCTTGGGAGTTTACGGCCGTAAGCCTCATGGCTTAGCCATGAACTCTTGTTCACTCTCCAATTTTGATGTTTAAGCCCTTAAATCAATCCCTTAAATTTTCTAGTGAAGGTCTAGGGCTAATTAGGGGGTTTAAACCCTCATTTGGTGAGGTTTGGGGGAGTTTACGGTCCTAGCTTGTGCTTGGGCTGTAAACTCTAAATTACCCCTCAAAATGTGATGTTTAATGGCCCCAAACTCGAAATGGTATTTCCTAAAATCATATCTCAAGCCTAAACATGCATTGGAAGGGTTTTGGGGCATGTTTACATGGAAAAAGGATGTTTACGGCCTAAGCATGTGCTTGGGCCGTAAACCCTTCTTAATGCCCTAAAACTTATGGTTTTTGATGTTAAAACACTCCTAGGTAAAACCCCTAACTAGTATCCAAGCTTATAAGAAGGAAATTTGGGACTTTTTGGCACATTTTGGGTGTTTACGGCCTAAGGAGCTTCTTAGGCCGTAAACTCCTTTTCCATGTCCATATCATGTGATTTTTGAGTTATAAAGACAATATTGTATGTTTAGAACAAGTTAGGGTTGAAGATCTTACATTTAGGAGCCGAAAATTACGGTTTTGGTGCCGAAAACGAGCTAGAGGGAGAAAGTAGTGAGAGAGAAAGAGTGTTTGAGTGGTAGAAAGCTTTCAAGAGGTGTCCACTCTCTTTATATATGCCTTGGGTATTGCACCCGGTACACGACTACCCGATGCTAAAGTTTAACGGGGTTTAAACTTTTTACTCGGGTTAAGTGGTTGAATAATATAACTCTATTCCATTAAATGTAAATAACATTAACGGGTTATATTTAATTTACTATGATAGTGATCACATGAAATGTAAATAAATGATCAAATGTCCATTTATTTTACGACTCCAAATTACGGAACTTTTGTAAATGTCATGTTCCGTTAGCGGAAACGGAATTATATAACAGAATAACGTTGGGTTGTCACACTATACAACTTGCATGATTCCAAGTTTCTATCCAACTGAAACTTGGGTGATGAGAATTTTTCCTTATTTGGTAAATTTAGACACTACCACAAATGAAAGAATCAAATTCATATTTCCACTCTTGCTCTTAATGGAATCTTATAAGCAACACAGATTTTCACAAATGCCATTGTAAGGATATTTTAAAATAAATAAAATCAAAAGATTTACCTTTTATTTTAAAATTTCAGGAAAAACTTATCCTTACAATCCATATGAAAACTTGTTGTTATCTATTCCTAATCAAAATATCATAACTCCTAAGAAGTAGCTCAAGAATCCGATCTTCAAACTATGCGATAGAAATCGATCTACGCGATCAGATTCAGCATATTCTTTCATTAAGTTTCTTCACTTTTCTTTGATTCTTAAAACATCAACATGTGACCCAGTCACATCATGTATCAAGATTCTCAGAATAGAAACTTAGCAGAGTTAGATAGTGGACTATACCTGAAGTAGAGTCAAACTTATTGACTTTAACATCCTTAGGTAAATTTGGTAGCTTCGCAACCAATGCCCCTTTCTTTGGCAATATAAACATATGGACACTTTGGTAATGGGACTATCTCAGACTTAGCTTTTCTCTTTCCTATTTGGTCAACCGAGTTGACTATGGCCGATCCCTTTCCATTGGGAAGAGAATGTTTTTTTTGGATTTCCAGTGTCATCATTGTCAATGTCCATAAAGTTTTTAGGAAGTCGATCTTAGCAAATAGATAAGATCATTAAGGGTCTTGTCATAGTCTGTTTCATAGGTGTTCCAAAAGAACTCACTACGTGACTTAGAAAGTAGTTGAGCCACCAAATTTCTCAAGACTTTGACACCCAACTCTCTCGGCTTGTCAATATGTGACTACATCTCCAAGATATGATCACACATAGACCTTTGCTTGCCAATAGGGCTTGAGTGACCTTAAACTGTTCAGGAACTTCTGGGTTAGGGAGAATAATTGGAGGAGGTGAAAGAAGTATGATTTCCATGGGACATCATCTTTGTCACACCCCGAAACCGATGGCAGAAACGTTCTGGCGCGGAGGACGTCATGTAAAGTATCACAACCAATGTACATAGTAAGCATAGTAAACACAACCATTACATTATATAGAGATATTTACATATGTTTGAAAACAAAGAAATACATGTTTTATAGATACATTAGCTTGAACAAAAGTAAAGACGTGACTTCTATATGCTCGCTCTTCTCCAAAAGATTGCGGGATACCTGTCTAATGAGAACCTGAGAATACAAGCAGTTTTAAAAATATCAGCATAAAGCTGGTGAGTTCATAAGCGGTTGGTTTCTGCAAAAGAACATGTTTTCTTTGGTTTTCTAAAAAGGTTGTTTATCCAAGAAAATCCCATATTTTCTTATGTGAAAAGTTTAGTTATCCAATGTTACATAGTTTGGTTAAGAACAATTAATTTATCCCAGGAAAAACCCTTATTTTCCTAAAAGTTAGTGGTTGGTTATAGATTCGTAATGCGGTGTACAAGTATCTAACATACTTGTAGCGTTAATGAAGTATTCTGAAAACCTGGTTATCCTTGAAAAGTGCGTTAGTTTTAACACGTATATAAAACTAGTAGGTGGTAAATTAATTCCTAAGGTTATTAATTTACTAAGTTCATTATTACTTAAAAGTAAATCTCTATTATCTAAGTTTACGAGTTCTATAACCATACGATAAACTAGATATGGCAAAAGGAAGGCAGTATCATTTATGACTTTTGTCACCCGTAGACCTGCCGGTCCCACTGTAGCTAGCAGCAAGGTGTGTGGTAGTCAGCCCCGTATAGATCTGTACACTCAAGTCACGCTCTCTTTCAAAGAGATTCTGGTTACAGGGGCGGTCCTCCACTCGCGTATCTCTGGGAGTGTTACAGAGGACGTGTCACCAATCTTAAGAATAACAAATTTACAAGTAATAATGCAGAAAATCCTGTTTTGGATTCTAGTTACAAAGGTGGTCCTCCACTCACGTATCTCTGCGGAGTGTTATAGAGGACGTGTCTAAAGTTCTAAGAATAATGATTTTAACAGTAAATAAATATGGAAAATCATTTGTGAGATATAAAATATAACATTTTATAATAAGTTTCGCAATTAGTTTGAAAATTAACTCTGCAAGTCAAACGGTTGGTTAATATGGTTTCCAGTGTTAAAAGCATACGGAATATGAAACATTTCAAATGAAATAATAAGTTGAGTACAAGATTTCCTTGTACTTTTGCTTGTATTCCCCCCTGAAAACATTGAAAACACGGAAAAAGGTGTAGGGGTATGAACTCACCAGACGAGAAATGTGTTGGCTAGGATGCTAAGTGTCAGTTCAGGGCATGAACAAGCGCAAGGTTCCTATGTAATATGAAGAGATAAATAATTGTTTCTAATTAGACATTGAACTACTAATTAAGTAAGAATATACACTCTGAGGCGCGAAAACACTTCAATTCAAGTGTTAGGAGTGGTCTGGGTTGCAGCTAAGGAGGTGTAAGGTCTAGATATGGAGTTTCCTCTTCAAGAGTAAACTCCTAAGGGAGATTACGGCCTAATGACCATATCCCCATGAGTTTACAGTCGTAAACTCATGGTTGGTGTGTTCTTCGATGCTTAATGGTCTTATAACACTTGTGGAATTTGGCTAGGATCAATTCTAAGGCATTGGAAGGGATTAAACCATCAAATGGACCATTATGGGGAGTATATGGCAGTAAACATAGAGTTTACAGCTGTAAACTCTTACTTACCCTTTTCTTTTGTGTTTTGGTGGTCCTAGGTTAAGCACAGGTGGTTCTAGTCCAAAGTACAAGCCATGGAAGGAAGTTAGGGCACCATTTGACAACTTTATAGGAGTTTACGGCCCAGGAACCATTCCTTGGGGGGTTTACGGCCGTAATCTCCTAAGGAGGTGGTTTCTTTCATGTTTAAGGTCCCTAACGCAATGGTGGTTGATTCTAGACATTATTCCAAGGCATAGGAGGTGTTTAAGGGGCATCTTAACACCTTAAATGGTGTTTACGACATTAGAAGGGGTGTTTACGGTCCAAGCATGCTCTTGGAATGTAAACTCATGTTTACTCCCTAAATATTAAGTTTTTGGTGTTCAAAGTCCATTCATGCAAGTCCCTAAGTCATAACTAAGCACTAGAAGTGATTTGGAAGGGTTTTGGAGCTCTAAAACCCCATTTAAGTGTGTTTACGGTTTGGGGTTGTTCTAGGGCCCTAAACATAAGTCTTTGGTCCTTTTGGATGATTTAGACACGGATTTGTAAGCTAAACAATCTAAACTATAAGCTAGGATGGATTACCTACCGATTTGGAGCTTGAAATGGGTGATTTTTGGATCAAAGTTTGGGTTTGTAGAGAGAGAGAGTAGTGAGAGAGAGTGAAAAAGCTTCAAATGAGATCCTCTCAACTTTATATATGGTTTGAGTTTGAGACCCGATGGAAATCTACCCGATACTGACGTTAAACGAGGCTTATGGTCGTATCTGATTTAGTTGTCGTAACCCGACGTGGTCGAAACTAAAAAATTTCAAATTAAAAATTGGGATGTTTTAAAGTGTTTCAAATGGGTTTGGACACTCACGAGATCATAATAAAGGTCTCAATTTAATTAACTTGACCCAAAAGTTAACGTAAAAATTGGAATACAAACGGTTTTATTAACGGGAACGGTCTATAGTGACGAAATAAATTACGGGTTGTCACATTATCCCCCCCCCCCCCATTAGAGGGAATTTCGTCCCGAAATTTAGATTTAAGATACAAATCATGGATTTGGAAAGAGATGCGGATATTTCTGTTTCATCGAGTCTTCTCACTCCCAAGTGAACTCGGGTCCCTGCTTGTCATTCTAGCGAACCTTCACTATCGGGATACGACTTTGTTTCGTACGTTTTATCTCTCGATTCATGATTTCGATTGGTTCTTCCAAGAAGTTCAGGTTTTCGTTGATTTTGATCTCATCAAGAGGGATCACAAGGATTTCATCGGATAAACACTTTTTAAGATTAGAGACATGGAAGACAGGATGGATGTTGCTAAGCTCTTGAGGTAGTCGGAGTTTGTAGGCTACGGGACCGATCCTAGCGAGGGTCTCGAAAGGTCCTATGTACCTCGGGTTAAGTTTTTTCGCGCTTTCCAAAGTATATCATGCCTTTCCAGGGTGAGACCTTCAACAAGACACGATTTCCAACCTGGAATTCCAAGGGTTTTCGTCGTTTAACGACGTAACTCTTTTGTCTGTCTTGGGAAGTTTTCAGTCGTTCTCGGATTTGGATGCTCTTCTTGGTGGTTTCGCGGATGATTTCAGGACTAGTGAGAGCACTGTCAGGGACTCGACTCTTAACTAGCTGTGTGTACCCTACCTCGGCCTAGCACAGAGGGGATCTACACTTACGACCGTAGAGGGCTTCGAACTGGGCAGCCTTGATGTTGGTGTGGTAGTTGTTGTTATACGAGAACTCGATCAAAGGTAAATGGGTGTCCCACGACTTTCCGAAATCAATGACATATGCTCTCAACATGTCTTCTAAGGTCTGGATAGGTCTCTCACTCTGTCCATCTATCTGAGGATGATAAGCTGTACTCATATCCAGCTTAGTTCCAAGAGCTTTCTGAAGGGACTGCCAAAACCTTGAGGTAAACCTGCTATCTCGATCGGATATAATGGACTCAAGTACACCATGTAGTCGGACTATCTCTTGAACGTAGATTCACATGAGTCTTTCCGTCTTGAATGGTTCTTTAAATCGAAAGGAAGTGAGCGGATTTTGTCAAATGATCGAAAATTACCCAAATGGTATTGTACCCACTTGGAGATTTGGGTAACTTGGTGATGAAATCCATAGTAATCATCTCCCATTTCTATCTGAATATCTCGGGCTGCTGGAGTAGACCCGAGGGCTTTTGACTGAGTTTCTCGAATCTGTGCGGATAAGTGGGAATGGATGGTCATTGTCAATGTCTTCGCCTTGTTACTTGAGCTTTCCTTTCGGCTAAGGGCATCTGCTACCACATTGGCCTTGCCGGGATGGTAGCGGATTTCGCACTCATAAACACTGAGCAACTCTACCCATCGTCGTTGCCTCATGTTTAAGTCTGTCTGATCGAAGATATGTTGCAGGCTTTTATGGTCGGTGAAGATCGTGCACTTGGTTCCGTAAAGATAATGTCTCCATATCTTTAGTGCGAAGACCACTTCTCCTAACTCCAAGTCGTGAGTCGTATAGTCAACTTCGTGTGCCTTCAGCTATCTTAAGGCATAAGCGATAACCTTTCCTCTCTGCATAAGCACACAGCCTAAGCCCTGATTGGACGCATCGCAATAGACGACGAAATCCTCTGTCCCTTTGGGCAGGGACAGGATAGGTGCGCTGCACAAGGCTTGCTTTAACGTTTGGATTGAGGTATCTTGCTTTTCACTCCAACAAAAGGGCACACCTTTCTGTGTCAGAGTGGTTAGGGGGGTTTGGCGATTCTGGAAAAATTCTGAATGAATCTGCGATAGTAGCCTGCGAGACCCAAGAATTGACGGATTTCTTTGGGTGTCTTCGGTGTCGACCAATTCTCTATCGCCTTGATTTTGGACGGGTCCACGTGTATACCCTCCCCGCATACCACGTGACCAAGGAAAGCTACCTTCCGAATCCAGAATTCACACTTGGATAATTTCGCATACAGCTTCTCTGATCTAAGTGTTTCCAACACTAACCTCAAGTGTTGTTTGTGATCTTCTTCGCTTCTGGAATAGACAAGTATGCCGTCAATGAAAACGATGACGAACTTGTCCAGAAAGGGACGACACACCCGGTTCATCAGGTCTATGAACACTGCCGGTACGTTGGTTAGACCGAAGGCTATCACTACGAACTCGTAGTGACCATACCGAGTCCTGAATGTTGTCTTGGAAACATCATTCTCGTGAACTCACAACTGATGGTACCCTGATCTAAGGTCTATCTTCGAGAAATAACTGGCTCCCTGAAGTTGATCGAAAAGGTCGTCTATTCGAGGAAGAGGATATCGGTTTTTGACGGTCAATTTGTTCAACTCGCGGTAGTCTATACACATCCGAAAGGATCCATCTTTCTTCTTCACAAATAGTATCGGGGCTCCCCAGGGTGAGGAACTCGGTCTGATGAATTCTTTACTAAGTAGCTCATTTAGTTGATTGGATAACTCCTGCATTTCTACTGGCGCTAAGCGATATGGAGATTTGGCTACAGGATTAGCTCCAAGAATTAGGTCGATGTGAAACTCGACTTGACGTTCGGGAGGAATTCCCGGGAGCTCTTCGGGAAAGACATCAGGAAAGTTGCAGACTTCGGGGATGCTCTCGAGGTGTTTAACTTCCTTTTTCTCGTTGATTGCATGAGCTAGAAATGCGTAACACTCTTTTCGTAGAAGCTTTTGGGCTTTGATGCATGAAATGATGCAAAGGTTGGAACTAAGTTTATCACCGTAGATCGTGAGTCTGACCAGAAGGAAGGTTGAGACGGATGGATTTTTCATAACAAAGGATATCGGCATGATTGGGACTCAACCAATCCATGCTAATAATAACATCAAAGCTCTTTAGGGAAACTAGCATTAGGTTAATGGGAAAAGAATGATCATTCAAGGTAAGGGTACAGCCTATGAATATATTGTTAGCGTTCTCTTTCTCACCGTTAGCCATCTCGATGGTAAATGTTTCGGTTAATGGTTGGGGATTATGTTTAAGAGATGTTTGAATGAATGGTTAACAAAAACTTCTTTAGCACTAGAATCGAAAAGGATGCGGGCATAAGAGTTGTTGGGAAAGAACGTACCCGTAACGACGGTGGGATCGGCGACTGCCTCCTCCTGCTTTATAGTCAGAACTATCCCGACGTTGTTGGTGGTTGTTGCTCTTGGGCAGTTTCACTTGAAATGCCCGATTTCACCGCACTCATAACAGGCTTGATCGGCACTCGCTCCGGAAGCTTGATTGGTTGGTTGAGCTGGTGCTCTACAGTTTCGTGCAAGGTGACCCTTCTTGCCATAGTTGTTGCAGATCAACTCACGGCATGGGCCAGGGATACGATGGTGGTAACTGCACCTTTTGCACCAAGGGAGGTTACCAGCATACCTATTGGTAGGTGCTTGAGATGTAGGCACAGCGACAGGAGTAGTAGTAGCTTGGACTGCCACAGATTTGTGCTTCTTGGAGGGCCCTTGCGAACTCTGACCCTTTCGCTTTCTCCAGAAAATCTTCTTACTCTTACTACACTCATCCCGGTGCCCCTGATCACCTTCATGATTTTGGGGATGAGTGTTACTTCCTGGTCCACCGGACCCACCAGGGTTCAGGTGCGCCATTGCAGCCGTCACTACAGCAGTAACAGCTGCCTGAAATATGACAGGGTCGAATTGAGAAGGATGCGGTGGCGGAGGGTTGTTGTTCCTTAAGCTGGGTCCTTTCTTTGGAGGCATATTGATCTAAAGTGATTAGGAAAAAGAGGATGGGAAGTCCTCTGAATCGAACAATGAGATATGAAACAAAAGATATCTCATTATGACAGATAAAGTGTTCTACTAAGCGATAATATATAGGAAAGATACCGAAACAAGGGAATTTATCGCTAAGGAAAGAATGAGTAGCAACACTTGGAATGAATTTCTACAACGTATTCGGCTTTGGCTAAAATACTCCTATAGTATTTTATGGTTTATTGCGCCGATGATTTATTGTTTGGATATTTGGAGGTTTTAGGCATGCTGCACACCACAGTCACTCCCAAGCACATGTTGGTCATGTCTCGAATGAATATAGTTGATCAGGCTATATTGACCCTAGACACGACTACATAACTGCCCAAGTTTAACCGCAACATACAACACCCAATTACTTATGTTTTGTTCTACCCGTAATTACGGTTTCTGGCAGTTAGGTATTCTTGTATACTTTTAGTTCAGAGCACTTCGGCCCCTTAGTGTTTATAGTTATATACCATGTAAGATTCGGTATACTTAGTTCACTATAAACAAGGGCTCTGATACCAGTCTGTCACACCCCGAAACCGATGGCGGAAACGTTCTGGGGCGGAGGACGTCATGTAAAGTATCACAACCAATGTACATAGTAAGCATAGTAAACATAACCATTACATTATATAGAGATATTTACATATGTTTGAAAACAAAGAAATACATGTTTTATAGATACATTAGCTTGAACAAAATTAAAGACGTCACTTCTATATGCTCTGTCTTCTCCAAAAGATTGCGGGATACCTGTCTAATGAGAACCTGAGAATACAAGCAGTTTTAAAAATATCGGCATAAAGCTAGTGAGTTCATAAGCGGTTGGTTTCTGCAAAAGAACAAGTTTTCTTTGGTTTTCTGAAAAGGTTGTTTATCCAAGAAAATCCCATATTTTCTTATGTGAAAAGTTTAGTTATCCAATGTTACACAATTTGGTTAAGAACACTTAATTTATCCTAGGAAAAACCCTTATTTTCCTAAAAGTTGTTGGTTGGTTATCGATTCGGAATGCGGTGTACAAGTATCTAACGTACTTGTAGCGTTAATGAAGTATTCTGAAAACCTGGTTATCCTTGAAAAGTGCGTTAGTTTTAACACGTATATAAAACTAGTAGGTAGTAAATTAATTCCTAAGGTTATTAATTTACTAAGTTCATTATTACTTAAAAGTAAATCTCTATTATCTAAGTTTGCGAGTTCTATAACCATACGATAAACTAGATATGGCAAAAGGAAGGCAGTATCATTTATGACTTTTGTCACCCGTAGACCTGCCGGTCCCACTGTAGCTAGCAGCAAGGTGTGTGGTAGTCAGCCCTGTATAGATCTATACACTCAAGTCACGCTCTCTTTCTAAGAGATTCTGGTTACAGGGGCGGTCCTCCACTCGCGTATCTTTGTGGAGTGCTACAGAGGACGTGTCACCAATCTTAAGAATAACAAATTTACAAGTAATAATGCGGAAAATCCTGTTTTAGATTCTAGTTACAAAGGTGGTCCTCCACTCACGTATCTCTGTGGAGTGTTACAGAGGACGTGTCTAAAGTTCTAAGAATAATGATTTTAACAGTAAATAAATATGGAAAATCATTTGTGAGATATAAAATATAACATTTTATAATAAGTTTCGCAATTAGTTTGAAAATTAACTCTGCAAGTCAAACGTTTGGTTAATATGGTTTCCAGTGTTAAAAGCATACGGAATATGAAACATTTCAAATGAAATAATAAGTTGAGTACAAGATTTCCTTGTACTTTTGCTTGTATTCCCCCCTGAAAACATTGAAAACACGGAAAAAGGTGTAGGGGTATGAACTCACCAGACGAGAAATGTGTTGGCTAGGATGCTAAGTGTCAGTTCAGGGCTTGAACACATGCAAGGTTCCTATGTAATATGAAGAGATGCATAATTGTATCTAATTAGACATTGAACTACTAATTAAGTAAGAATATACACTCCGAGGCGCGAAAACAGTTCAATTCAAGTGTTAGGAGTGGTACGGGTTGCATCTAAGGAGGTGTAAGGTCTAGATATGGAGTTTCCTCTTCAAGAGTAAACTCCTAAGGGAGATTACGGCCTAATGACCATATCTCCATGAGTTTACGGTCGTAAACTCATGGTTGGTGTGTTCTTGGATGCTTAATGGTCTTATAACACTTGTGGAATTTGGCTAGGATCACTTCTAAGGCATTGGAAGGGATTAAACCATCAAATTGACCGTTATGGGGAGTATATGGCAGTAAACATAGAGTTTACGGCCGTAAACTCTTACTTACCCTTTTCTTTTGTGTTTTGGTGGTCCTAGGTTAAGCACAAGTGGTTCTAGTCCAAAGTGCAAGCCATGGAAGGAAGTTAGGGCACCATTTGACAACTTTATAGGAGTTTACGGCCCAGGAACCACTCCTTGGGGGTTTTACGACCCTAATCTCCTAAGGTGGTGGTTTCTTTCATGTTTAAGGTCCCTAACACAATGGTGGTTAATTCTAGACATTATTCCAAGGCATAGGAGGTGTTTAAAGCGCATCTTAACACCTTAAATGGTGTTTACGGCCTTAGAAGGGGTGTTTACGGTCCAAGCATGCTCTTGGAATGTAAACTCATGTTTACTCCCTAAAAATTAAGTTTTCGGTGTTCAAAGTCCATTCATGCAAGTCCCTAAGTCATAACTAAGCACTAGAAGTGATTTGGAAGGGTTTTGGGGCTCTAAAACCCCATTTAAGTGTGTTTACGGTTTGGGGTTGTTCTAGGGCCCTAAACATAAGTCTTTGGTCCTTTTGGATGATTTAGACACGGATTTGTAAGCTAAACAATCTAAACTATAAGCTAGAATGGATTACCTACCGATTTGGAGCTTGAAATGGGTAATTTTGGATCAAAGTTTGGGTTTGTAGAGAGAGAGAGAGAGAGTAGTGAGAGAGAGTGAAAAAGCTTCAAATGAGATCCTCTCAACTTTATATATGGTTTGAGTTTGAGACTCGGTGGAAATTTACCCGATACCGAGGTTAAACGAGGCTTATGGTCGTATCCGATTTAGTTGTCGTAACCCGACGTGGTCGAAACTAAAAAATTTCCAATTAAAAATTGGGGTGTTTTAACGTGTTTCAAATGGGTTTGGACACTCACGAGATCATAATAAAGGTCTCAATTTAATTAACTTATCCCAAAAGTTAACGGAAAAATTGGAATACAAACAGTTTTATTAACGGGAACGGTTTACAGTGACGGAATAAATTACGGGTTGTCACAATCTTCATTTAGGAAAGCTTGTTTCAAGAGATTTGGGAAGATCATAAATGTCTAAACCAGACATCTTTTGGGAGATATTCAAGATAGTTGATTTAAAGTCCTTAATATAACACCCAATATGAAATATTAAGGCTAGGACCCAACACAATACTTTTATAACCTGGAAGAGGGATGTCGTAATCCAAGCTATAAAATATTTGAAGGTAGGCGAATGACGATTCACCAATTTCCACCATGAAAACAAAATATATATTATTAGGTTTTAATTGGTTTTTGAAACTCCTAGATCTTTGAGATTCATTAGACTGCTCAATGGCATGCTTCAATCTTGAGTGTGCCCTTCAGGTTTTGTGACTGGGATGCCGAGGATAACAAAACAAGGTGTGAAGTAACCATGCAAATTACTTGGTACCCTTAAGTGTTTACCCCTCAATCGATGTGCCGATTAACCACACACGCTCCATCGATACTATGATAAACATTAAGTTAGCCTTTTGATGGAGCTTGAATTCTAGGTGTATTTGGCCTTAAAGAGCTTAGCCCCAATAATGTGGAAGCCTCAAATGAAATCACAACACACCATGGACAAAGGATGAACTTGAGAGAGAATTCCATGCACACAAAAAACACCATGAACTCTAAAAAAGATACAACTGACGATTTTGGGCAATGAAGTATTTATTTATATGTGGGATTTCTAGGGTCATGGATATAACCCAAATCCATACCCATGGGTTTTATGCTCCATGGTTCAAGTGCCCTAACTCTTTATGTATCCATACATAAACTTGGTCCAACATGGATCATAAGCTCAACACATATAAATACAACTAATTATCATAATTAGTCCTCATAGATTTAATTAGTCTTTTTCGACCACTAAATTAATTCCAAACTAATTCTTGATCAATACTAATTAAAACATATGATTTCATATTAATATATTATTACTTATAATATATTAATAAACCATAAATAACCTTCTCTCAAAAGTCCATCCTAACAAATTGTCCTGATGATATGCAACCCATACAGACCATGCTACTCTCGGGTCGAATACATACCAATAATAGTTATGCGCTTAGACACCTAATCCAATAGATGTTGCACTAAAACTTCTCTTTCTCATCTTGAGGAATGTCTTTCACATCATTCACGAGCTGATTGTACTCCTTTTGAGTTTTGACAATATTTGAAGTGCTTGAGTGAGCAAACGGTCCAACTGTGATTGCTTCCCAGATCAAGTACCCATTATCCTCTGAGCCGATCACATAATCTTCAAAGTGGTGCATCCAAACATCATAATCCTGAGTGTATAAGATTGGAATCCTTGTCGTTGATCCAATACTGTTAGAGATGTTGATTGGATTGGTTTGCGAATCATCCATAGACATTGTGATGATGTTTGATCGATAACTTGTTTAAGATCAGACTTGTAATTTATCGTTAGAGTTAGATCGATAATTAATGAGATACGCCAATTTGGAATGACGACTCAATTAATATCAATCAATGCGGAGAACCCTAATAATTTCTTCAACAAAAGAGATGTGTATGAATTACACAGCCTCCTGCTCTGATACCAATTGATGAGAATAAATATCCAGATCGTTTAGATCTTTTACAGCTATATTGACATAGAACAAACAATTCAAACACAATACGATTAAGAACACAATATGGAATCAGTATGAAGCTTATGATTCAAATATAGTCACGCCTCAGCAGAGCTCGATAAAGAATTTCCACTATAGAGCGAGCTAGGGTTTACAATACTTTGATGAGAAAGTTAATAAAAGCATTAATAACTAAGGATGCATGCATGCACCTTAAATACTAAAACCCTAGAATAAAAACAATCACGGTTGGACAAGTGCAAACCGGATACCAAAACTGGGCTAAGGACCGAGCCCATGACGCAACAATATAAGCCCAACAGTAATGGTTTCCTTTATGATTTTCTAGTTGTATTATTATTTTAGGGACTATTATATGCCCTTTTGCATACCCATGGTCATGTTTAGAGTGCATCTGGTTGAGCCGGTTTTAGGCGTCATCATGGGTGCATCGCCCAATGATAGAGTGATCCCTAAATGGGGCAGAACTAGGTGTTCTGCTTGAATGATCAATATCTGGATTTATTTTTATGGTTTCAAAGCAATAAATTTGAGGAAGTTGTAGTTTAAGGATATTGGACTATGGTATTAGGAATTCGTAAAGATCCTTCATGGTTACAAGATAAAGAGGAATAGGGCAGACCATGAGTATAGGATTAGTTATTGACAGGTTCATGCCTTTACGGATGCATGTGTAGTACTCAAGTCGGAAACTTCTAGGCAAAGATCTCGTTGTAGCCTATTGTCCCTTTATGGGACAACGAAGACAAGTTTAAAAGCTGCTTGTTCTGCTCAGGTTGAAGTTCAGTTGAAGGGTTGGTTAACTCGTTCAACCAATCATTATCTTTAGTAAGGGAAGTATTTTTGTTGATTTATCAACCAACTTTAGGGTGTATTGATGCATTTCCCTTGGACTTTGTTCCATAGTTGAGATTGCTCGAGGATTTTCGAGTTGTATAATTTAACATTGCTATGGGTGCATTGATCATTCATCAAGTGTGGACCAATGGATATTTTGACTCCTGGTTAGAGCGACAGAGCAACATTATTTAGTTTTCAGGAAGGGTCTCATATCTACGCAGAATCCAATTTCAACAGGTTGTGCCAGTAAGTTTGGGAAGGGAGTCAATTCGATCGCAATTCTAATGACATTCAGGTTAATTCAGGAGTTACCCTTTTAGCCGGAAGTTTTGTTCGATAAGTTATGCATTTGTAGGATCTATTCTGTTATTTAAGAATGGGATATTTCTTTTAGTTGAGAATGGTTTTATGGTTGGGTTGTTCATTGATTTGGATTGTGAGCACAAGATGGAAATCTTGGAGTTTTGTCGCTTAGGATTGTAGTCGTATAGTGGAACTCTTGAAGTTGTTTGAGGAATTCGAATTCTCTTATACCCAGTAATGACTGTCATATATGTTAAGAACCAACTGGTTGAAGTTTTGGGTTGTCTAGGAAATTGGAATGATTATGAAGTTATTAGAGTATAGTTGATTCCAAGTGGGGAAGAATCAGTTCAGATTAATGGAAATATTTCCATGTATGGGTTAACATCGAATTTCATAACCAAGGACAAGTGGATAGCCAGTTCTGGCTATTGTATGAGTCGAGGCTTATGCCAGGAATAGTGTTCATTGATTAGTTGAAATCAGGGGAGCAATGTTGAGAAATCGGGTTTTCTTGTTTGTAGAGATGAAGCATTGGTAGTGGCGTATTTTGGTTCCGTGACTAGGTTCAGGTTAAACATGATGTGAGGGCCTCTCTAGATGTTCTTATTTAATTAAGGCTTTTTGGTTCCAAGCACCACCCGAGCACCTAATAGTGTCAAGCTGACTAGGGTTTGGCTTATGTTCTTTTTTGGCCGAGTATTCCTTTTGATAATTTGCAAGACCATGGACTGGGGCCATGGAAATTGCATAAGTGTTGTAAGACTGTGGGTTGGCATGTAACATTCACTAGGTTGATAGGTTGTTGTGGAAGTGTTGTAAGACTACATGTTAGCCTGTAGCATACACTAGGTTGAGGTAATTCGTTGTGAGAATGTGAAGGACTACGGTCTAGCCCGTAGCATTCGGTATATCGAGTTAGAGTCGCATTGATGGGTACCATAGGATAGACTTTGTTAGTTAGACTTGCATACTCGTAGAGCAACCGTGTATAAGGTTGTCAGTTTTAGTAATTGATCGGGGATTTTGCATCCCTGTTTGTTTGTAGGACAGCATGGAATCAGGAAGCTCTCAGACTGATCGAATTGGTGAACTTTTCGTCAACAACATGCAAGATATGGTTGGGATCGTGTTGGGATCCGCCTTCGTATTTGAGAGAAAGGTTGTAGGCATGGGTGAATGGTCATGGATTTTGTTTTTTTCTATCTATCAGTGAGATAATTCAGGCTCATAGAGGTTTTGGTTGGTTCGGGTTGTGGATTAGGGTTGTTGTGGATGTAGTTTGAATGGTTACATATGTCTGACAGTCTTGCATGGTAGAGTGTTTTTAGATTTCCGGCATAGTAGTTTGACTTTCTCTTTGTTAAAGGCGGCATGTTAAGGTTCGTTCCTTTGTTAGGGCATGTGACCTCTTCTAAGATTGAGTTTTGGAAGCTGTAGCAGAAGGTGGTCGTCTGTGTGAGATAATTTCTTAGTTCTATTTTAAAGTCAGGAATGTTCAGATGGGATCGACTGATGTAGTAGAGTAAGATGTAAGGAACGATTTTGAGGACGAAATCGAATTTAAGTGGTGGGGGGAGTTGTAACATCCAAAATTCATGTTATAATTAATTCAAATTTGATTTATGAGTTTAATGGCCAGGACGTGGGATAGGTGTCCCTACAACGTGGCATGGCCAAAGAGATTATGGATCAATTTTTGTGCCCTATGATGTGGCAAGTATGATGCCAAAATGTGGAGGCCATTTGAGGGTAAAACCCTAAATTTTTTGGGCTTTGGGCCCTATTTAAAGAAAGTGGGAGCAAGGGTTTGCACACACTCGGCCTCCAACACCTTCCTTTCCAACCGTAATCAGATCTAGCCTCCATTGTTGAGTCCGTGAGGTTCTTTTTGGTGTTTTTGGTATCTAAAAGGAGAAAGAAGCTTCCTTGGCTCATATATTCAACTTACAAACCTCATCTCTAGCACATTTTTGGACCATTGTAAGTCTCTAAGATTCAAGCTTTTTGGTTGCAAGTTTCTAGATTTAAGTTTGTTGTCCTTTTTCTTCATGTTGTGGAACTTTAGAGGAATGGATTCCATAAAGTTGGCAACTTTATGGATCCTTGATGTCCTTTCTAGGTTATATGTTCCAAGGTCATTAACTATTGGTGATATTTCTAATAATAGTAAGGTCCTCTTGGGTTGCCCTCAAGACTCAAATTAAGTAGAATAAATAAAGGGGGAATTAGTGTATTAATTATTATGGTTTAATAATTAATTAAAAACTAATTCAAAAACAAGTTAGGAATTAATTAACAATTTAATTAATAGAAGGGTTGAATATCAGTTAATCAATAATTGGTTAGTCAGGAATGTTCCAGAACCTTTGAAAGATTGGTGGTGGACAAAAATTCCCTTTGGATAAGGGGAATTTGTTCTAGGGCTATCCCATCCCACATGGTCTTGAGGATATAACCCTAGGAGGTATCCAATGATATAAATAGGGTCTTAGGGATTCATTCCTTCTTGCTCATTCTTGGCTTGAATTTTTGCCACTATTTTATTCCTCCTTGTGAAAGAACTCACGTTATAGTTCATCCCCTCCTTGTTATTTTTGATTATACTCTTTTGAGTTCATTGGGTGTGAACCAAGAGAGGGATTCTGGTTTGGTTCTTTATCATCCAAACAAGGTGGCACGCACGAGGAGTCAAGCGTGAAGATCCTTAGCTGCAAAAGAGGTATGTATTCTTCCTTTGTATTTTCAGTTTTCTTAGGGTAGATGTAATAGTATGAAACCATAGATCCATAGGTTGCATGTACACTTAGGTATATCGTTGTTGTTTCGATTTTTCTGCTACCTAATTTGGATTGTATTTGATGCTTAGAAAACCTAACAATATTTATCTCATGCACATGTTTCAGTTCATTTCTTCATGTTTTGACCTACTTTGGGAAGAGACATGCATCCTTGATTTTTTTGGAACTTTAGAGGAATGGATTCCATAATGTTTGCAATTTTATGGATCCTTGATGTCTTTTTTGGGTTATATGTTCTAGATCTAGAGTCATATGGTGCATTTGGTCTCTTGCACAAGTTTCAGTTCATTTCTTCATGTTTTGACCTAGTTTGGGAAGAGACATGCATGTCCATAATACATCGGTTTTTATGATGTTTTGGGGTCGGGAATCATTCTGGAAGTTATGAACTTGTGTCCTTGGTGCTTAAGTGCTTAATAGACTAGTTCATGCCTCAAATTTGTTATTTAGGACCTAGGTTTAGAGATCTTGACTTATTGGGATGTTTTAATGGATTAAGTTGGAAACTTTATCCCTCAAGAACTTGGGATGAACCAGATTTGAGCTTTGGAGCTCTTGGGGTGGGAGGAAAACAACTTAAATTCATTAAGCAGTCAAGACCCAATTTCCATGACATGAGCTTTGGGCAATAGGAAGCCATGATGTAGAGACTCAATGAAGTTGACTTTGACCGTGACTTTTTACTTGGTTGAGTTTTGGCTATTTGGTTAGTTTTAGAAGATGAAATAAGGATTTACCTTGTGCGGTTTTAGTTAGAGGTGTTTGGCACACGATCGTTAGTAGTGAGAGCTATTAGCTGTTGATTTCATCGGAAAGCGCAGTCTTCTCACTATACCATGTAGGATGTTCGTTTTCTTTGTGATACTCTCATAGGAGACCAGGTGATGGCACCTGACGTATGTATGCAAGACCAGGGTTTAGCCCCAACAGTTATATGTAGGATGCTAGTTGTCTTTATGATGTTTTCATGGAAGTCCAAGACGTGGCTCGTAGCACTTGTATGTAAGACCAGGATTTGGCTCCTAGTTTCGCAAGAAAAGACCATGATTGGCTTATGTCCGATAGTGACACTAAGACTACGGTTGACCTATAGAATTCCCTATCATATGTATTGTATGTGGTATTTTGGGGAACTCATTAATTTTATACTTAGGGTTTTGTTGTTTAAACATTTTCAGGTACTTCCAGTTCCAAAGGGAAGGGACCGACTTGACTGCACAACATCCCTTGATGGTTTTTCGTATTGATTGTTATTGTTTTACTATGATGTTTGAAAGATACATTTTACTCTTATTGGTTTTGGAACAAATGGTTGTATGGATTTGATGCTTTAAAAACAAAAAATTTTATTAGTGCAAGTGTGGTGTTATACCGTGTTTTTACCGATACAGACATTTGTTCAATGTACTCTCGCATATAGTATTTAGCGTGTTAGTAGATGTGCCAAGGTTGAACCCTCTTAGAATTTGAGGTTAGTTCGAATTGTTGTTAACAACTCAACGAACATATTGAAGTATCGTTTCTTAGCTTTCGAACGGTTTTTGTTTTGAACCCTAAATTTTCCTTTTTGGACAAATCTCCTTACTGACAAATGTCGGATATCTGTTTCCTCGCTGCAAAGCACAATGTAATAATAAATGTCTTAAGCATTAAACGTAGTTAAATACACCTACCAATTTAGTCGATTCCACTAACGTTATATGATCATGGAATAAGTATGTTTATGACGATTAATATGTCCAAGTTATATCAACATGAGGATTGATGACAACTACAACCGCAACCGCAACCGGATGACCTACTATGTACATATGTCGACTAGACATAGACGAGAAGTCTTTACATACTAACCATAGTCATCATGTCATTTAAGAGTACTTAAAGTTGTAATATAAATATCTACATATATACACTCAAGTGTATTTGATTGAAAAAGTTATATCATCACTATACTATGACTAGAATATAAAATAAAAAGAAACTTAAAAATTATAAAATGTGAACTGATGGAAAACACGTATGTTGCTTTACACCTAAACAATCAAGTTAAATAAATTAAAAAATTAATAATATGACATAAATAACGACACAAAGCTCATAATTAGCCAATTAGGCAATTATATAATGGCGTGGGTGGAATTTAAGTATTGTATATGGAATTCCTTTTACAAAAGAGATGTGAGCAACCAATTTTGACCGTTCAAGTGAGAGAGAAAAAGAGGCATGATCTTAATCTTAACTATAAATATATTTTTCAAATGCAAGAACATGGACAAAAGTTGCACGTCACATAAGACATAAAAATAAAACGTGGTCATGCTGGTAAATGTTAAAGCTATTGGGAAACAATAACTCTTACACAATCACGGGAATGTAGATTTACTAAAAAACAGAAAAAAGTACAGTGGTTAGCCAAGGTGCTTAACACGGGCAGGTGTCCTATCATATTTTACCACAATATTGTTTTGTCAAGTCATTTTCTTTTCACCCTATAAAATTGATAGGTGTTATATATATATATATATATATATATATATATATATATATATATATATATATATATATATATATATATATATATATAGAGAGAGAGAGAGAGAGAGAGAGAGGGGATTAGGTTATTTTATTTTTACTAACTATTGTGTGCCAGAATGCACAGATCTGGACCATCAGACGGAATATAATCAAAGGTCATGATCTGAGGGTCTATGATAGTAGAATAGGATATCATTTACCATATAATCACACAAATTTCAGCATAAAGACATTTTAGTCAATTAACCTATATTAAAAAAAAATCGGATTTTTAGAGATGATTAATTCATTTATTTTTTAAAAATCTAAATATTTTAAATTAATTCAAATTTAAAAATCCGATTTTATTCTGTCAGAATGATAGAATCCCAACCATAAACTACTAAATATATTTTTCGATTTTATTCTGTCAGAATGGTAGAATGCCAAACATAAACTAGTAAATACATTCTGAAAGAATACACAAATCAATTATTGAACTAAATAATATAACAAATAATTACATTGTATGATTGTGACTCATTGAATAATAACAACATTCTTAAAGAAAAAAAAACATCAAAATCTAACAAAAACACTAATCTATTCTGAAAGAATATTATTTTTAAGCAACATTTTATACATTGTAGCATAACAGATTCTGGTATAATACACTCTCGTTCTATATGTTTTCTTCCTTCTCCACATCAATGTTAGCCTCTTCAAAACCTGAATCCATAAAGAAAAGATAATCAAGTTTCAAAAATTAAACAATTCAATGCATTCTAATAGAATACAACAATAAATATTCTTACAGAATAAACTATTATTGCAGAAGGGTTTTGAATATTCTTAAAGAATTTGTAACATTACAAAAATCATTTGTGGGGGGTTAAATGATTCACCTCCACTAATACAAAACACAAACCCTGAACTCAATAAGATTTTCTCTTGGGTCTTTTGGGAAGTCCTGATTTGATTGGATTTTCGTGTTCCTTTTCCTGTCAAATGAATTAAACCCAAACACTCATTTGGGTTCTACCGATCATTGTCAAACATCTAAAAAAACTGAGATACCTTCTGCGTTTGACCTTTAATCACCGAACAATCTATCCTCCGTCGATCCTTGCTACCAAATCGTTCCCACCTGATGTCGCTGAAGTCCTTATTTGATTGAAACGATTCATCAAAAATGGAAGCTAGCAAGTAAAGATTAGCAAAAACTGAGAAAAATCATATAATGTACCTTTTCCCAGTTCGGATTCAAGATTACATCCATGGTGATTGTACCTTCCAAGATTAAAATCAAGAAGATGAACATAAGGTGGAGGCGTGAGGGCCTTTGATAGAGAAGCGATGGTGGGGATTGTATTCATAAAATGAGATTCCTTCTACATTTGACCTCTAATCACCGAATAATCTATCCTCCAACCTTTCTTTTCCTCCCGTCGATCCTTGCTGCCAAATCGTTCCCACCTGATGTCGTTGAAGTCCTGATTTGATTGAAACGATTCATCAAAAATGGAAGCTAGCAAGTAAAGATTATGGAGGGGGGGGGGGGGGGGAGCAATTTCAATTGGAGAAAGGATGCAAAGAAGAACACAAGCCCTAGGTTGAAATAGATTGGTCGTTCGATGCAGACGAAAAAAGAGGGTGATATCTAGGGTTTTACACTGATTTTCATTATTTAAAGGAGGCATTAAATGAATTATTATTTTTACCATAATTAGATATTCTAAGTTTACTATTATACCCTTTTTAATTTATTTAATGATGTATTATTTCCTGAAATCTCATTGGTGCATACATGCACACAATAGTTGGTAAAAACATTTGAACCTAACTATATATATATATATATATATATATATATATATATATATATATATATATATATATATATATATATATATATATATATATGGTGAAATTCAATAGAGAACCATAATTAACCAATGAACCAAGAAACCAATCGTGAGCGTTGGAAAAATCATAACGATCAACGGCCAAGAAAATAAATATACACTTTTACATTGGACGTACACACACCATATTATACCAAAAAATCCACCCTTTACAAAAAAAAACTCACCATTCTTTTTCATTTAAAAATTTTAATAGGCCATGTTTTTTATTGAAAAAAAAAACTGAATATACTGTTGTTCACGATTTTTCGTCCTCTTTCCATAGAGATCCATGATGATATAAAAAAAAGAACTTTTTTTTCGAAAAAAACTCACTTCATTTTCTTTGATGAAAAAAAATTAAGGTCTATTTTTTTATAGAAAAAAATTAATAAATATATCAATATTCATATTTTTGTACTTTTTAAATATAGATTCATATTAATATTAAAAAAACGATATTTCAGTTCAGATTCACATTGTGAACCTGTTCAGATTCATGTTGTAAACCTATTCAGATTCACATTGTGAACCTCCTCAGATTCACAGTGTGCATAATAATAAGTCAGCATCACAGCGTGAATCTGAACTGATCGGATTTTTTTCACATTGTGAATGTTAAAATTTAAAATATTTATAATTTAGATTCACATTGTGAATCTACACTGATCGAGGTTTTTTTTTCTTTTTTTTTTCTGGTGAACCTTCTCAGATTCACAGTGTACATAATAGTAATTCAGATTCTCAATGTGAATTTTAAGTGTTTGAGATTTTTCATATTGTGAATGTTAAAAATTGAAATATTCACATTTTAGATTCACAGTGTAAATCTACACTATTCGAAGGATTTTTTTTAATCTGTGTTGATGTTTATTAATAGAGTACAAAAAATTAATATTTTTGATATAATGTAAGTCCCTAAACTGCCCGTATATCAGTCAAATCCGTTTGATGGTGCGGAATCCCAATCAAACGGATGATATCAGATAAAATAAAAAAGAATGAGAAGAAGAAAAAGATGAATCTCGATTGTATTAATGATATAAATTGAAATCCGGATACAAGAGATTCACAAACACATAAAGCTCCTGTTTCTCTCCTCTCTGGCCGTAAACTCCTTAGGGTTCATCAATCATCAATCTCTACTCCTCACCCTAACACCTCTATTTATACATGTTGGATATGGGCCGGAAACAAATGGGCCGTAAATGAGTTTACGGCCGTAAACTCAACCGTAAACTAGACCATAACTTAAGAAAATATTACATAAAAATAATTGCCTAGAAAAGTAAAGTATAAACCATATTTTTGACCCAACAATCTCCCCCTTGGTTTATAGCTTTCTTTTCTTAATTGACCCAACAAGCTCCCCCTAAAAAGTAGCTAGCTTTCTTGATAATCTTCATTGGGAACTTGGATTCAGCATTAATCTTCAATTTCTTCACGACTTCAAGATGAACTTGATGAGTCTTCAATGATGACTTCATCTTGAGCAGTTGAGCTTTTCTTCAGAATTTGGCATTGAACGCACGTTGGGTGGGGAGGCTTGATGTATTGATTCTTGAAAGATAACGCTTTCAGCTTGAGAATCTTCAGAGAGAACATCAGAGAGAACAAATCTTCTAGATCACTTCAGCAGGTTCATAGATAGCAGCAGACTGATTGAGGAGGCTTCAATGCAATCTGTCACATAATCTTTAATTGCAACTTCACCTTGCTTCTGGGGTTGAAGGATTGAATGTTGAAAGAATAATCTTCATTTCTTGCTCCTTCGAATGAGAATTCTTCGATGCTCACGGATGAGGCTTTGGCTCAGAAATCTTCAACACAAACTCCATGAGTCTTATCTATACCTGAAATCACTTTTTAAGACAAAACAAAACTAAAAAAAACTTAGCACACAAATTAAAACAGAAACAAAATATTTTTGGACTTTTGATTTTTCTGAACAAGAAATAAAACAGAAATAACATTATTTTTTGGATTTTTAATTTTACTGGTTTTTCTTTGATTTTTTCATTTTTTTTTTCATTTTTTTTTAATTTTTCATTCTCCCCTAATATTTAAATAAGAAGAAACTATGACAAATTTAACAAAAATAAAATTGATATCTAACTTTAAGAGTGATTTGGGATCAAAGTTTTTAGACAGCCTTTATCCACTTGTCGGTACCTTCTATCTTCACGTCTTTGTCTGGTCGATCGTCGGTATTGTTGTCCACTTAAACACGAAAAATTGTGACAAATTTAGGACATACTATTTGTTATAAGACAAGGTGAACTTAAGTTCCAAAAAATTATATCTGATCCTAATTCCTTAGATACTATATCTTAAGGTCCATTCATCTGACGACGACCAGGGATATTGTTGTCCACCTAAATTGAGCAGCGAGATCTATAGACAATCTGTATGTGTTCAATTTTTAAGTGTACTAGAACGTGTTTCCCGCTTCCTGATATGCCCCAGCCATCAAGAACTTCCAGAGTACTCCTTACACCGGGTGAGCAGACAACCATTCAGAGAGAGAAGAGATACAGAATTCTATTGCTAACTACTTCAGAGGGGTTGAGAAGAAGAAGGTTGCATATGCTGTGTACCAGGTCGGATTAGAAGTCACGCAAAGGAGACAGCATATGGCTAACAGATGAGAAGTATTTCACACATACATTTCACACACATATATATCCTGCAGAGAAATAGAGTTGCATATGTTGTGTACTAGGTCGGATTGGAAGTCACGCAAAGGAGACAACATATGACTAACAGACGGAAAGAAAGAAAACGATTTTCTACAGACCTAATTTATCGGAATTTATCAGTCGCCCCATCCAACCGAAATTAAGGACAGAATCCGCACATCGAGGAAAAGTTAAACCACGGTTCCAAGTACGGGTTCATTTAATGTGACGAGTAGATTCCCATATATATCTCCCTACTCAACCTATCCGAGCGTCGTATTGTCAGGCTGAACGGATCTAACTAGGTCAAGATTTGTCAAGTCTATAAATTTCCTAATTTCAACTCTGCTTAGTCATGTCCATTTAAAATCTTTCGTGCCTACCGACGCATCAAGTCAGAGCATAGACCCTTCAACTTTGGGTACGTTACGCAGACTCAGATTGCCTGTTATCACTTGATAATATCACTTCCCAAAACATCTCCCTCAAACACAGACTCATAACCAATATATTTTTTATTTTCTGATTTTCTGATGTTTTTGGATTTTATAAAATTTTCTAATTTTTGTTTTGTTTTTTTTTATTTCTCCCCCTAAATTTGTGCATAGGAGAGAAACGAAATTAAATGCGCAAATTTAAACTATCCTAAAACAAAAATTAGTCTTTAAAGCGAATCAGATTAAGAAAAACTTAGGAGTATAGAGAAGAAAACGCAAACCGTAATTCACCGATTGAATCTGCATTCAGAAGGTCTGAGAACAGCAAGCATAATCTCAGAACAGATCCGAAAATTCTTCATGTCGTTATGTACTAACCCTATGAGTGATCTCTTCCTTTCTTCCTTGCCCGCAAAAGGACACATGCTCTCAAATAATGTTCTGAGTGTTGTACGGTTGAGAGATGTCCCCAATCATATGCCAGGAGCAGCCACTACCAACAAACCGAAGTCTGATGATATGCCTCCATAGTTGCTCCAGCACAGAGCGGGATCAGTTGGTCTTCGGAACCCAGTCCATTTTGAAACTGGGTCGACCTTTGTCATCGACGCACGATACTCTCTCCCATGACATATCCTGCTTGTCACAAACAGAAGATGTAGAAACGTTAGAAGCATTAGGAGATTTGGGAGAGTGAGCCTTTGGAACCCATTTGTAGTTGGGTTTAACCCATTTCTTTTTCGATCCTATGGGTGGCTCAGTACTTGCTTTTGAACTTGATGTCGGCCATTGAGATGACTTTCACCTAACCGGCCTTGGCTTCACAGGAGCATCTCTTGAACTGGGCTTGTTGGCTGATATTTCCTTCTTGCCCTTGGGATTCAGATTCTTGGCCTTGGGAGTTGAATTCTTGGCCTTCTGTGCGTTCCAGTCGTCAATATCTGAACGTGACCTTGAGGGGTATCTTTTGGAGTATCTCCCTCTTGGCGCGTTCTGCTAGCCTTGCGCATAGTAAGGAACGTATGCGCGATTTGGACAATTTTGGGCAATATGACCAGGTGTTCCACAGTGAAAACATGTATTTTTCTTCACTGTGAAGTTGTTTCTTCCTGCCCCTGGTGGCGTATCCTTGCCTCGTCTCTTGTTGTTCCCATATGCACACTTACAACAGGCACTTTGTTGCGCTGGAATTAGAGGCCTGTATTTACCAACGGCAGGTTGATTAGAAGCAACAGATTTAGAGTTCAAGGGGTCATTTGTTTGTTCAGAAGAACTCCCCTTGTTCTCATCCCCTGCTACTTTACCTGCACATGTAACAGAAGCATCAGTATTTTCAACATTAATAACTCCTCCTGACACAAATCCAATTGGTTTTTCGTATTTAAGATGTGCCTCCCTGTCAATTTCTTCTTGTTTCATAGGGATGGATGTGTAGTTATGATTGTAAGGAGGAGGTACACTATCATACCCTAGACCCTTGTGTTGATTCCTTTTAAACTGCATGCTTTGGTCTATCATATTTGCAACCACCTCACTTGAGAAATCATATTTTCTAACATCAAGTTTGGCGGTTTCAAACTTTCCTTTCAAAGATTCAACTTCAGCCACTAGCTCAGCATTTTGTTTGACTACATAATCATAGTTTTCACATTTGTTACTGAAGTTTCCTAAAGTCCTTGGTTTTTGCTTCTAATTCAGCCTTCAGGGGTTTCTGTCCTTTCCTGAGTTGATATCCTTTATATCTCAGGTCCTCAACTTCCCCTTTTAATAAATCAATTTGTTCCCGAAGAAATTTAATCGTATCTTCACATGATTGAGAACATGAAACTTCACATGAATGAGAACACGACACTTCATTGACCGGAAGGTTTGCTGAACTCATTGTTTTTCGACAATTCAAAGCGTTAAGTTCTTCAATTATATCAGCCAGACTAAGACGATTGAGATCTTTTGTCTTCTTGATGTCAGCCACGTCCATGTCCCACGATTTTGGAAGTGAATTCAACAGCTTTTTGTTGATCTCGGACTTGGACAAGAAGATCCCGACTATATTCATCTCAGTAGTGAGTGTAGTAAATCTCTGCAATTGAGTTTCGAGGGTTTCTCCAGGGATATTATCGAAAAAGTTGAAATTTTGTCTTAACATATCCTGACGACTCTCTTTCATGTTTTCAAATTCCCTCGTAGACCTTAAAATCAATAAAAAATACAACTAGAAGCTAAAATAAAACTTAAAAGTCAAATTTAAAAAGATCTTTTTTTGTTAAGTCAACCTTAAAAGTCAAATTTTAAAAATTAAACTCAAAAGTCAAACCGAAAAGTTAAATTTGAAATTTTAAAGGTTAAACGAAAAGGTCAAGATTTAAAATCAAAGGTCAAACTTGAAAGACAAAATCAAAATTGTAAATAAAAAATCAAAAATCAAAAATAAAAGTTTAAAAAATAATTTTTTTTAAATTATATTATTATTATTATTATTATTATTATTATTATTATTATTATTATTAATTTCAATTTTGGAAGAGAAAAAAAAATTTGAATTAAAAGAAATTGAGTTTTGGGGTAAAGAGTGTCAAAATTCGAAATTAGGTGCGAAAAAGACAGGTTATATTTTAGTTTTCGAAGGAATGGAACAAGGGGTCAGTTAGTTGAGTCGGTTAAGGTGCTGGACTTCTATGGGAGACCTGAGTTCGAATCCCGGCACCCCTTAATCCCGTTTCGATTTTTAAGAAGGCGCTGATGCGAGCCGTCTTCACCGAGCCGAGCCGTCTTCAATGCGAGCTGCTGCTTAGCCATGATCCGAGCCAACTCCGAGCCGAGCCAAAAGCGTTCGATCCGCAAGCCGCCGAGTCGCAAGCCGCTGCCGAGCCGAGATCTCCGGAAACCCTAGCCATAAACACAAACGCGCCGCCGGCCGTGAACTGTTTCCGGCAGTACGTGAAAAACAACGATTTTTCGACTTTGAACCTCCAAAACTCGATCAAAAACCCCTTTTTATGAAAAACACAAAGAACAAACCCCTCTTATTTTTGCGAGATCTATCCAAAAACGTAAAAATATCTAGAAAATAAGATCAAATAATGCCCCAAATAGAGTTTACGGCCCAAGAACTCGGTGTTTACGGCCGTAAGCTTGGACCGTAAACACAGAATATTCGAAATTTTGATGAAACAATAAACCTTTTGACTGATACAACTTGGCTCTGATACCAATTGTAAGTCCCTAAACTGCCCGTATATCAGTCAAATCCGTTTGATGGTGCGGAAACCCAATCAAACGAATGATATCAGATAAAATAAAAGAGAATGAGAAGAAGAAAAAGATGAATCTCGATTGTATTAATGATATAAATTGAAATCCGGATACAAGAGATTCACACACACATAAAGCTCCCGTTTCTCTCCTCTCTGGCCGTAAACTCCTTAGGGTTCATCAATCATCAATCTCTACTCCTCACCATAACACCTCTATTTATACATGTTGGATATGGACCGGAAACAAATGGGTTGTAAATGAGTTTACGGCCGTAAATTCAGCCGTAAACTAGACCATAACTTAATAAAATATTACATAAAAATAATTGCCTAGAAAAGTAAAGTATAAACCATATTTTTGACCCAACATATAATTAGTTTTTTTTTTTGATAAAAATAAACTTAAATATTGAAAAAATTAAGAAAATTAAGTGGGTTTTTTTCGAAAAAAAAAAAGTTCTTTTTTATATATTATCATGAATCTCTATGGAAAGAGGACGAAAAATCGTGAACAACGGTATATTCGATTTTTTTTCGATAAAAAACTTGGCCTAAAAAAATTTTAAATGAAAAAAGAAAATGAGTTTTGTTATAATCCGGTAAATATGTGTCTATTTTTTGCCGTTGATCGCTTTAAATTCTCACGCTTTGGTTTGGTTCCTTGATTAGTAATTGTTCTCTATTGAACTTTTTCATATATATATATATATATATATATATATATATATATATATATATATATATATATATATATATATATATATATATATATATATAATTGAAGTAAAATGTAATTTGATAAAATATAATTATATAAAATTAATAAAAGGAAAACAATTTATTAATTAAAAATATACATACTAAATTAAAAACATAAATAAATAAAAATCATAATCGAAATATAGTAGAATAGTATGTGACACCTAATCATCGTAATCCTCGTCGCTCGACACGAAATTATCATCCTCCCCCGAATCATCTATAAGCATGTCCGATTTGTCATCTGTCTCATTGAAATCGTCTTTAAAATCATTGAAAATTGGACTCACTCGAACATTGAAGATCTGTTCCACCAAATCAGCACGAAGGTTGTGGTGTCCAACTTGGTCGTATACTTCCTCTTTGTTCGCCATATACGTCGACATATCAATACCTACTCCTTCGACATTTGATAATTTCTCATTTTCATTGTAGCAACAAATCGCCTTCCATCGTCTTCTATAATCATATTATGCAATATGATGCATGCACACATCAGAATACATTTTCGTTTGTGCTCGAACGATCATTCTGGTACTAAGAGTATTTGTCAACGTCTCTTTAAAACACCAAAGGCTTGCTTGATGTCCTTCTTAGTAGATTCTTCGACCGACTTAAACTTTACTCATTTTTTTATCATTTGGACAAGGAAATGATTTCACAAATGCAGCAACTCAAGATATATCCCATCAGTAAGGTAATACTCACACTTGTATGATTTCCCAATTGCTTGAAACGACACATCATACGATTTGCCAGGGTATATGTCGTTGAATATCATCATTTTGGACTAAAACATTGATGTCGTTGTTGGCATCGGATGCACCAAAAATCTGTGTCGTATCCAAAGATCATACGACACCACATCTTCTAAAATTATTTTTGGCTAATTTTGATCACCTCACATAAATTTACTATGCCACACATTAGGACACATTCACTACCCCAATGCATACAATGAATACTACTAAGCATTCTAGGGAAATTATGTCTGTTTTCATGTGTTGTATATAATTGTTGAATGTTGCTAATCGTATGCATGTGTAAATAATGACCACGATAGAGAATAATCATAGTTTTACAAACTTGTATACACGCTCTCATGTCGTTCTCTCTGATATCCTCAAATACTCATCCCATGAGTTTGGTTCCATGATGAATGCTAGTTCACGAATTACAGTTGTGCATTTTTGAATTTTGGATAAGCCTTGTCAGCCTCTTCCATTAAGCATCTACTGAAAATATGGAGATCGATTTTTTATATCACCAACAACGTGTAAAAATAATACCTTCCTCTTCCGGAACAGATGTCTGAATTTTTTCACGTACACTACATTATCAGCAAAGTAGTCATTCACAAGTTGGTTGTGCCTGACTTCACGATTTCTCTATAAAGGAGGATTTCTAATTTTAGTCTGCAAATTTTTGTCCTCATTTTCTTGTAAATAAGCAAGTGTTGTTTGCATGATGTCCCCAATAAACTCCGTTTCCCTCAACACAAAAGTGTCCGATGGAGTGGGCAACAAAGAAGACATTTTAGAATTTTAGTCAAAGTATATATTTAATCACCTTGATTTGTTGTGGTTTAAAATGTAGAGTGTATTTGTTTATTTACAATAGGGAAATTACAAAATAAAAAACACAAAAAAACATTTTTTTAAGTAACTGTTAAAAAGGCAAAGTTTCGTGTGGTAGGTGTAACGACCCGAAAATCCTTCCGTTAATGACGTCAACCTCTCCTTGCTTAAGAAGTAATTGTTGTAAAGCTATTTTGATTCTAATAGCATTAAAATGGAATAAATTAAATAAAAGTTGTATTATTTAATATCTAAAATAATTAATTAGTAATTAATTAAAAGGAATATAAGGCATATAAATTGATTTATGGAATTACTGAGGTAAATGTAATTCATTTAATAGGTGTAAATTAATGTTGAGGGGATAAAATGTCTTAAATAGGAACGCAATATGTTAATTTATCTAGGGTTAGGGTAGCGGTTTTTCAAGGCTAGAACTAGAGGGACTTATGTGTAAAAGTCGTCAATAACCCATCCCATAATAAGCAATCGATAGGCCTTGAAGGCTTCAACCATTTATATTTGTACATAGTCCATTATGTGCATATGAGGCCATCTCCGATCCATACTTAGGTTGTGTGTGATTGACCTGAGAGAAAAAAAAAAAAGAAACGAACGAGGGATCGGACGGGAGACATATATGGGAAAGAAGCACGTAAGGATTTTTGTTGTTTCTTAATTCATTTGACAAATAAGCAATAAAAAATGATCCTTTATGTTTGGGTCTTGCTGTGGACGGTCAATCAAGAAGTAAAAAAAAGGTTCATGAGGAGGAGGGAAGACGATTGTGAAGCAATGTAGTCAGGGAGGTCGACAAGATTGCTTGGAGGGTTCAATTGAAGTTTTAAATCCATCACTTCCACTTGGTAAACACTCAATTCTTCGTGCTCTTGTGTTTATGTTCATTTGGTAGTGAATTAGTAGAAGTGATGAGTTGAGTTGGTTTCTCGTTTCCCTTCCATTCTAGTTCTTGTGACTCCTTGTATGACCGAATTCCATCCACATTGGGTGTGTTCTTGGCTAGTTATTTCTATCAAAAACACTCCCTTATATGTTGTTAATGGTGTTTGACAAATTGGTTGAAATCTTGGATCAAATTGCTCTCTTTTGGTGTCAATTTTCTTTCTCTTGTATCTCTAAATCCCATGAATTCCTCTGAGTGATTTCCTTCATAAAAGTATATGTTTTTAACCATTCATAAGGTTCTTAAAACAATCTCTAAATATCTTGCAAAGTACCTTGCTATTCTAGCAGAAAGATGCAAACCAACTAGCTCGAAAAATCTTGAAATTTTTTCTTTTGCTACCTTAATTTTAATGAGTTTATATGAGTTATTTTTCTGGATAAATACATTTTTTAAATCATCAAAAATGCTTTTAAAACAGTCCCTAAAATTCTTTATTTGTGGCTTAATGGTGGAGGAAACTCAATCCCTTAATGGTGTTTTCTTATTTAACAATGTACTTTGTTTTTCCCTTAAAAGCAATGTACTTTGACTCATGGTTGCTGATTTAAATTGTCCTTTTGACTTCTTGACATTTTTATACCATTAAGAACTGAATTTCCTTTTTCTTATTTTTGTTATGTATATCGAAACTTTCTAGTCTTTATGTATAATTTTAGATTTTTAAAGGAATAACAGGGAGCGAAGACGAGTGTTGGAAATATGGAAATCAAATGGACTTGAAGATTAAGGAGCATCAGGCTTGGTAAATTTTGAAGATAATAGAAAATGGGCTAGTTGGTGAATGGACATTTGAAGAAAATATAGGCTACTTGATTTATGAAGAATTTGATTATGGGCCTTGGACTTAAAAAATATGGAATAAAAGTTCAGGATTATGTATTTGATTGATCAAGCGGGTATTTAAGCTATATTTGATTAAAAGAAGTGAATTGGGCTGATTTTCGAGCAATTTAGAAGAATCATGGGCCTACAATCAGATGGAGAAGAGTTGGGGAAGTTACCTAATGTAGTGTAGGCCCAAGAAGAAAAGGTTTCCCAAATCTAATATTGCAAGAAGATGAACTGCATGTTACCAGACAACCACGTGGCTCCTGCTACAGGTATTTTCTGGATTTTCTTTTGGTTGTTATTTAAGGAAGGTTGGTTTGGAAGTTCCTAGATCATATTTTGGAGCTTTTTTCTCTGAGATTTTTGAATAATTAAAGAATAATTAAAGGATTGAAGAACAATAGAATGCAGTGAGCACAAATCGAACTATTCTTTCGCCTTTTAATAAAAAAACAATAGAATGCTTGAAGAACATCATCTTTTACCTCTTGAATCTAATGTTTTGTATCTCAAACCACTTTTCTTTTTGTTTGAGTTTATCCATGATAAGCTAAACTAATCTTAGTTGGTTTTGGTATAATCCATGGATATTTAGTTGTTTGAAGATTAATATAAACTTGTGGTTGTGTTTATGAAAGTATTTTCGATTTCAACATCTTTTCTATTTATGTATCTTTATTCATGAGTTTAGATGTATGTTTAGTGATTAGTTGGATAATTTCTTGATTAAGTAATGTATCCTAAAAATTAGCAAGAACGAAATGGTTTTTACGCTTGTTTTCATTTCACTGAAGTCATGAAGGTAATTTCTCCAACATGGTAGTGAAAGCATTTTGGCTCCTTTTGGATTTGGTAACTTTTAAATCTTAATGCTAGTTAAATTTCATTAATTACATGCTTCATGAGAATTATGACTTTAACTAAGAGAATATGCTATAAGCTCCTCAAGCTATTTTACTAACTAAGAAAAGTCTATATGATTTAAGCTTTCAGATCATTATAACCAAATCAGACTAATTCACGAGTCTTGCACCATAATATGTAACGATAATTAGCTAACTACCAATGTGATGAAAGCCATAGTCAACCATATTTTTCTCATTGATTTAAATCAAACTCTTTTCTTCTTAAATTTTAATTTCCATGTTTTAATATAACTTAGTTTCTTTAAAACAACCAAAAGACTAAAATTCCCATTTTTATTGTTGTTTTACAAGCGTTTTTTACAAAAAGATTTTATAGAGTTATAACTTGAACCAATATCTGTGGATTCGAACCCCTTGCCCTTATATACTATCTAGTGTGCAACTTTTAGAGTTATTTATTTGCTGGTCTCTAGAACCACCATGTGGTTTCTATGGTTGCTTCTCTTTACCAAGACTAAATGACACCAAGACTTTTGATGCTTATTTTGTTTGCATAAAATGTATTCATCTGCAACAACTTTAGCAAAAAAAAAAGAGTAATTATGAGGCTGAGGTCATTGTATGGCCAAAAAACATTAATATTAATAAATATTAACAGGTGGTTTAGACCCTTATTGGTACGAGATTTGCAAACAAATTGTGTTTACTTATAATTCCTACCTATAGTTAATTGTTGAAAGTGGAGTATAACATATAGATTTATCCTATACAATCCCTAAATAGCAAACAAAAGCCAAAAACATAGTCTCAAAACTTGTTCTTCTCACCTTGCAATGAATGGTGATAAACAAATCTCTTTTAGAGATGATTGATCCCATAAATTAGACATACATACATACATACATAAAATTCTTGTATTCTCATATTGTTTTCTTTTAGAGAGTGAATATCCGTCTCTGAATCAAATTGTCTGGAAAAATTCGATCAAGTGTAAAATTTGTCCAAATAATCCCAAACAGGTGTGGTAGTATTATATTTAGCAAAATGAACACCAATAGCTCAAATAACAGAGTTGTTATCCATGTTATCATTTATTTATTAGTCTCTTAAGCAACGAATGATATCATGCTTTAAGTTGTGTTGTATTAAGGTTACGAAGCTAGTAACGAAATTGGTATATTCTTGTAATTAGAAGCAAATATCTTTTAAGGTTTCCCTCATAACTAGAACTTGGTTAGAATGACATTTGTAGAGAGAGAATAATTTATTAGATTATTATATGATTGATAAACTAATTGGAAAATATGAGGAAATAATTTGTTAATATATTATGTGAGTAATATATTAATTGGAAATAGAAAATTGATTTGTTAATTTATATGATTAATAAGTTAATATAAAATGAATTAGAACTAATTATTATTAATCAGATTTAATCTAGATTTAATTTAGGATCAATTGGAATTAATTAAAGGTCCAAGGGTTGAATTGTAATTATTCATAACATCAAGGAATGAAGATTCTAGAACCCCTATAGATGGTGAATGAAATTAACAGGGATTTTAGGGTTTCTAGAAGCCTCCTCGTTGTACAAAAGGAAAAGATTTCAATTGAGATTAAATTTATCCCCTATTCTAATAAAAGACTCCATTATTGACACGTGCCATTCCATCCAACTAAGAAATTTTGAAAGTGAAATACCTAATATGTCTGATCTTTTAAGCTCAATGTCATTACACCATAAAATTATGATTACTTTCTATTTTATATCATGAACCCTAAATTTCTGTAAATCACTGTCACCCTGTCTCATTTGAACCTCCATTCAATCATTGCCAATGGTCGCTAGTAATATTCTTCTCTAACCTAGACATCCGCTAGGGTGCTCTCAGAAGGTGAGCCGTAAATTAATCTATGTATAAGTGAATCTATCTTCTTCTCCACCATACATAAATTTATTTCGATTTATTTCAAAAAAAATTTACTTCAAGCGATTTGTGGGGTTGTAATTAAAAATGTATCATCAATGGACGTTCTGATGGGTTTGAGCCATAAGAACTTTCCTATGTGCACATGCAAACCCTAATTGCTTGGATCTAGGTTTCTCTAATTGAACATGCATTGTATCCAAGACTTTCAATACTAGATCTAATGTAAACAATTGATTCTAATCATATGACTTAGGATCTAGAACAATACCTTAGATTACTTGCTTCATACTTCTTCTTCTTGGAGCTTAGAGTCACAATTGTCACTCCTCTAATGGCTTACAAACACCAACTAGCAAGAAGATGATTTAAGAGAGGGAGAGAGGTGAGAAATCGGCTCTAGGTTTTCCTCAAAGATAGAGTGGCCGATTTCTGCAACCTTAAGGGTCTATTTATACTATGAGCTCCTAGGGTTTCACCTTAAACCCTAATTTGATAACTTAGCCTCAAAGCAATCCAAATATCCTTCTAGATAATGCCTTGGACGATTTTTAAGATATCCATATCCTTAAAATTGTCCCTTCCCATATCCATAAGGATTCATAGCCCTAAACACAACTATCACACATTTGACAGTTTATGCCCCTTTATTCAATTAATCTCTTTAAGTCACCAAATTAATTCCTAATTAATTTATGACTTATATCAATCAAATAATATTATTATTCCTTTAACATATTATTCTTATAATACATTAATAATAATAATATCTCTTCTCTCTATATAAATCACCTTGTCAAGTTGCTATGGTGAAGGCAGCCAAAAGGACCATGCACAACCGGGTCAAGTACTTACCAAATATAGTTACACCCTTAGACACTAATCCAACAGTCTCCCACTTGGATAAGTCAAGTAACTATATATGTAAACACAATCCGATTAGCAATCGTAGCTCTCAAAGATGTTGTCAAACTCTGATCTTATCAGTATTTTGTCCTTTAGATAAGGGATCGTATAGCCCTCTTTTTAAATATTATGCGGACAATGTTATGGAACTTATTGTCCATCAATTGGTTTCTCGATCTCAGATTCATTTGACATAGAACTTAATTGAACACATCAATTCAGTCCTGACTGGGCCCAGCACATAAGTCAAATCAAATCATCGAGGGGCCCTGAAATCGCTTTTACCCTCTTAGGATAAAAGTAACAGATAGACTTCGAATTATATGCATTTACTATTTACTAATCAATTATACACAACAATGCATTTTATGACATCAATTTACTGATGCGGTTTCGCATTATCAATGCACAACCAATTAATAAACAATAAACCATATATCTTGGTTTAAAGACCATGTGATATTATCGTCTTGCGATCACTTGTATCTCATTCCAAAAAGTGATTCCAGCAAGCACGGGTTTATTCCAATGCTCAAAACTTGTTCATAAGCACTCATGAATGTTGCAGCAACCCTTTGCTATGTATAATACCTTTTAGACAATCTACATACCAATTCATGACAATCTTTATTCATACATACTTCCAACATATAAACAATTGTGGACCATTCGAATAATTCGATTATTCTTAATAACTCAATTATTCAGGAAGTCAAAACATGCAAAATGAAACAATAGTTAAACGATTAACATAAGACAGTAGCTTTACTTATAAATAATACTCCTTTATTTAATCATCAAATGTCAATTACATTTGTCTATACCATGTTTCCAAAACTATCTAATCTAAACTAATATCGTCTTTCAGCCCAATGCTCCTAGCGTGCTGCAAATGATTAACCTTGCTCAGTCCCTTCGTAAGCGGATCTGCTGGGTTATCCTCTGACGATACCCTCTTTACTACGAGGTGTCCTTCTTCTACTCGATGTCTAATAAAGTGATATTTTATGTCGATATGTCGAGATCTACCATGATCCCTCGGTTCCTTGGTCAAGGCAACCGCTCCTTCATTATCACAGAAAATTTCCATAGGCTCCTTTATGGTAGGCATAACTCCAGGATCACCAATGAAGTTCTTCAACCACATCGCCTCCTTTGACACTTCGCTCGCAGCAATGTACTCTGATTCGCAAGTTGAATCAGCTACTGTTTCTTGTTTGGAACTTTTCCAGGTCACTGCTCCTCCATTAAGGGTAAAGACCCAGCCCGACTGTGAACGGTAGTTGTCCTTGTCGGTCTGAAAGCTGGCGTCACTATACCCTCGCACCTTTAAGTCATCACTCCCTCCGAGGATTAAGAACCATTCCTTGGTCCTCCGAAGGTACTTAAGTATATTCTTGACCGCAATCCAATGAGCCCTGCTAGGGTTCCCTTGATATCTACTAACCATGCTCAAAGAAAAGGCCACATCAGGGCGAGTACAAATCATAACGTACATGATTGAGCAAACTGGGGAAGCGTAGGGTACTCGGCTCATCTCAGCTATCTCGGCTTCTGTACTCGGACTTTGACTCTTACTCAATTTGTCATTACTCTGTATCGGTAGTTCTCCCTTCTTCAAGTTTTGCATACAAAAACGTTCTAGTACATTGTCTAAGTAAGTATTCTGACTAAGTCCTATTAGTCTCTTACTTCGCTCTCTCACTATCCTTATTCCCAAAATATAGGAAGCCTCTTTGAGGTCCTTCATAGCGAAGCACTTCCCGAGCCAGGACTTAACCTCCTACAAAGTTGGGACGTCGTTTCCTATGAGTAGTATGTCATCGACATACAAAACAAGGAAGCTAACTATACTCCCACTGGCCTTGACATATACACATGATTCATCTTCACTTCGTACAAATCCAAACTCTTTGACTTTCTCATCGAAGCAAAGATTCCATCTGCGAGACGCTTGCTTAAGTCCATACATGGGCTTTTCAAGCTTGCACACTCTATTAGATTGCTTCGGATCTATGAAACCCTCTGGCTGAGCCATGTAAACATCCTCAACCAACTTCCCATTAAGGAAAGCGGTCTTGACATCCATCTGCCATATCTCATAATCATGAAATGCAGCAATGGCTAGCTTCACCCTAATAGATTTTATCTTAGCAACTGGTGAGAAGGTCTCATCATAGTCAACTCCAGGAGTTTGAGTAAAGCCCTTCACCACCAATTGTGCCTTATACGTGTGCACATTCCCATCCATTTTGGTCTTCTTGTTGAAGATCCATTTGCACCCAACCGTCTTACGTCCGGGCACATTGTCAACCGAATTCCAAACTTGGTTGGCATACATGGACTGAATCTCGCTGTCCATCGCCTCTTTCCATTTTACAGACTCTGGGCCTGCCATGGCTTCCTTATAGCTATTAGGTTCATCTAGATTTATTAGTGTACCATCACTAATATATGTGTCCCCTTCGGTAGTAATATGAAAACCATAAAACTGGGGTTGAACTCTAACTTTTTCGGAACGTCTAAGAGGTAAGGACTCATCAATCGGTTCAACCGGAGTTTCCTCCTCAGGTTGAGCGCCAGCGTTACAAGTTCCTTCATCACTCAAATCTTGAATCTCTTCAAGATTGATTTGCCTCCCACTGTCCCCTTGGCTTATGAGTTCTCACTCTTGGAAAACCCCTCTCCTCGCAACGAAGACAACATTGTCACTCGGTCTATAGAAGAGATATCCAAAGGATTTCTGCAGGTAGCCGATGAAAATACATCGCTCACTACGAGGTTCGAGCTTGTCGTGAGTCTCTCGTCTTATGAAAACCTCACAACCCCAAACCTTGATATGTGCCAACGAGGGATCTTTCCCTTTCCACATCTCGCAAGGTGTTTTGGCAACCTTCTTTGTAGGGACTCGGTTAAGGATATGGGCGGCAGTCTTTAAGGCATAACCCCAGAATGAGATAGGTAGTGAAGCACGACTCATCATAGAACAAACCATGTCTAACAGGGTTCGATTACGCCTTTCTGTCAAACCATTCAACTGCGGTGTCCTAGGTGGCGTCAATTGCGAAACTATTCCGCATTCCTTGAGATAGTCGTGGAATTCAAGACTTAGGTACTCTCCCCCTCGATCGGGTCGAAGCATCTTGATTTTCCTACCCAATTGATTCTCCACTTCATGTTTTGAATTCTGTGAACTTTTCAAACGTTTCTAACTTGTGCTTGATTAAGTAAATATACCCATACTTACTATAATCATCGGTGAAAGTCACGTAGAAGCGGTTCCCATCCTTTGTGGTGGATCTAAAGGGCCCACACACATCGGTATGTATGAGATCCAAAAAACCCTCACCCCCTCACAAGTGCCAGTGAAGGGTGACTTGGTCTTCTTTCCAAGTAAACAAGATTCGCACGTGTCATCTTCCCTAAGGTCGAATGACTCCAACACTCCATCCTTTTGGAGTTGGGCTATGCGCTTCTTGTTTACATGTCCAAGACGACAATTCCACAGAGATGCTCTATCCATACTATTGGAAGAATCCATACACAACACATCATTTCCTAGGTTATCTACAACCATAACAGTTTCATAAATTCCATTACAAGGCCTTGCTTCAAAATATAAAAGACCATTAGATAAGCATAAATCAAACCATTCTCATTATTAAACGAATATCTAAATCCTTGTCTAAACAAACCATGAAAAGAAATGATGTTTCTTTCCATATCTGGCGAGTAGCAATAGTTATTTAAATCTAAATTCAATCCATTACGAAGCACTAAAGAATACACTCCAATCTTGGTAATAGGTGACGATCCTCTGTTCCCCATGATTAGATTTACTCTTCTAAGCTCCACATCCCTATTTTTCCTAGTCCCTGCAAATCAGAACAAATGTGGTAACCACATCCTGTATCAAGAACCCAAGAAATAGCATGAGATGAAGAATTAGATTTAATTGTGTATATACCTGCAAAAGATGGCTTGATCTTTCCATCCTTGATGGCTTGCAGATATTCCGGACAGCTTCTCTTCCAATGCCCTATTTTGTGGCAATGATGGCACTCTGCCTCCTTCGGGTTAGGCTTGGGCTTAGCAGGATCAACCTTGGTCCCACTAGAAAAGGAACCATCTTGGGACTTTCCCTTGCGGTGGTTCTTCGAAGAAGCCTTCCTCTTCTTGCCCCTTCCCTACCCAATAGCCAAAACAAGAGCAGCGGATGGATTGGGAGTTGGTGCAATAGACTTGTCCTTTAGGTTGCTCTCAGCAGTCCTTAGGAGCCCTTGGAGTTTGATTAGGGTGACCTCTTCCTTTTTCATGTGGTAGGTCATCCTAAATTGGTTGTAGCATGAGGGCAAGGAGTGAAGAACAATGTCGATAGCAAAATCTTCCCCAAAGTTGACATTCAACTTGCGAAGACGATCGACATACTTTTGCATCTTTTGCAAGTGCACGGTTAGAGACTCTCCACTCCCCATTTTAGCAGTGATCATATTAGTTATGATCTTATAGCGCTCTTGCCTCGCGCTTTGGTGATATCTCTCCATCAAGTCTAGATGCATCTCATAAGGATACATGTCCTCATAGGACTTTTGGAATTCAGAGTTCATTGTGGCTATCATGATGCAATGGACTTTCGTTGCATCATGCTCATGTGTCTCAAACACAGCCATTTCTTCGGGAGTAGCATAGTTTCTGGATTGATCTTTTCGAGCTTCTCATCAAGAACATACTCCTTGTCCTCGTAACGCACAATCGTGCGAATGTGTCTTATCCATTTGCTAAAGTTCGATCCATCGAAAGTCACTTTTTGACAAAGGCTCATTAGCGTGAATAAGTTAGCAGCAGCGTTGTTTGCGTTAGACATCTATAAATAGAAAGGAAAAAAGTTGATTAGAGTTAAATCCCTAATTAACACCCAAAATGGAAATTTAGGGCTAGGAGCCAACAACATTATTTACACATTAGAAAAGGGATACCGTGATCCAACATGCAAATAATTTTGAGGTAAGTGAATGATGATTCACTAATTCTTCACCATGAAAAACATAAGCTTTAAGTTTTAAATGCATTGAGAATTCCTAGATTCTTTGCGATTCATTGAACTTTTCAATGACATGTTTAATTCTCGATATGCCCCTCTAGTTTGTGACTGGGATACCAAGGATCACAAAGCGGGTGTGAATAACCATGCAAATCTACATGATGCCTTCATTGTTACAATCACCTATTCGATGTGTCGGTAATCCACACACGCTCTACCGAACTATAAGAAACAATGAATCACCCTTTTCCACCTTTGCTTAGAACCAATTAGTGTGTCGGTTAACCACACACGCTCCACTAACATCCAAACAAGGGTGCAAAGTGTAATTTCATGGGATTGCATCAATTCACTTTTCCTAAAGTAACTAAGATTGTGAATTTTATAAAACAATTTAGTTACTTTAAATAGATTCATTATACTTATTAATAAGAAGAGGTTTGCCCTATCCTACCCTTTCGGCTAACGACCCTCCACCAGTCAAGCAAGCGGTGGGTGTGAGTGTACACCCATTAAGCGTCATTTTATAAGCAACAACCTTATACCCACTTTATAGACTGACTTCATGAATGAGGCCTACTAACGGTAAGACTAGCATCTTTAATCACATATATATATATATATATATATATATATATATATATATATTAAGCTTGTAATAATATACTAGTATAGTGTTGAATTTTAAACTTGTAAAATTCTAGGGTTTGAAATTTAAATTATTCAAATTAAACTTTTAATCACAAAACTTAAATTTCAAAACTTGAGGACAAGTTTTAAACTTTTCAAATAATAAGGATCAAATAGCAAATAATATAAATCAACTAGTAAGATTATTTCAATTTGATCTTATTCAACATTACTTGCAAGACAATTTACTAATTCAATTCAAATAATTAATTATTATCATATAAGGAAATTATTATTCAACTAATTGCTAATTATCTTTTGTTTGGTCAAGAATATACTCATATATATGTTTAAAATCGGATTTTAATGACCCAAAACAGTTAAGGTAAGTTTCGAAAGTAAAACATGAAGAAATCCCGAAACTCCCTCTTTCTGATGCTCGAACTCGCCGAGTTCCCACTATGGACTCGCCGAGTCCACAGTTGAACTCGCCGAGTTCATCAGGCAGAAACACAAAAATCGAATTTTAAGCAACAAGCAATCAACCAATGCATCAATTCAATAGAAATCAATCAAAGATCTGATACCACTGATGGGTTTGAGGCATATGAACTCTCCTATGTGCACATGCAAACCCTAATTGCTTGGATCTAGGTTTCTCTAATTGAACATGCATTTTATCCAAGACTTTTATTACTAGATCTAATGTAAACAATTGATTCTAATCATATGAATTAGGATCTAGAACAATACCTTGGATTACTTGCGTGATACTTCTTCTTCTTGGAGCTTAAAGTCACAATTGTCACTCCTCTAATAGCTTACAAACACCAACTAGCAAGAAGATGATTTGAGAGAGGGAGAGAGGTGAGAAATTGGCTCTAGGTTTTCCTCAAAGATAGAGTGGCCGATTTCTCCAACCCTAAGGGTCTATTTATACTATGAGCTCCTAGGGTTTCACCTTAAACCCTAATTGGATAACTTAGCCTCAAAGAAATCCAAAGATCCTTCTAGATAAGGCCTTGGACGATTTTTAAGATATCCATATCCTTAAAAACGTCCCTTCCCATATCCATAAGGATTCATAGCCCTAAACACAACTATCACACATTTGACAATTTATGCCCATTTATTCAATTAATCTCTTTAAGTCACCAAATTAATTCCTAATTAATTTATGACTTATATCAATCAAATAATATTATTATTCCTGTAACATATTATTCTTATAATACATTAATAATAATAATAATATCTCTTCTCTCTATATAAATCATCTTGTCAAGTTGCTATGGTGAAGGGAACCCAAAAGGACCATGCACAACCGGGTCAAGTACTTACCAAATATAGTTACAGCCTTAGACACTAATCCAACACATTCATCATTAAAAAGGACACCTAACACAAAAAATGATTTACGGGTGAAAAGAAAGAGAAACCAAAAAAGTGTATGGATTCATTGAAATCGATGTCTTACGAAGGAACGTAATCTTCTAGAAATCATTGAAATCGTTGTTTTTTTATAACCAAGTTCATGGTCTTCCTTTTTTTTCATGGTTTTCAATTAGCTCCATGTAATAACGAGTTTTTTTTCTATAATTCCTTTTAGGGTTTTGAATATGTAAGGGTATTGATGTGTTTTTGGTGGACAAAAGAAAGTAGTGGTTTTTCTTACAATGTTGGTTCCTAGGTTTTGTTGTTTGCATTTTGATTTCTGATCAGAAAATGTTTCCTTGAAGAATAGATTTCATAGCTTCGAATAAACAATCTGGGGTTTTTGTAAGTGTTGGTTCTTAGATTTGTTATATTTTGGTTCGAGTATCTTGCTTTAATTATTTTCTTTTATAATTGTGAGTAAAAGATGTTCCATGTACCATCAACAAGAAAACGCTTAGATTTTTTCTTTTTGCTTTTATTCATGTCAGGTCCTAGAGATGTTATGCAAGGATGAAAAAAGGTAGAAATGGAAACATTTTGTGCAATTTGCTTGTTGCAAGAATCATCCCAAAGAAGTAAATGAAGGGTACCCAATAACCGAAGCGTATAATCTATTTTTCCCGGAATTCTATCTTATTTCAGTTAGCATGCATAGTTCTTTCATGGATTTCATCAAACTTATGCTCATTTTTTGGCTTAATCATTGTGGTTTCATTATTTGAAATAAAAATTGAAGTGTTTTGTCACCATATTCAATTGTTTTTTCATTCAAGTATGTTTTTCATTAACAGATTTCTCTTATCTCCTGTGTCATATGCATATAAATATTTAGGCTTGTAAGGATTTAATATGTGTTTTTCCATCATTTGCAATAAGATAAAGTCATAACATCAACATTTACTCTATTTCTGATTTTCGTTAGCAAGTTTCATTTAGTTTGTTGGTTACTTGGTGAATTGGGCAGCCATGGTATAGGATGGTCTAATGCTATTTTCATATTGTCTTTTTTTTTCCTTCAAATTTTTGAATAACTGTCCAATTATATTGAGAATTGATTTTTCATGATAAGTGGATAATGAATGCTTTGAACTTAAAAAGTGTTTTCTCAACAAATGGTGAATATTTTTTGTAGGTTGAATTTTACAAAATGGTTATTTTACCTCATTGTTTGGGGATAATTAAAAAATCATAGAAAATGGATAGTCCTATCGAAAAAATTGACCATCTTTTTTAGATTTAGCACAACAATAGTGCAATTCGTCGAATTTGGAAATTGACATGGAGTTGAAATCTATGTTATTTTGTAGCTTCTGTAGAATTATATTCAACCCTCTTCTTTGAGAATTGTAGCTTCTATCAAAACACTTTTTTAATTTCTCTATATTAACAAAGTATATTGCTATTTTGGGTAAAGTATTGCAAGTATATTATTGTTCTGTGTAAAACTTGTAATTATGTGGGTTTGATTTTTTCCTAGGAAAGGATATTAAGTACCTGATGTGGTTAACCAAGGGGTGGTTGTAATTCAGGTAGGGCTTGGCGAGAAAACATCAGTTGAATGTATCTTAGTGGACTATATTCTTATTTTTTGTGGGTTATGTATATAACTTTGGTAAATATTATTTATTATAAATAATCTTCTATGAAAAAAAATCATTTTTAACGCTTATTATCTCTAAATTGACTAGCCCGAATCTGCGGCCGTTACACTGTGACTCTCTAAATGTTACATTTTCCTCGAGTTGAAAGATATGAAACTGCTCAAGCCCTATTGTCATGTTGAAATGAATATGGAAATTTTGTGTGCACGCACATTGTAAAAATGAAGTCGTGCATTGACAAACTAGAAAGAATGGGTGTAGTATTACCAAAGGAGCAAGCCATTAATTTGGTTCTTCTTTCTCTTCTTGATTCATATGGTAGGTTTTTTAAGATCTTTCATGTGAAGAATCTCGATGTGACCCTAATTGATTTGACCAAGATGTTGATAGTTGCTGAAACAAAAATGGTTAAGAACACATCTGAAGCAAAGTTTCTTAAAGGGTCTAATTCTGAAAGTTCCATAAATATGGACGATGGTAACATTGTTGATGCAGAAGGATTTATCTTCCCTATAGAAAGGAGACATCCAACATCAAACCGTTTGATTGTATGGTAAAGAGAAAGTTCAATTATGGGATCATTGCATGGGCTAAACCCAAAGAGTCAATTTGTTTCTACTGCCAATTGAAAGGACATTGCTTGCGAAACTGCCCAAAATACCTCGAGGATATTAAAGAATGGGAAGTCGATTCGTGTGAATTTACTTCAGGATCTAATATAAGGAATGAAGCTTAAGAAAACTAAGCTAAATCTGATCGCGGAAATGGACTTTGGTCACATGGTTCGATGGTCAAAATTTTGGTGCTACTACTAGAGGGTTAGGATAATTTAATAGATTGTTATCACTCTTTGGAGATGTTTAGAAATATAGTTTTTCATTTCATGCATTGTAAGGAAAAGTTCTAATTTTCATCTTATTTAAATAAAAGTGAAGTTTTGATTTAGTAGTTTCCTTATCCTATTTCCCTGCAACAGATTTAGTGAAAGTGTTAATAACAATATAAATTAGGGATTTGATTCTTATGATATCGCTTATGGTAATAACCAACTGAAAAGAAATCACATCACCGATTGGATAGACACTTAGTGGTGGACAATTTATATTGAATAATATATGAGAATCATGTTCATTGGAAAATTATGAATTAATTTATTGTTCACGCTGTAGCACCCCAAATTTTCAAAGATATGGTTATAAAATCATTTCGAATATTAACCTACATTTAATAAAGCCCATCCCACAAATATATTTACAATTAAAACTTTGGATGTTACCATTAAGCATCATAGAGCCAAAGCAATCAAATATGAATTAAATCAATAATGTGAATAAGGATCTTGACAAGCTCCACTCCATTTTCTATCTCTTAACTTTTATGTTTCTTGTATCATATTTTCTCTTTACGTACAACCTGGGATACATGACATTAAAAATATATACATAAGACAATAAATTCTCTTGAGCTATGTGGGCTTGTAACTAAAACCATTTTTTACATTTTCATCAAAAGCATTTTCATATTTGCAGAACATATTTCAAGTAGGTATTTCCACATTTTGTTCCATATCAAAACATGTCATTAGTCATAATATAATTCAAAAAGTCATTTCTTTTCACATTCCATTCATTCTTTCATTAAGGGCTAATTCTAGTGTGAACCGTTGCCTTTTTTATACTTAGGGCCTAGTAATATCCCCAAGTCTATACCAAGTTGGAAAGAACATATCAATCAACAAAGACATCATTTCCGTTAGGACATCTATCTCGAGAAGGGGAGGCACCACCCCGATAGATTCCTCTATATCCTGTTACGAGGACATCATGGCTCGAGCAATATATTCATTTCATTACTTTCCAATTCTCTTCATCACTTCCCATTTCTTTTCATTAATTTCCATTCTTGTCATTTGTTTCCATTCTTTACACATTTCATATATTTGTATCAAAAGTTAATTTCAAAAGTATATCGTATATATTTCAAAACATTTCAAACACATTTTCCAAACATTTGATCTTCCAAAACGTTCTTTGCTTTCAAAAACATTCTTGCCTCAAGGCATTATTTAAAATATCATGTCCATAAACATTTGACACTTTCATTTCAAAAAATTTCAATTATCAAAAATTAGTGTTTCTTTATCATAAAATCATTATTCCATATACCCTAAAGTATGAAAATGCAAACACAAACTGACCTAGTTCTCCAATGTAGATTAGCTAGTCCTCTTCTAGCTCATTTCCTAATAGTAACTCTCTTAATCACCACATGTATAACATGGATTGACATAAGTCATTAAAATGACCAAAATACCCCTCATATATTTTTTAACTTTTAGATATTCCCTATAAGCCTATTTATTTCCTATTAGCTTATATATATAAAGTTTGAGGGCAATCGAGAGTTATTTACTAGGTTTTCCACGAAAAATAATAAACTGAGCATAACCTTTGACATGCGCCATGTCAAAGGGATACACCCACATGTCATGAGTGACGTGCGCCCGTGTCAAAATGACACGTTCTATATCAAAACTACATTTTACCATTTTGTGCATAATTTTGCTAAAAGCTTTGTCACTTGTTCTGTAGAATTCTATTGGCCACCAAACTTTACCATGTGGTTATTAATTACTAAATAAAAGTTATAAACTTCCCAAATACTCAATTAACCCTTATCCTCATGATGAATTAATCATTAAGGCCTTTATCAAAATGCTAAGTTCATAATGCTTACGAACACTCAAATGAAAGGGTTAAGAGCTCAAGTTGATCAAGAACATTCTTTAACCAATATGACTTATTCCGAAATCATCTAATACGTCATTGAATGTTGCTAACTTCTTAAAATTACACAAATCTCATCTTTATTCCATTATGGTGTTATTGAATGTCCAATTCCATTCCAACTTTCCCATTTTGCCCTTATGGCCAATAACTCCATACTTCATTATAGGAATCAAACAACATCTTAAGTTTTGAATTCAAATCATCCTCAAAGTATCCATTAATGAGTATGAACTTCCTTTACTCATTAGTTATTTAACTACAAAGGATTCCGTTGTTTTCATCATTTTTTCCCCAAATCCATTTATATTCAAGCTTATACATGATTCACATATCATGGATGAATTTGAGCATTCTAATTGGATTTGTTGCTATCAATTCACATCTAGGTCATAGAATCCAGTTCCATTTCACCATCAATTGCAATATCCAAAAATTAGATTTCTAGGGTTCATGGAGCTTTTTACCCAAATCATCCAATCCATCAATAAGATGGTTTGATTGCGATTAGAACCATGTAAACCACTCAAGGGTGGTTAGAAAACCAAACCATAATCATTGTATCTCATTAATTTCAATATTGGAGTTTTACCCATTTTACAAACTAGATTTCTAGGTTGAAAGGGAGATGAATGATACCTTGCAACACTTAATTTCTTAACAACTTGTGTTAATTGAGCCAAGAAAATTTCAGAGCGAATCCTAGGAGAAAAGAAAGATGAAAATCACCATTGGAGAAGGTTTATGGTTCTCAAAATCATTCATCCTCCATCAGGGAAGAGTGGGTGCATCTTGTTTCCTAATTTTTCACATTCGGTCCATCAAGTTTGGCCATTTTGGCCAAAACTCCCCAAACATCAATATTTGTGATTTTAACTTAATTTTTGACATAATAAGTCCTCCTCGTCCATTATATAAATTTTATAGTCTCTTCCAATAAATGATTCAACCCTTTGGTCAGCTCACTTTACCAACTTGACACTTTTGGTCCTTTAACTTTTAAAATGTTACTATTTCCCACTTTTAACTTTCTAAAGATCATATCAATTAATGATATGATTAACACATAATTATTTAATTATATAAATCATTTGTCACTAATTTATATTATTAATTAAAGAACCTACTCTTAGTCTTTAGGATGTTATAGTTCACAAGCTTATGCGAGACAAGTGAAGGATTAATGGATATAGTACATATTCATATGGACTCTTTAGATCTATCACAATAGATGATAACAAATATGATTATATTTATAAGATTAAACATAATTGTGATGCTTTTGAAAAGATTCAAAGGGTAATATAACAAATAGAAGAATCTGTTAGGAAAAAGGATAAAAGATTCTCCAATCTGAAAAGAAATGAGAGTGCTTTAGTATCATGTTTTATGTTCATATTAGTAATTACAGAATTGTGTCACAATTAATCCTACATGAATAACTTAGTGCAAATTGTATGACAATGGAGAGGAATCTAATATTGTTAGAAATGGTTCGATCTTAGATGAGTCAAGCTTCATTCCAAATCTAGCTTTAGAACCATGATCTAGTAACTAAGAATCGTATCTTGGAAAATCAATTCAAACTAAGAAGGTTAAAAACACCTTGAAATATGTGGAGTAAAATGTTATCTTACTCTAGAACATATATAATTGGATGTTGTGATATTTTTGTTAATCGAGAAACAAAATATAAACTGAGACCTATTATATGATGCATTTTCTTTTCGAGAATCCACATGACCTTTGGAGTATTTAACTCGCCAAGGAATGTTCCTTGAGAGAAAAATTCATATTTCAAGACATTAGTAAGCGTCATATTGATCTTGAGAGTTCAGTCAATTAACAATAAACCTTTAGTTATCAATAGCACGAGACCTAAGGTAGATAACCTATCATGTTTGATTGACACATTCTTATTTCTATGCAATTCATGTTGAATTGACAATGCTTATGAGTTATATGTATTCATTTAACAGAAAAAGCAAAAGCATGTTGGTTAGTAAAAGTAAATTGGTCAAAATGGGTGAGCTACTAACAACATAGAAGTACTGGTATGCCCTTGAGCTGCCAGAAAGCAAAAAATATATTATTTTTTAAAAATAGCGAAGTGCAGTCCATAAAGGAAACTGAAAATGAATTTTGACCTTTTCTAAACCTTGCATTATGACTATAGGTTGGAAATGATAAATTCACATGGATGGAAACATATGCACCATAAAATCTAATTGACAAAGGTTTCACTCTAATTCATGAAAATGATATGAGGAAATACTTTTGCTAATAGATTATTAGGATCAAATAAAGATCAATATGGATATTGGTTATATTAATTGCATTCTAAAATTCACGATATGATTACGACATCCTTCTCTATATTTAGAATTGTGAGGAATGGTAATGAATTATTTAAAATTTTAGGAGATATTCTTATCACATCTTGAAAGGGTTTGAACACATACAATATCCAGATAAAGTGCATATGCTTAAGAAGCCTAATTACAGCTTTGACGAAGCATCACAAAATAGAAATATGTACTTGCATGAGAAATTCAAAAGGTATTGATTTCTTGATGTCCAGTTGATTTCTAAGAACATGTAAAAGCTAGTAGAAGCATAATTGTTATGCTGGTATTGCATGTTGACAATACTATTCATAGGAAACAATGTTTCTAGTTTACAAGTTGCAAAGTTAAGATATTGTTTCGCTATACTGAACATAAGGGAGAAGGAGCTCATACTTTGTTACAAATTTAAAAGTCTAGATTGTATAGTTTAACTTAGTTAAAGGCATATATGAATATCATATTGAAAGGTTTCAACATTCGAGGTATACATACATATATATATATATATATATATATATATATATATATATATATATATATATATATATATATATATATATATATATATATATATATATATGGAAATTTTATATCAAGGAATTGAACAGATATTTGACCCTTGTAATAATGAGTTGAGTTTCATATGTTTCGGATATAGGATCAATTACAAATGATATAATATTCGATTATTCTATTTTTTCAAATAATTTTAGCATTGCATGCAGAAAATTAGAATTACATGTGACTAAAGTTGTTAAATAACTGTCAAGAACGTTTTAAGATTTTACCAAAGAATTGGTTACTTGTGGACAGTGGGAGTATGTTATAGGACGGACCATAGTGACACGTTTTGGATTGAGATGATTCTTGGTCAAAATGTTGGTTATATGGGAATATGGAAATGTTTCCATAATGGGAGATGTTTGTAAAATCTACATATGAGTTGTAACTTTAATATAAAGAAGTGTTCAAGGAATGTACCTTGAATTTGAGATTTCATAACCATGAATTGTTCTAAGTAGCAAGTTCTAGTGGAACATTCTATAATATCAAAGGGTCAGTCTCTATGAATTTAGAACCTTGACATCACAGAAAGATGATGCATGTAAAGATTAAATTCCACTTCATCTTAAATAATGATAAGAATTTGGAATTATGAAATGTGCATCATTAGAATAGTGTCCAGTAGATCTATTCGCAAAGGAAGGACAACAGAGAAGCATAGTGCATGTTCATAACATATGTATGACTGATCTTATCTAATACAAGTGGTTAGTTGATTACTCAAAACATTATATAATGAATAAATTTGTAATTATTATGGTGATTAAATAATAGGAATTATTTATATATTCAATAAGTTTGAAACCATAGTTAATTAATTTATTTTTGTGTTTCACTTTGCATGTTTACTTCCCTGAGTAATTTTAAGATTATCCAAAGTTCCACAGTCGCTCATACTTTTGGAAGTAAGTAGTTATTTAACAATGTCATGAGTTGATTATAGATTGTCGATTGAGGTTAAGACATTGCAACTGGAATTACTAAATTATTCATGAATACTCTGAAAATAGAGATTTTAAGTATTGGATAAACCCACGCTTAGAGATTACTTCATAGATTTTTTCACGATTAATTCTAGGAGGATAATATCTATTATTCTTAAGCGGAGACGTATAGTTCGTAGTTTACGAAATAGTTGTACATTGGTTTACCCGAACGCATCTCATAACTAGGTTTATAAAGAGTAATTCCATGCATGATTTGTTTGGTAAATTGTATGGATGTATAGTCAAAGTAATTCATTCCATTTTCCTTAAATGGAAAAGCGATATCTTTAGGGCCCTCAATGATTTGTTGCAGACATATGAAGTTCTTGGCCGAGCCTAGAGTAAATTGATGTTTTCAATTAGTAGTCTAAATTCAGTCTTCATAAAGCAGGAAATCGAGAAAGAGAATCTTGGACTACGAGATTGATTCTAATCCATGTCTCATGTTCATATGATATCTTGTAGAACAATGGAATAGTTGATCACTTATCTAAGGGTCATTGTTTGATTCGAATCAGAGTTTGGCAGTGACTTTGGAACTTACTCTTTGATGTTTAGTTCAAGGTCTATACTTGCAATTATAGTTACAGACTTATCCAAGTGGAGTCTATTGAATTAAAGTGTCTAAACCAATAACTAATTTGGTATGTTCTTGTAATTAGAAGCAAAGTCCTTTTTGGATTGCTTTCATAACTAGAACTTGGTTAGAATGACATTTGTAGAGAGAGGATAATTTATTAGATTATTATATGATTGATAAACTAATTAGAAATCATAAGGAAAAAATTTGTTAATATATCATGTGATTAATATATTAAATGGAAATGGAAAATGGATATGTTAATTTATATGATTAATAAATTAATATGAAATCAATTAGAATTGATTAATTATTAATCAGAATTAATCTGAAATTAATTGGGGATTAATTGGAACTAAATAAATGTCCAAGGGTTGAATTGTAATTCTTCATGATTGAGCAAGGAATGCATATTCTAGAAACCATATAGGTGGTGAAGTAAATTAACATGGATTCTAAGATTTCTAGAAGTCTCCTGGTCGTAAATAACGAAAGGATTTGAATTTGGATTAAATCTATTATTTAATCGTTCAAATTTTGCTTTATCACTAAGTTACCTAAACTATAAATAGGACCCCCAATACCTATGATTTTCGTTCATAAGATTCCTTAGAGAATACTCTAGCCGAAAATATCCTCTCCCCTCTCTCTTTTTGTTTTCTAGTTCTAGGGTTTGGCTGTGAGCCATTAGAGGTACCATCCTTTTGGTGCTAAGCTTTCATATTCCTACACTAGAAGTGGATTGAAGTGATTTGTTTACTATAACAAAACAAAAGATATGTAACTTTATACTTAATAATTTCGAATTACAATAGGGTTATGCTAGGTTTAGTTGTCCGTTGTATGTTGATATCAAGGTGTATGACATAGATCTTTTATTGGATCCATATACTCTACTAATTGTTAATTGTTATATACATTGTACAATTTTGTTTCCTATAAAACCCATCAAATTGTAGCCCATTAATGTAACTCTACATAAATATAAAATAATTGAAAACAAATTATACCCATATTTAATTATGAGTTTTTATAGATCCTTAAAATATAGTATTTTTAACTTAGATGTTTTCGATCGATTATAAAATATTTAGGCTGAGGAATGCAGTGATGTTTTAGCCTATAAAAAAAAGTAAAAAAAAATGTGACATATAGACGTTAAATAAGCATTTGTCATTCTTGTTAATATTTGTTTTTGAATAGAGTGTGGTGTCATTGTCGCCTAACAAAAAAAAAGTTGTTGAATAAAAATACCAATTAAATGGGTTGATGTCTATCTTCTTTGGTGTATATCTAATGAAACTTAGGTTTTATTTTTTTTCTTATTATTGTATATTAGACAATTATTTTTTATACCATTTTAGGCTTTTAGGGTAACAGAAAAAGACTGAATTAGAATGCAATTAAATATGTTAAATATTAAATATTAGTTTAATAGTCAGCACTAAAACGATTAACCGGGACATAAGTGAGGAACTTAAATCCCCAGGCTTGTTACATTCGGTCTATATATATGCATACAACCATGCTCTTCAGACACCCTAGTTAATCACTATATGAAAAATGATGTTTTTGTCATTTGATCTTTCTCCCTTTCCTCTTATTCCAATAATCATAGCGTTATTGCTATTCATTCCATATAAAAGGTTTTTATCTGCTACAAAGACCCACAAAAACCAACCACCATCCCCAAGAAAGCTTCCAATTATCGGAAACCTTCATCAATTACTAGGCTCGAACCCCCACCATTCAATTCGGGCCTTAACCCAAACACATGGTCCGCTTGTGCTCATTCAACTTGGCAGTGTACCCGTGCTTGTAGCCTCATCAGCTGAAGCAGCCCGGGAAATCTTGAAAACCCATGATGTAATCTTCGCCAGTAGACCCAAATTAAGCATCATCGACGCACTTACTTACGGATCAAAGACCATAGCATTTTCTCCATACGGAGAGTATTGGAGACAGATCAGGAGCATTGCAGTGCTTGGACTTCTAAGCAGTAGACGAGTTCAGTCATTTAAACGAGTGAGAGAAGAGGAGACGCGTCTTATGATTGACACGATTGGAGAAGGTTGTGGCTCTTTAGTTGATTTAGGAGAGTTGCTTAATTCGCTTACCAACAACATAGTTTGCAGGGTAGCCTTTGGGAGGAAGTTTAATGGAGTAACATTCAGCCGCTTGTTGGAAAGGTTTGTATATCTGCTTGGTGCGTTTTCTGTTGGGAATTATATTCCATGGCTTTCATGGGTGGATCACCTTAGTGGTTTAAAGGCAAAAACAAAAAGAACCGCTCAAGAATTTGATGAGATTCTCGACGTTGTTCTTGAAGAACATATAAATAAGAGAAGAGCAGTTGAAGGCGATGTGGGTGGTGTAAGTAATGAAAACCAAGATTTAGTTGACGTCTTACTCGATGCTCAAAGAGAAAATAGTGAAGATACTACCAACTTTACCCTTCACAGAGATTTTCTTAAAGCTGCCATCATGGTAAGATTGATTCGCCTATCTCTTTAAATAGATTAATAGCTGTATTAAAGTAGTTTAGTATTAGATTAGAAGCCGTTCAAAAAAAAGTAATAATGCTACATATATCCATTATAAACATGATCATCTGCTTTTCGAGTTCGATCATCGTTTTAATATTATTATGTATTTCTTGTAGGACATATTTGCTGCTGGAACTGATACAACATTCTCAGCCATGGAGTGGGCAATCAGCGAGCTAATAAGGCATCCAAAAGTAATGAAAAAGTTGCAACAAGAGGTTAGTGAAATAGCTCAAGGAAAATCGGTGATCAGTGAGGAAGATTTAGAAAATATGCATTACTTACAAGCTGTCCTCAAAGAGACCCTGCGGTTGCATACTCCACTCCCGCTGCTCATTTCTCGAGAATCAACACAAAATGTGAAACTAATGGGGTATGACATTGCAGCAGGCACACAAGTGATTATTAATGCTTGGGCGATAGGAAGAGACCCTTCGCTCTGGGAGGAAGCAGAGAAGTTTAAGCCAGAGAGGTTTTTGAATAGTTCTGTTGATTATAAAGGGCTGCACTTTGAGTACCTTCCATTTGGTGCTGGAAGAAGAGGGTGTCCAGGTATTCAGTTTGCAATAGTTATTGAAGAGCTTGCTTTAGCAAATCTTGTGTACAAATATGATTTGGCATTGCCAGATGGTTTGAGAGGGGAGGAACTGGACATGAGTGAGCTCACTGGTCTTACACTCCATAGAAAGTACCCTTTAGTGGTTGTGCCGAATCCTCGCTTCTAGTAGTTGCATATGTTTTACAATAGTCTTTATCAGGAAGTAATATAGTTCTTCACTTAACAACCTATGATGTACTAAAAGATTCTCGTATGCTTTTGCTAATGTTAATATCCACTTTAGCTGCTTTCTATAAAAGACTCAAATGTTTAACGTTGACATGATTAATTTACGCAACAATCAATTCTCCTCTTCGAATGTTTTTACATACAGAGGTTTATGGGCGTGTTCGCACCCAACTTTTAGTAGCTTTTAGCTTCTAGCTTTTAAGAAAACGCTAGTTAAAAAGAAAAAGTCTCGTTCGGCGACATGAACGTTTAATTTTTAGCCTAAACCAAAAGTTTCAAAATCATAAGTTATCCGTTACCCACTAACCACTACCAGCTAGTTTGCCGAACACGTATATATATATATATATATATATATATATATATATATATATATATATATATATATATATATATATATATATATATATATATATATATATATATATGTCATGTATTAGCGCTGTATATTTAGTGTTGGGTTTTGAAATTAATTGTTTTAGTGAGTAGTGACCCATTTCCCTAAAAATCATCCGAGATCAAAGTGATGTCATAGATTAATGTTTTCACTTTTTATAATTATTAGTGCGGAGAACAGATCTAAGTGGGCTTTAATTAAAGATGATTAGTGATTGCTTAAATTATCTTTAATTATAACTTTTAAAATGTTATACTAAAAAGGGATTAGTTAAGCATATTACTTAATATTTATTTAAAAATTAACTTAAAATGAAAATTGTACGTAATCAAGGATGGAGCCTGGATTTTAGAGTAAAGGGATTACATTAATCAACTATAATAAATTAACATATATTTTGTCACGTGTTGATATCTCATTAATTTTGAGACTTGTCATTTTATTATATTTTTTATATAAATAAGTTGAATTTTGGAGATTTTTTCAATTTTAAATTAAAAAATCATATAATACTTCTATATTTATATATGTAAAGCATTAAATATAATAAATGTTATAGTAATTATAATTAATAGGCTTTTTCATTTTTTATTTCAAAATTTTATTTAAAAAATACTTAATATTTATATTTTAATATTTAATCTTTTGTTTAATCAACTTGTGTAATACACGGGTTTACCCCTAAAATATATATATATATATATATATATATATATATATATATATATATATATATATGCTTACTGTCATCATCATCGTCATCATCATCGTCGTCATCATCATCATCATGTAACGCCCGTGTTTCTGGGCTAGGCATTAATGTAGATATAATAGTCTAGGTTAACCTTTGTAACCCATCTTGAAATAATAAAAAATGTATTATTTGAGTATTATGTGTTTATTGTTTAATTATGTGATTTAAATGGATTAAGGAATAAAAATAAGCGATAAAGTAAAATATTAGTAAAGCCCGATATCTATGAAGGATGTGGTAGCGGTCGTGACGAGGTTTCCGAATATATAAAGAATGTTGAAATCCGAGTTATAACGAAGAAGTTATGACATGTCGAAGTTTCGCGACAGAACCGGTACGACACTGCATGACGTAAAATGCGAATTTACGATAGAGCGATATTTAGCCTTAGTGATCTAACGAAAGTCGTAGAGTTCGTTAAACCGAGAGCATGCATAAGAAGAACGTCTAAATCTAACTTTGTGTGAGGGAGTTATGATTTTTCGAAGTTTCGACTAAGCAGTATGCAGCCTAAATCTCGAAATTGAGATCGAGTGATATTTGGCTGAAACAATCTAAACGAGAATCGAAGATCTCGTTGATAGTAGTCCAACAGTAAAAAGACAGACGAAAACGGACGTTGGATGAAGAAGTTATGATTTTATAACGGAGTTTTCCTGTCCTGGCCTACTAAAAATAATATAATAAAAATAAAGTCAAAATTAGCCGACGGAGTTTAAATGAAACTTCTAGAGCATAGTTTCACCGACGCGTGGATATAAAGAACGTCAAAAATGGAGCTCGTATGGAAAGATACGGAATTTTGAAGTTTGAGAAATGGGAGTACACCTAGCGTACATGAGTACGCCCAGCATACCCATATGCATGAACTGAAATGGGCCACATCGCCCTGACCCAATACTCGAGTGCATGAGTCTGTAAGCCATGACGCATTAGGCCTTATCCAAAGCGTACGCCCATCGTACCCTATGTACACCCAGCGTACTGCTTGTAGAGGGAGTACACCCAGCGTACTCTGAGATTACGCCCAACGTAATCCAATGTTCAGCCCCCTTATAAATAGAGGTCGTGGGCAACCGAGTTTTGTTGCTCATTTCTTCCTTTCTCTTTCGTTTTACCTCGTTTTACGTGCAAGCTTTACCCCCGAAGCCCTCGTATCATTCCCGAGACTCGAAGCAAGTCCCGAAGCCCCGAGGATCCCGATAAGTAAAGTTTCCGAGCCGAAACTCTGCCCGCGAGAAGCCCAGTTTTCAAGAAAACATCTCGGTTTCACCGTAGAATACTACTCTTAAAGCCGTAATGTTGTTCGATCATCTTCTGATCAAGTGAGTGTATATTCCTTTTCTTCTAACACATAGATACGAAGTATTCTCTACAAAACATGTGCTATGTGTTTATATATTATTCGTTTATTTGAAATAATAGTTGAATGAATGATTTATCCAGGTTTTAAGATGTATATAAATGTATATATATTTTATCTACAAATATGTTGGGTAGAACATGGGTAGATAGTGATGTGTGATGAAATCAAATGATGAGAGGCCTCGATGTTGTTGTTGATCTAGTCATCTAGCGGAGTATGGATGACGACCATGGACTCTTTCTAGACTGTCCAGTGGAACGCTGACAGGTTCATAACCTGTAGGTGTTGTGAACGATGTGTTCACCGGTGTACTCTATCCCCTCATGGTTGCCTTAAGGACATCTATTGTTGAGGAAACCCCTTTCAGTAATGTCCATCCCGATGAAAATCCTAGATTAGGTCCCTGGTAATAGATGTTGTTTTAGGGATGTAAAGTGAGGATAACGGGAATGGGTAATCGGGTTATTGTTGGTTGGTAAAATTAAATATAATTATTTATTGTGGGTTGAAAACCCTATATGCTCACCAGGCTCCCAAGCCTGACCCACTCAGTTTCTTTGTATTACAGGTAGTGGCGCGAGAGCATAAGTTGGAGAACTTGTGAAGATGTTTTTGTTTATAGACCAGTAGTTGCACAAAACTGTGTAAGGTCTATGTTTTATTGTTTATGCTTTTGTGTCTTTTATCGGAACATGACATCCCGAGTTTTGATATATAATGAAAATACATTTCTTCAAGAAATGCTTTGATAAACCGTATTTTATCATTTATTGTTTTGGGGATAAATTTCGCCACTCTTTTAATCAAAGGATTACTCTGAAAATTATTTTAAAACATAAATTAAATCGGTCTTTTCTGGCCATGATTTTGGGGATGTCACCTTTGGTATCAGAGCATTAGTTTAAGCGAACTAGGAATTTGTAGGATTTCTAGAATTAAACTTAAATTGCTAAGTGGAGATTGTGAGGTATGTGTCTGTTATATTTTTGACACGAGCACTAGTTTATTTTAGAAAAGTTGCCTAAAATGCTTTTATGTGCTCAATGTTATATGTTTCCATATATGATATTATTTGTTCGGATCTATGGTTTGTTGCCAACCGGATCTGGAAACCTTATGTGTTTAGGATTCTAAGTGTAGGTTACGGTATTAGAACTAGCATGTAAACGTTTCAGAGTGATAAGGATGATTTGATTTTCTATCGTGATTGAGAATCTAAATTCACCTTGTTCGGTGTATAGATCAACGATGGCAAGAACAAGAAGTGGCGTTGGAAACCCAGAAAAAAATAGGAATCAATGACATCAACCACCAGTGATTGAGCAAATACCTGTTGTAGCTAGTGCACCCGAGCTAATGACAATGGCTGGTGTCTAATTGATGATTCAAACGATGTTGGATCGCCAGATGGAAGAAACTAGACGTCTGCTTCAGCAGAATCATGAAGAACCTTCTGTGACATCCCCATTTTCACGGTTAGAAAATACCGATTTGTTTATGCTTTGTTTTAAAATCAGAGTAATCGTTTACAGAAAACAGTTGCGAAATTTGTTCCTAAAACAAATTGTGATAAGAATTTATCAAAGCATTTCTTTAAAGAAATGTATTTTCATTAAATAACAAAATCTCAGGATGTCATGTTCTGATACAGACCAAAAGCATAAACAGTATAAAATAGACCTTACAACAATTATTTATAACTACTGATCTATAATCCAAAATCTCTTGTCAAGTCCACCAACTTATACTCTTGTGCCATTACCTGTAATGCAAAGAAAACTGAGTGGGTCAGACTTGGGAGCCTGGTGAGCATATAGGGTTTTCAACCCACAATAATATAATTATTATATTTAATCATCAAACAATCAACCCGATTACCCATCCCGATTATATTGTTTATTTCTTAAGGTTTTACCCTAAGAATCAACTATCCCTTATTCATTCGTTCCTAAGGATTGACCTAAGGAATTGGGACGAAGTTCATTGTTGCCAAAGTTTATCTATCAGGTGCTAAATCCATAGCTATCAGGCGCTAACTCCGTAGTCACCAAGGTTCACTTAACATGCGCTAACTCCATAGTCATCAAGGTTCACTTAACAGGCGCTAACTCCATAGTCACCAAGGTTCATTTAACAGGCGCTAACTCCATAGTCACCAAGGTTTATCTAATAGGAACGAAGTCACATCGTCGCCAAGGTTTATACAGCAGGCACTAAGTCCATAGTTGCCAAGGTTTATCTGATAGGCACTAAGTCGATAGTTGTCGATTTTATATATTAGGCACTAAGTCTATAGCTTCCAGTGTTTACTCACATCATCTTTTATCTCTAATTATTCATCTACCCATGTCATACCCAACAAATTTGTAGATATAAAATACATATACAGTTTAAATCATTTAAAACATGTATAAAATCGTTCATCCAACACAGATAGCAAGTATACATATAATATGCACACGTAGCATGTATTTCATAAAAAATACTTCATATTTATGTGTTAGAAGAAAGTAACTACACACTCACACCAAACATATACTTAATACATTCAAAAAATACTTATATTAAAATCATGTTTATGAAAGGGACTATACACTCACTTGATCAGAATATGATCGGACAGCACTACGGCTCTAAGAGTAGTACTTATTCGGTGAAACTGGGATCACTTCGCACATCGGGTTTCTCGCGGGCAGGGCTTTGGCTCGGATACTCTTTTCTTCTCGGGATCTTCGTGCTTCGGGACTTGCTTCAGGTCTTGGGATGATACCAGGGCTTCGGGGGTTAAAATAGGGCTTAGAGAAGGTATCAGGAGTGGGAGAGAAGAGATTGAGCAACCAAACTCGGTTGCCCCTTGAATTCTATTTATAGGGCCATTTTTCTGGATTCATATCGTGAATCTCAAATATTCACATCGTGAGTTCAATAATTATCAGGTGCGTCATCGCAACTTGCGTCTGTCAGGCTCCAGAAGTCATAAATACTAAGTTCACGTCGTGAACACTGTATTCACGTCGTGAACTCTGATAGTTTTGGGGTTTCACGCCCCGAACTTCAGAAATTCATAACTTTCGCATACAAACTCCATTTTCGACGTTCTTTATATCCACGCGTAGGTGAGATTATGCTCTATAACTCTCATTTAGACTTCGTCGGCTAATTTTGAATTTATTTTTATTATATTTTTGTTATATTATTTTTAGTAGGTCGGGATAGGAAAACTCCGTTAGAAATCCATAACATCTTCATCTGACGTCCGTTTTCGTCTGTCTTTTTACCGTTGGACTACTATCGATGAGATCTTCGATTCTCGTTTAGATCGTTTCGGACAAAAATCACTCGATCTCATATTCGAACTTCGGGCTGCATACTGTTAATGCTGAAACTTTGAAAAATCATAACTTCTTCATACGAAGTCAGATTTAGACGTTCTTTTTATGCACACTCTCGGTTTAACGTATTCTACGACTTTCGTTTAGATCGTTAAGGCCAAATATCGCTCTAACGTAAATTCACTATTTACATCGCGCTATGTCGTGCTAGTTCTGTCGCAAAACTTCGACAGGTCATAACTTCTTCGTTATAACTCGGATTTTGGCGTTCTTTATATGTACGAAATCCTTGTAACATATACTATAACTTAGTTAAGATTAATCCTTCTAAATAATCTTCCATCAAAAAGTCGTTTTTTATGCTTATCGTCTCTAAATTGACTAGCCCGGATCTACGGGCGTTACACCTTCGATGCCGATTGTACAGCCCGAAGTAAGTGAAGGGTCGTCGGAAGGAGGAAACTTTAGTGGGATTATTGGTCAAGACAACTCACCGATTGTTAGACAAAACAACTAGGATGGTAGAAATGATGGACGAGGATGCAAGTATAAAGATTTCATGGCATCCAAACCACCATATCTATCCGGAAGCCCGACGCCGGTAGAAGTTATAAACAAGATCTTAATGGCGACAATGTTTGAAAGTTGCGAATGCAGCAACAAGCAGAAGACTGATATTGCGATCCCTTTGTTGAAATTTGGAGTGTTGAGTTGGTGGAAGCTATTAGCTGACTTGATGCCCAAGGGAGAAGCGAGCAAGATGTCTTGGGAAGACTTTGTGGAACAATTGAAACTACAATACTGCTCAGAGCAGGACCTTCTGGAAATCAATAACGAGTTTCAGAATTTGAAAAAAGGAAAATGAGCGTTACTGAATGAGCTGTAAGTTTCACAGAAAATATGAAGCTTATCCCATACCTAGTTCCAACAGAACTCTCAAAGGTCAATAAGTTTGCCCTCGGATTACCAGCGGACTTTGGTCCAATGATTAAACAAGCAACCACATTGAAAGCTGCCATCTGGGTTGCTAGAAATGTTGAGACCCAGATCAGGGAGAAGGGTCTAGAGAGGTCAGAGGTTAGTGAGAAGAGGAATTTTGATGGACCCTCTGGGTCCAGCAAAAAGGGTAAATTATCGAAGTCTAGTTCGAGAGGAGGTGGAGGAGGCGAAGCAAAATGGTGCGACAAATGCAAAAAGAAGCATCTTGGGAAATGTGGCGAGGAAACCACATGCTTCGAAGGTGGAAAGCCAAGGCACTATGCCAACGAATGCACCCTTACCAAGAAAGTTTGCTATGGGTGTGGTGAGGAAGGGCACATCTTGAGGGAATGTCCGAAGAAGGAGGAAACTAAGCCCAATATTCCACCAAAAGGCGAGAGCCTTCCAGATGACACTGGAAGTTGCTAAAGATGAAGATGATGTCTTCAGGTACCTTTCTCGTAAACAAATTGTCTGCCCAAATTTTATTTGATTATGGAGCCAACTACTCCGTTATTTCGCATGAATTTGGTAGAAAGCTAGCTTTGCCTGTCGATAGACTAGATAATGCTTTATTATTAGAAGTTGCTAGTGGCAAGTTTGTACCTGTTAGCCATCGTATGAAAAACATCTTAATTGACTTGAATGAGAATAAGTCTCACGAGGAATTATTGCCTATAGAGCTAAATGGTTTCAACATCGTGCTGGGGATGGATTGGCTTAGCGCCAATGATGCCGAAATACTATGCAAGAAGAAGATTGTAAAAGTAAACCCTCCAGGGAAAGAGTCATTTATGGTGTATGGGGACAAACGCAGAGTAAATTCTGGAATCATTTTGCTAATGAAAGCCAAAAAGTATTTGGCCAAAGGATGTACATCATATTTGGCATTCGTGATCAATGATAAGAAGGAGAAAAACGAGATGCAGAGCATTCCTGTCGTGTGTGACTATCCGGAAGTATTTCCCGAAGATCTTCCTGGATTACCGTCTGATAGACAAGTGGAGTTCATAATAGACTTGTTACCAGGGACGACACCAATAGCAAAAGCACCTTACCGACTAGCACCGACGGAGATAAAGGAACTGATGATGCAACTTGAGGAGTTATTGGAAAAAAGTTTCATTAGACCTAGTTCATCACCCTGGGGAGCTCCGATGTTATTCCTAAAGAAAAATGATGGGAGTATGAGGATGTGCATCGATTAAAGAGAGCTGAACAAGGCAACAATAAAGAATAGATATATGTTGCCAAGGATTGATGACCTATTCGATCAACTACAAGGTTCAAGTTATTTTTCAAAGATCGACCTAAGGTCAGGATATCATCAGCTGAAAGTAAGAGAGCAGGATATCGAGAAGACTGCATTCAGAAAATGATATGGACACTACGAGTTTTTGGTTATGTCGTGTGGACTAACCAATGCTCCAGCAGCATTCATGGATTTAATGAACAGAGATTGTAATCCGTTCCTTGATAAATCTGTGATAGTGTTCATAGATGACATTCTAATTTACTCGAAAAGCCAAGAAGAGCATGGCAGACACTTGCGAGAAGTGTTGGAAGTATTGAAGAAGGAGAAGCTTTATGCAAAGTTCTCCAAATGTGATTTTTGGATTCGAGAAGTCCAATTCTTGGGTCACATGGTCAACCAAGAAGGGATAATGGTTGATCCATCGAAGATTGAAGTTGTGATGAAGTGGGAACAACCGAAAAGTCCCATGGAAATCCGAAGCTTTTTGGGATTAGCCAGATATTACCGAAGGTTTATCCAAGGCTTTTCTTCGATCGCTACTCCATTAACAGCTATGACTCACAAAGAAGCTAGTTATGCTTGGAGTGATAAACACAAAGAATCATTCGAGTTGCTAAAGAAAAAGCTATGTGAGGCACCGATTCTTTCTCTACCCGATGGAGTTGAAGACTTCATTATTTATAGCGATGTGTCTGGTGTTGGATTGGGTTGTGTTTTGACCCAAAGAGAAAGGGTGATATCATATGCATCTCGACAGCTGAAAGATCATGAAAAGAACTACCCCACTCATGATTTGGAGCTGGCAGCGGTAGTATTTGCTCTAAAAATATGGAGGCATTACCTCTATACCTCGAAGTGCAAACTTTTCACTGATCATAAGAGTCTCTAATATCTCTTTAATCAGAAAGAATTGAATATGAGGCAACGACGATGGCTAAAGTTACTTCAAGACTATGACTATGAAATACTTTACCACCCCGGTAAAGAAAATGTTTTTGCTGATCCTCTCAGTCGGAAAGTCAATCTTGAAAGAAAAAGTCCAAGAGCGTTGAGAATAGAAGTTGTCTCGACAATTGTGGAGAGTATAAAGAAATCTCAAGAAGAAGCTTCTGAGAATAATGATCGAAAGGGTGAACGTTTGGGCAAAACATTAGTGTTCAGTGTAAACAGTCACGAACTGAAGGTATTCCAAGATCGAATTTGGGTGCCTAAGTCAGGAGGAATAAGAGATCTTCTGATGGAAGCACTAAAATGTACTCAATTCATCCTGGCAGCACTAAAATGTATAGGTACATGAAACCCTATTACTGGTGGCCGACGATGAAGCTTGATGTAGCAAAGTATGTGGCCGAGTGTGTGACATGTGCGAGGGTCAAGGAACAACATCAGAAACCATACGGGAGTTTAGAACCTTTACCTGTGCCTATGGGTAAATGGGAAGACATTGCTATGGATTTTGTCACTAAACTGCCCAGAACAAAGAATGGTCACAACATGATTTGGGTGGTGGTTGATCGCTTCACTAAGAGTGCGCATTTCATAGCAGCCAATGAGAAATGGTCTATGGATAAGCTTGTGAATTCTTACGTGAAGGAAACTGTGAGGCTTCACGGTGTTCCGTTAACGATTGTGTCAGATCGTGACAGACGTTTGACCTCGTGATTTTGGAGAAGTCTACAAGAGGAATTAGGTACCAAGTTGTGTTTGAGTACAGCTTACCATCCACAGAAGGATGGTTAGAGCGAACTGACTATACAGACACTTGAAGATATGCTGAGAGCATGTACCCTGGAATTCCAAGGCAACTGGGATGAACATTTGCCTTTGGTAGAATTCTCCTACAATAATAGTTTCCACTCGAGTATAAAAATAGCACCTTATCAAGCTATGTATGGAAAAAAGTGTCGTATGCCATCTTGTTGGCTTGAGGCTGGGGAAAAGTAGTTTATGGGACCTGAGATAGTCCATCAAACTACTGAAAAGTTGAAAATAATTAGGGAGAGAATGTTAGCAACTCAGGATCGTCAAAAGAGTTATGCTGACATAAAGCGAAGATCGATGACATTTGAAGTTGGGGATTCAGTTTTGCTTAAATTCTCACCGTGGAGGGGACTTATAAGATTTGGTAAAAGGGGAAAGTTAAGTCCAAGGTTTATTGGACCGTTTAAAGTTCTTCAAAAGATTGGGAACCAAGATTACAAGCTCGAATTGCCCAAAGAACTGAATGGAATGCATAACACTTTCCATGTGTGTTATTTGAGAAAGTTCACGGGAGAAGTTCCTGACATAATTCCAATTTCTGAGTTAAGAATTGATGAGCACAAAAGGTTAATTAAAGAACCAAAGGCAATCGTTGACCGAAAGACTAAGAAGTTACAGCGCAAGATGGTCGAATTAGTTATTGTCCATTGGAAACATAAGAACGGGCCAAATCTCACCTAGGAGACGGAGAGTGACATGATAAGTCGCTATCCGCATTTATTTGTTGATGTGTGATTCCGGAGACAGAATCATCCTAAAGTGGAGAGAATTGTAACGCCCTTGTTTCTGGGCTAAGCATTAATGTAGATGTAATAGTCTAGGTTAACCTTTGTAACCCGTCTTGAAATAATAAAGAATGTATTATTTGAGTATTATGTGTTTATTGCTTAATTGTGTGATTTACATGGATTAAGGAATAAAAATAAGCAATAAAGTAAAATATTAGATAAGTCCGATATCTATGAAGGATGGGGTAGTGGTCGTGACGAGGTTTCCGAATATATAAATAATGCTGAAATCCGTCTTATAACGAAGAAGTTATGACTTGTCGAAGTTTCGCGACAGAACCGGTACGACACTGCGTGACGTAAAATGCGAATTTACGATAGAGCGATATTTAGCCTTAGTGATCTAAACGAAAGTCGTAGAGTTTGCTAAACCAAGAGCATGCATAAGAAGAACGTCTAAATCTGATTTTATATGAGGAAGTTATGATTTTTCGAAGTTTCGACTCAACAGTATGCAACCCAAATCTCAAAATTGAGATCGAGTGATATTTTGCCAAAACAATCTAATCGAGAATCGAAGATCTCGTCGATAGTAGTCCAACGATAAAAAGACAGACGATAATGGATGTCGGATGAAGAAGTTATGATTTTATAACGGAGTTTTCCTGTCCCGGCCTACTAAAAACAATATAATAAAATTAAAGTCAAAATTAGCTGACGGAGTCTAAATAAAAGTTGTAGAGCATAGTCTCACCTATGCGTGGATATAAAGAACGTCAAAAATGGAGCTCGTATGCGAAAGATACAAAATTTTGAATTTAGAGAAATAGGAGTACGCCCAATGTACCCGTATGCATGAACTGAAATGGGCCACGTCGACCTGACCCAATACTCGAGTGCATGAGTCCGTAAGCCATGATGCATTAGGCCTGATCCGAAGCGTACGCCCAACATACTGCTTGTGGAAGGAGTACGCCTAGCGTACTCTGAGATTACGCCCAACGTAATCCAATGTTCAGCCCCCTATAAATAGAGGTCGTGGGCAACCGAGTTTTGTTGCTCATTTCTTCCTTTCTCTTCTGCTTTACCTTGTTTTACGTGCAAGCTTTACCCCCGAAGCCCCCGTATCATTCCCGAGACCCGAAGAAAGTCCCAAAGCGCCGACGATCCCGAGAAGTAAAGTTTCCGAGGTGAAACTCTGCTCGCGAAAAGCCCGGTTTTCAAGAAAACATCCCGGTTTCACCGTAGAATACTACTCTTAGAGCCGCAGTGTTGTCCAATCATCTTCTGATCAAGTGAGTGTATATTATTTTTCTTCTAACACATAGATACAAAGTATTCTCAACAAAATACGTGCTATGTGTTTATATATTATCTGTTTATTTGAAATAATAGTTGAATGAATGATTTGTACAGGTTTTAAGCTGCATATAAATGGATATATATTTTATCTACAAATATGTTGGGTAGAACATGGGTAGATAGTGATGTGTGATGAAATCAAATGATGAGAGGCCTCGATGTTGTTGTTGATCTAGTCATATAGCGGAGTATGGATGACGACCACGGACTCTTTCTAGACTGTCCAGTAGAACGCTGGCAGGTTCATAACATGTAGGTGTTGTGAACGATGTGTTCACCGGTGTACTCTATCCCCCTCATGGTTGCCTTCAGGACATCTATTGTTAAGGAAACCCTTTTGCAGTAATGTCCACCCCGATGAAAATCCTAGATTAGGTCCCTGGTAATAAATGTTGTTTTAGGGACGTAAAGTAAGGATAACGGGAATGCGTAATCGGTTTATTGTTGGTTGGTGAAATTAAATATAATTATTTATTGTTGGTTGAAAACCCTATATGCTCACCAGGCTCCCAAGACCCACTCAGTTTCTTTTTATTACAGGTAGTGGCGCGAGAGCATAAGTTGGAGAACTTGTGAAGATGTTTTTGTTTATAGAACAGTAGTTGTATAAAACTGTGTAAGGTCTATGTTTTATTGTTTATGCTTTTATGTATGTATCGGAACATGACATCCCAAGTTTTCATATATAATAAAAATACATTTCTTCAAGAAATGCTTTGATAAACCTTATTTTATCATGTATTGTTTTGGGGACAAATTTCGCAACTCTTTTAATCAAAGGATTACTCTGAAAATTATTTTAAAATCATAAATTAAACCGGTCTTTTCTGGCCATGATTTTGGGGATGTCACATCATTATCGTCATCATCATCATGGAGTCTGAGTTTGTTGCACTGTCTGCTGCTGAATTTAGCCGATCATCTAACCAAAGGGTTAGCAAGAGATCTTGTGCATAAGGCGGCTATAGGGATGGGTTTAAAGTCCACTTAATAGTTCTTTGAAAAATTGCATTTGCAGGTGCAAGAATAAAAGAACTACCTATATAAGCATAAAGTTTAGCTGCTTCAAGAAATTGGGACTTGGCTTTCATATGCTTATTGAAGGATGGGACACAAGCTAGTAAAATATAGTGTCAAGTTAGAAATTATGAAAATGTAAACTGATGTGTTTATGATCTTCATGTATTCACTTTGAATAGAAAGGGTTCAATCCTTAGTGACACCCTGATATTCAAATATTTGGATTGAGTAATATACTAATGTGAAATTTAATCGTCACGACATTTTATTTATGCATCAGTTTGTTGTTGTTTATGTTTTGTTTTAAGTTTAATTAGTATCACACTTAGATGGGGGAGGTTTGTTGGTGATTTTATATCATCAATATTATTTAAGTGTAATATGATTAAATTTGTTAACCAAAAGAGATCTTGTTGAATATTGAACAAGTTAGGATGGTGTAGGAGTGCACACTTGTTAAATTTTTTCAAGATTCAAAGTACATTTTAATTTATAGGAGAAGCTCCTAAACGAACGGGGGTCCGAGGGCAGCGCCCCTGGAAGCGGGGTCCAGGGGCGGCAGCCTCTGGCGGGGTCCAAGGGGCAGATCCCCTGGCTGGGATCGAGCTGGCCCTTTTTTCCCTGATAATCATGTATAATAGAGGTGTGAAAAAAAACGAAGCAAATAAACAATGTTTAGTGTCCGAAAATCTATTAACTGTTCGTGTCTTGAATATGTAAAAAAAATTTATTCAAAAAAAAAATTAAGACTCGAATAATAATAATAATAATAATAATAATAATAATAATAATAATGGAAATAACGATAATTATTATTATAATAATAATAGAAATAATAATAATAATAATAATAATAATAATAATAATAATAATAACTATAGGAAGAATAATAATAATAATAATAATAATAATAATAACAATAATACTAATACTAATACTAATAATAATAAAAATGAAATTGGAAGTGGTTAAAACCTATTGTAGACGAAGAAGGTAAGAAGGTATGGATGTGGCATTCCCGGCTGGTTGGTAGTCTGTTTGGTAGTATCTATGATAGACTCGAGTTCGAGTCCCACCACCCATATTTTTGTTGGCATTTCTGATTTTAGGGTTTCACAATACTTTTGTCCGCCTCCATTTAGCGGAACCCATCGACGAAATTTTTTATTCTCCCTCTTCTCTCTATCTCCCTCGCTTTCCGATTTTAGGGTTTCACAACACTTTTGTTCGCCTCCATTTAGCGGAATCCATCGACGAAATTTTTTATTCTCCCGCTTTTCTCTATCTCCCTCCCTGATTCGTTTTCCTTATTCTTTCTCACTATTTCCTACTCGCACCTCCCCCTTACACCCCATCTCGTCTTCGTTTTCATCGTCGGAGTTTCATCTTACCGCCGTTGCTGGCAATGTTGTACATAGAGATCGTTTTCAGCCCCAGTCATCTCTCGTCGCCATCGCCATTGTCATCATTGTTTCAAGTAAGCTTTTTTTTGGTTTAATTCCACTTAGGTTTTATTTTGGGTTAGGAGTGATTTCGATTAAGACTTTGTTTTGATTTTAGGTGTATTTTGATTTTAAGTTCAGTTCGATGCCTTCTTCAAACTCCTCTGCTCCATCTGTTATCCAGGCGACCAAGGTTATTACTCCAATTCTTCGAATCTGTTTGGAATTAGACTCAAACCATGGTTGTTTGAGTTATGTATGATGCTCCTAGGTTGATGCTTATAGTTTACTGCTTAATGCTTCAAGCCATGAGATTTTTCCATTTGAAGGTCTGCCATCAGATTGTGTGATGCTTATAATTTATTTTTTGAAACCCACAAGATTATTGCCTGATGCTTCAAAACTAATTTCGTTTGATGCTTCCATTTGAAAATTTGTCATCGGGTTCTTGTTCCATGCTTCAAGTCAACAAATTGTCTTTGTATTTCATGCTTAAAATGCTATAAAAGGTTCATCTTTTCCTCCCTGTCTATGGTTGTTTCAAAACCAACATAGAAAATAGTTTTGTAAAATGATATAATTAATCAATCGTTGTCCTAATAGATGTTCTACAAAAGAGAATTCACTGCCCACAGCACGCCAAGAGACTAAAGTGAGCAAGTTTTGACTAATTTCATGAAGAAAACCAATGACTGGTTTTATTTCAATCTTCTCAATTTGTTTTCTTTTATACTTTCAATATTGAAGATCTAAATAGACTTTTTTTAGAACAACAATGAGATCTAACGAGGCTTTATTTCAATGTTAACAGACTTTTCTCCCAAGAGATCCCAACTGATGTTACAATCCACATAGGAGGTGTTTTTTTTTCATGTATACCCTTTTGATATTATTCCTCTTATCTAACTTATACTTTGTTTTTTTAACTCTATGTAGTATCCATATGTTTCAACTTTTAAAGCATGCTTACATAAGGAAATTAGTATCCAACCTCAAAGATTCTTATCTTTTGGTAACTGAAATCTCTTTTGGATTTGAAATTGCAGCTAAGTTTTTGTATGGATTTCACTTCGAATTATCAACAAAAAACATTTCCATGGTGAGATGTAACGCCCCGTTTATTTAAATAAATTAATAAATGTAAGTCCCAGACTAGTTTGTGAAGAATTTTGAAAGTCGAGGGTTAAAAGTGTACGTTCAAGACTTAAATTGAAAAGATTTGAAGGCTTAAGGGTTTATTGGTGAACTAGGGATCTTTTATGAAAGAAATTTATGGGATCAGGGTTAAAAGTAAGTTTTGGATTGTGTTTGTAAAGATTTCTAAGGGCAGGATCTATTTGGTATGTTTTGGATTTAGTTTGAAAACAAATTAGGATGGAGGGGATGGAGTTGAATAAATTGATCAAAGTTTCATGAGGACACGGGATATACCCGATGACCCCTTCCCTATCGTTGGAAAAACACAAACCCTAAACTGAAGGGAGCACCTACAGCCGCCACCCCCTTCCTCTTCTCCTCCCAGTCGCCATCACTAAAGAAACACTGGAGCAGCCACCTAGTTCCACCGCCGGCAAAACGAAGAGACTCAAGGGATTAGGAACTCGTTCATGGGTAGGTTGTTATTTGCGTTTGGGTGGTTGCCTCAGCCCACGTCCGTCGCTATGGCGCTGAGGAGTAGCGGTGTTGTCGTTTAGTGCCGCCACGTCTATCGTTTCCCAGTGACGTCGACTGTTGTGTTTCCATCAATAGAAGCCGAGAAAAGGACCCTCTTCTGTCACCGTTCGATGCTACCGCTGTTGCGCCGCTACCGTCGATGGGGGGACTCTCATCGTCACCTGTCGCTGCTAGTCGCTGATGCTGTCGTTCTAGTGGTCGTCGTGTTCCAGCCACGACTTGCCGTCACCGCCTATGCAGCCCTCATGTCACTCCGGTTGTTACTTAGGGTCCCAAGGGACGGCCATGCTTGTATTTGACAAGGTTACGAGTGCATTGCTGCTTCAAGTTCGAGTGAAGTGTGGTCGTTTGGTCTAGCCGGAAATCAAGAGCGAGCACCGCCACCACCTGCCGCCGCCGGCCACCATAAGGTGGCTGTGTGTGTTTGTTTTGTTTTAGGTGTGTGTGATTGTATTTCTAATAGTTATGCGTGTTTGGGTGTTTTGGTTAGCCGGAGTTCATGGAAGAGTCACTGCCACCAAGCACCACGGCCGGCCACCACGGTGTGGTTGTGTGTGTGTGTTAGTTAGTTAGTGTGTGTTTATCCTTGAGTAAAGCATTGTAATTGTAATTTCCAAAAGATTAATGAAAAGAAACACAAACCACCACCATTAGGTGGTGGCCGCCGCCATGAGCCGCCATTAACCACCACTACCCGAGGTGGTAGTGGGTGGTGCCCCGCTAACAAACCCTAATGGGCTTAGAGATTGGTTTTGGGCCTACTGGGCCATGTTTGGGTTGAAAACCCTAATTATGAGTATTGGGCCTTAGACTAATTGGGCCACTTGTGGGCCATTGCGATTGGATTGTGAATTAAGCATAAATTATTCCATGCCATTTATCTAGTAGAGTAAAGGACTTAATGAACTAAGTCCTTAATAGGCTAGTTGAGAAAATCCTAATATTTGAGAAATTATCGGGTCGCACACGAGAATTATTTAATAAGTGAAATATTAAATAATAATCATTGGCAGAAATTAATCTAAGCGATAATGGACTTAATGGATTATGTCCTTAGTGGGATAAGCCCTTAATGGGTTAAGTGAGAAACACTTAACCCTAATTGTCATTTTATGTGAAACCCTAATGTCACATGGGCCTTGAGTTGGGCTTTTCATTTGGGTAATTGGTAATTGGGCCAATAATGGGCCATCCAAGAATGATTATGGACTAGAATATTTAGTTGGGCTTTAGGGTAAGGCCCTAATGAAGGATTGGGCCCAATTTGGAAAATTGGGCCATAGATGAGCCATAGTTTGGGCCTAGAGAGTTGTATGATATTGGTCCCTTAGAATGGGACATGTTGGACTGGACTGGACAATTGGGCCTTAAGGGAAGCCCATGTAGAGGTTTGGGCCCAATTTAGAAAATTGGGCCATATGTTGGGCTTTGATCCCTAGTTGACTTTGCGCCTATGGATTGGACCTTGGGCTTGGGTAAGCCAAGCTAGGGGTAATGTAGTAATTACCCAAAGTTTGTATTTATAGTTATGTGTTAGAACCCAATTATTAATTGGGTGTTATTTTGGTGTTGACAGTTCGGGAATCTGTCATCCAACAGCTAAGGTTGAGTCTGCGGGACGTCAGTAGTATGAGATTGTGTCTACGAGACGTCAGCGGTGTGAGGTGAGTTTCCTTCCAGTAGGAACGGGTCTAAGGCCTCAATGCCGGCCCATTTAGCTAGCAGTACTTTTCGGACTTCGGTCCGATGCAGTAGTTAGTATGTTTGATGCCTTCGTGGCTCAGACAGGATTTATGTGTTATGTGTTCCGGGCTTTGGTCCGATGCAGTATGTAGTATATGTGTTCATGCTAGTTGATATGTTTATGTTATGTTCAGTCAGTTCCGGACTTCGGTCCGATGCAGTTAGTTTCGGACTCTGGTCTGATGCAGAGAGCAAGGCCCTGGTTAGTTCCGGACTTCAGTCCGATGTAGTTTCTGGACTTCGGTCCGATGCAGTGGGCAAGGCCCAGTTTGTGCTTTATATGTTATTGTATGGTATGTGGTAGTTTGGGGAGACCCACTGAGCTTCGTGCTTACAGTTTTCAGTTTTGGTTTTAGGTACTCAGTTTTCAAAAGAGGAGCTCGGGAAGATTGCAGTGCACACACCACCTGTTTAGCCTGGGATGTTTATACTGTGATATTTTGACAATTGTTATGATATTTTGAGATACACAGTCTATGATTTATATATAATGTTCGATTACTATGGTTTTATTATTAAATTAAAACAAAATTTTTAGACTGTGTTTTTGGGATGTTACAAGTTGGTATCAGAGCCTTGGTTTGATGGATTCGGGCACACTTTCGGGTGTGTCTGAAATCAAACTAAGGTGGTATAAAGTTTTCAAGAGAAAAACCATGGTTATAAAAGAATTTTGAGAAAAGAAAACAATTTTAGAAAAGTATAAAGGAAAGAGTTTTAGAAAAAGCGAAAAGAATTTTGAGAAAATGGTGTGGTGCATGCAATCAGCCGAGCTCAAGTAAGTACTCCCAAATTACACATACAAGTTTATGTTATGATTGTCAGTTCAGTTTCAGTAGAACAGCATGGTAGAATAGAACTAAGGATCTAGGAGGATGCCTTATGTGCCTGCTATATGTGTTTCAGCTTTATGAGAATTGCATATTAGTATTGAGTAGACAGTAGAGGATAGACTGTTTAGATTATGCCTGATAGTATGAGCTTAGCATTGTATGCTAGTACAGTTTCTTGTTATGAGAATAGATTTGCTTGAGTAGTTTCCTGTGTCCGAATGCTGCTTGCTTTGTACTTTGTAGGACTCTGAGTTATGGGAGTTAGCCGTTAGGTGAATACGTCACGTTACATGTGATCAGGGTTGAATAATCTCAGAGTGTTGGATTTGGCCCTATTGCGCAGCTCTTGTTTGAGTCTAATCGTTGTAGGGACGAGTCTTTTACTCGAAGGATTATCTGAGCCTCGTCACATGTGATGGTATTCAGGTGATGGCTAATTAGCATTATAGGGAGGCCTTCGGCAGCTGAGGACTGGATTGGGTGGAGTCAGACATTTCCATAGGGCAAAGCCTAGGATGAGAGTAGCAGAGATCAGTAGTAGTAGAAGTGACTTGGTGGAGTCGAGGCAGTACTTGAGGAAAGTACGGATAGATGTGGAAGGTAGTATGGGCCCGTACTACTGAAAGCAGAGGATCCGTACTCGAATCAAGCAAGGCTGAGATGAATCCAGGAAACTTGTAGTGTGTGAGATCCCTCGAGTTTTGATGAGCATTGTGATGTTAGTGGTGGTATATTACCGAGTATAGTGATGCTACGTGGTAGACCAGATGGTAGTTCTGGCATCGACGAGGGATCAAGCTCGGACTCTGGAGCCGGGCATATTGATGATCAGATGAGAGAGTTCATTCCATCCGAAAATTTCGCGTAGTATCATTGACCAGACTCCTGTGATCCTCAGTGATCAAGGAGAGCATTATAGAGATTTGTGATGAGAGGCCGAGTGCATTCTGCATTGAGATAACAGTCATGATAGAGCCCCATACATTGATGTTTTGGGAATTCAGAGTTTGTGAGGCTTCAGATTGACATGGGGGTTAAGGACCCCATTGTTAGCAGCAGATGGTTGGCAGATGTCACCAACACTTTTAGTACCAGACGTTGTCTCGGAAGGAAACAAGATTTGACCTACTTCATGTCTCTTAAGGGATAGAGCACGAGACTGATAGGAAGAGGTTGATAGTGAGTTGAGTGATGGGCCAATTGATGTTATGTCATGGGATGATTTTTAGACCAGATTCTGGGCAGAGTGTGCCCAGGAGATTGAGGCGCAGCAGTTGGCACAATGGTTGTTAGATCTCCACCAGACGACTGAGACTGTGGTAGAGCTCACTGCCAAGTCTCGAGAAAGAGCTTATATGGTACCGCAATATGCATCAGATGAGGAAAAGAAGAAGGTAAATTACCAGCACATACTGTAGAATGATAGCAGGGAGATCATGAGTATCTCGGGGTGCAAGACCCTGAATGATATGACTTCTAGAGCTTGAGAACGAGATTTGGACTTGCAGCACATTAGTAACAGGGAAACATATCAGTTGCTTATATTGAGGGGTCTCGGAAGGGGATCCTAGATTTCGGATCAGCTTTTGAGGGACCAGCAGGGTTAGATTCAGTACAACGCGTGCGGGAAACCGCACAAGGGAGCCTTTCGTTCCAAGGTTTTGAGTAAGTGAGACTCTGGGTTATCCTCTATCTGTGTTCGAAATATATTTTCCAGAGATGTCATATGCCAGTTGCATGCCGAGAAGCATTAGTGAATAGTGATAGAGCAATTCCTCAGATTACGGGTTCGGGAAGTACAAAGTCATCTTGGTTTATTCAAAGACTGATGAGCAGTACGAGGAGCACCTGAGGGAGGTGCTAGAGACTTTGAGGAGGGAGAAAATTTTCGCAAGGTTCTCCAATTGTGAGTTCTGGTTGTGCGGGGTGCAATTTCTTGGGCACCTTGTCAATCGGAAGGATATTTTAGTTGATCCGGCCAAGATAGTGGTCGTGATACAGTGGGAGATTTCGAGGTCTCCAATTGAGATTCGAAGCTTCCTAGGTCTAGCGGGTTATTACCGGAGATTTATTCGGATTTTTTTTAAAAGTTGAGTGATCTTTTAGATTAGCTGGTGTTGAAAACACTAGAAAGGGTAAGTGTGGTTCTAGCAGATTAGTCATGGGTGGTAAGAAGGATCGGGAATCCTTTCCAGACAGTGAACTGTAAGGAGCTAGTTGAATCGAAGTGGGGGAGGAACCCTCGTATAGTCAGGAACGGAAGAAATTACGAAGCTGGGATGAGTTTGCAACTTTGTTGAGCAGGATAGTAGTCCGAGTGGCTGATCGGATTGAGAAGCGCGTGAGTTGAGAATTGGAAACTCCCCAGTATTGAGTGCGTGTAATAGCGATCAGTAGATGCTTGGTTTGGGAAACCAGGTTGAAGATTTTCTCGACAGGACGTGATATTAGCTAGGATGTAAGACTACGGGATAAATGTAGCATTCACCAACAGGTAGACAGTATGGGAAGTGTAGCGAGGCTACGGGATGACCATAGTAATCACGTTAGACAATAGCTGGTTCGGAAAAAACCAGGTTGGAGGATTGCCGACAAGATTCGAGTAAGTCAAGATGCAGATTTAGTGAAGGTCTGGCATAGGATGATTTCAGATTAGTAGGCAGTGTAGAGTCAGAATGGAGAGTGTAGCAGGACTGCGGAATAGCCACAGCATTCCCCAACAGCGAGTTAGTGAGGGAAGTGATGTAAGTACGCGGGTGTAGCCATACCATTCAGTAGCAGTCAGATAGTATCAGAGTGTTGTAAGTCTATGGGTGTAGCCGTAGCATTCACTAGCAGTCAGATAGTATCAGAGTGTTGTAAGTCTGCGGGTGTAGCCGTAGCGTTCACTAGCAGCCAGATAGTGATAGAGTGTTGTAAGTCTGCGGGTGTAGCCGTATCGTTCACTAGCAGCCAGACAGTGATAGTGTTTTGTAAGCCAGTGGGTGTAGCCGTAGCATTCACTAGGTTATTAGGTAGCGTGAGTGCATCGTTAGGACGCAGGAAGGACAGTAGTACCCACTCGTTCGGGTATAGCAGTGAGGATATGGAAATCCACAGATTGGATTTCGGAGTTTCCCAGACGGATTAGACCTGGTTAAGCCAGTGATAAGGCTGTAGAAGCGCCACTACAGAGAAGAGAGCAGAGAAGCAGTGGACTGCTTGAGGTCATTTATGACATAAGGCTACCAATGGTCATGTAGCAATCACTTTTAGCCTTGGGTTTGGTGACGTCAGGATTCGACGTATGGATTCGATCAGTTAGATCAAAAAGTTATTAGAGCCTCAGTGGCATGGTAACCAGTGGCAGCTAGTTCTAGAGAAGGAATTTGTTCAGAAGTCGTGTGAGGCGACTATGTAGGGAGTCCTTTGGCTCTGCAATCGAACTGGAAATCGACATTTCAGATGATTGACGAACCAATTGAGACCAGGAAGGCCTAGATAGATTTCGGGAAGCAGCCATGTGGCAACATACTACTTCAGGCAGCTCAGTATTTCAAGCAGTTCAGTGTTCAGACAGTTCAGTGTTTCGGGCAATTCAGTGTTCAGGTTGTTCAGTGTTTTCAGGCAGATCAGTGTTTCAGACAGTTTTAGGTCTCCAGCAGTAATGGTATTTGTGGGATTTCATGTATGGTTAGAGTCACAGATAGCTTGGGATATGCTAAGTCACTTACAGCAGGATGATCCGAGTTTTGGCCAGGTATAAGTGAATCACAGGGATAAGTGGATTTATGATTATGTTTTCTAGGGTGAGCCCCGAGTTGTCAGAAGTTAAGTAAGTAGTTGAGAGATAAGTGGACTGTATACAGAGATAATGATTCAGTATGAGTGGTCTGTCAAGGATTCAGACCATCTCGAGACATCAAATTTCGGACGGAGTAGATGTTATCTTGCTGCAAAGAATTCGTTCACCCGAGGCTTTTAGGGCTTTGCGAAGATTGGTCATGACTACCCTAGGAATGCTAGGGTGTTCCAGGATGATGATCATGTACTTGAGTAGTTAGCATGTAAAGGATGGTCAGGAATGATTTCGAGGACGAAATCTAATTTAAGTGGGGGAGAGTTGTAACGCCCCGTTTATTTAAATAAATTAATAAATGTAAGTCCCGGACTAGTTTGTGAAGAATTTTGAAAGTGGAGGGTTAAAAGTGTACGTTCAGGACTTAAATTGAAAAGATTTGAAGGCTTAACGGTTTATTGGTGAACTAGGGATCTTTTATGAAAGAAATTTATGGGATTAGGGTTTAAAAAAGTAAGTTTTGGACTCAGTTTATAAAGATTTCTGAGGGCAGGGTCTATTTGGTATGTTTTGGATTTAGTTTGAAAACAAATTAGGATGGAGGGGCTGAAGTTGAATAAATTGATCAAAGTTTCATGAGGACACGGGATATACCTGGTGACCCCTTCCCCATCGTTGGAAAAACACAAACCCTAAACTGAAAGGAGCACCTACAGCCGCCACCCCCTTCCTCTTCTCCTCCCAGCCGCCATCACCAAAGAACCACCGGAGCAGCCACCTAGTTCCACCGCCGGCAAGACGAAGAGACTCAAGGGATTAGGAACTCGTTCGTGGGTAGGTTGCTATTTGCGTTTGGGTGGTTGCCTCAGCCCACGTCCGTCGCTATGGTGCTGAGGAGCAGCGGTGTTGCCGTTTAGTGCCGCCACCTCCATCGTTTCCCAGTGATGTCGACTGTTGCGTTGCCATCAATAGAAGCCGAGCAAAGGACCCTCTTCTGTTGCCGTTCGATGCTACCGCTGTTGCGCCGCTACTGTCGATGGCGGACTCTCATCGACACCTGCCGCTGCTAGTCGCTGATGTTGTCGTTCTAGTGGCCGTCGTGTTCCAGCCACGACTTGTCGTCACCGCCTATGCAGCCCTCATGTCACTCCAGTTGTTGCTTAGTAACCCAAGGGACGGCCATGCTTGTATTTCCAAGGTTACGAGTGCGTTGTTGCTTCAAGTTCGAGTGAAGTGTGGTCGTTTGGTCTAGCCGGAAATCAAGAGCGAGCACCGCCACCACCTGCCGCCGCCGGCCACCATAAGGTGGCTGTGTGTGTTTGTTTTGTTTTAGGTGTGTGTGATTGTATTTCTATTAGTTATGCGTGTTTGGGTATTTTGGTTAGCCGGAGTTCATGGAAGAGTCACTGCCGCCAAGCACCACGGTCGGCCACCACGGTGTGGTTCTGTGTGTGTTAGTTAGTTAGTGTGTGTTTATCCTTGAGTAAAGCATTGCAATTGTAATTTCCAAAAGATTAATGAAAAGAAACTCAAACCACTACCATTAGGTGGTGGCCGCCGCCGTGAGCCGCCATTGACCACCACTACCCGAGGTGGTAGTGGGTGGTGCCCCGCTAACAAACCCTAATGGGCTTAGAGATTGGTTTTGGGCCTACTGGGCCATGTTTGGGTTGAAAACCCTAATTATGAGTATTGGGCCTTAGACTAATTGGGCCACTTGTGGGCCATTGCGATTGGATTGTGAATTAAGCATAAATTATTCCATGCCATTTATCTAGTAGAGTAAAGGACTTAATGAACTAAGTCCTTAATGGGCTAGTTGAGAAAATCCTAATATTTGAGAAATTATTGGGTCGCACACGAGAATTATTTAATAAGTGAAATATTAAATAATAATCATTGGCAGAAATTAATCTAAGCGATAATGGACTTAATGGATTATGTCCTTAGTGGGATAAGCCCTTAATGGGTTAAGTGAGAAACACTTAACCCTAATTGTCATTTTATGTGAAACCCTAATGTCACATGGGCCTTGAGTTGGGCTTTTCATTTGGGTAATTGGTAATTGGGCCAATAATGGGCCATCCAAGAATGATTATGGACTAGAATATTTAGTTGGGCTTTAGGGTAAGGCCCTAATGAAGGATTGGGCCCAATTTGGAAAATTGGGCCATAGATGAGCCATAGTTTGGGCCTAGAGAGTTGTATGATATTGGGCCCTTAGAATGGGACATGTTGGACTGGACTGGACAATTGGGCCTTAAGGGAAGCCCATGTAGAGGTTTGGGCCCAATTTAGAAAATTGGGCCATATGTTGGGCTTTGATCCCTAGTTGACTTTGCGCCTATGGATTGGACCTTGGGCTTGGGTAAGCCAAGCTAGGGGTAATGTAGTAATTACCCAAAGTTTGTATTTATAGTTATGTGTTAGAACCCAATTATTAATTGGGTGTTATTTTGGTGTTGACAGTTCGGGAATCTGTCATCCAACAGCTAAGGTTGAGTCTGCGGGACGTCAGTAGTATGAGATTGTGTCTACGGGACGTCAGCAGTGTGAGGTGAGTTTCCTTCCAGTAGGAACGGGTCTAAGGCCACAATGCCGACCCATTTAGCTAGCAGTAGTTTTCGGACTTCGGTCCGATGCAGTAGTTAGTATGTTTGATGCCTTCGTGGCTCAGACAGGATTTATGTGTTATGTGTTCCGGGCTTCGGTCCGATGCAGTATGTAGTATATGTGTTCATGCTAGTTGATATGTTTATGTTATGTTCAGTCAGTTCCAGACTTCGGTCCGATGCAGGGGACAAGGTCCCAATCAGTTTCGGACTTCGGTCGGATGCAGCCAGTTCCGGACTTCGGTCCGATGCAGTTAGTTTCGGACTCCGGTCCGATGCACAGGGCAAGGCCCTGGTTAGTTCCGGAATTCAGTCCGATGTAGTTTTCGGACTTCGGTCTGATGCATTGGACAAGGCCCAGTGTGTGCTTTATATGTTATTGTATGGTATGTGGTAGTTTGGGGAGACTCACTAAGCTTTGTGCTTACAGTTTTCAGTTTTTGTTTTAGGTACTAAGTTTTCAAAAGAGGAGCTCGGGAAGATTGCAGTGCACACACCACCTGTTCAGCCTGGGATGTTTATACTCTGATATTTTGACAATTGTAATGATATTTTGAGATACACAGTTTATGATTTATATATGATGTTCGATTACTATGGTTTTATTATTAAATTAAAACGAAATTTTTAGACTGTGTTTTTGGGATGTTACATGAGATGTGTTTCAGAGTTTCTTGAAATGACAGAAGAGTATGTAGTTAGAAATCTCGTAACAAGATCAGAAGCTCATTTGTAGTAGTGAATAAACAAATAAGTAAAAGTACATTGCTATATTTGTATTTTTTTCGTGATCATTGATTATAGTGTGGTGAAACGTGAACAATTGGAGGCCTTTGATTCAAAACTCAATTTGAAGAACACTTGTAAGCCTTTATCGATTCAACTTACCCAATAATTTGTCATGTAATCCACCAAATAGTTCTCAATTTTATGTTTGTAAGCACCTAGTTAAACATTTGTAGTTGACACATTTAATGTGTATTATTAGACACATTTAATGTATTATTAGACAATGTTCAATTTGTATTTGATACTTTTTTAGGTTTATTAGTTTTATTATAATGTTATTTGTTTTGTGGTTATAAGTTTAATGTAATGAGTTTTTTCAATAATTTGGACATAAAAAACTGGAGTTTTTAAATAATTTTTTGATGTTTTTTTTTTTAAATTAAAAGTAATTACCTACGGATTACCTATGGAAAATTTGTAGGTAATGTGAGCCGTAGGAAATCTGTAGGTAATAAAGTCAAAGTGGGCTCCGTTGGTAGTCCGTAGGAAATCCATAGCTATGTATTTCCGTAGCTATTTCGTAGGAAAATAGTAAAACTTGACTCTCGTGAGTAACCCGTAGGTATTCTGTAGCTATTCCGTAGGTATTATACCTACGGGAAAAGATATAGCTATTTTGTAGCTAGTCCGTAGCAATTCCGTAGGTATAAATTTCCCACGGACATTTATGCTACATGGCAATTTCCGTAGCAAATCTGTAGGTATCGCCTTATACCTACTGATTAGCTACAGATTTTGCCGTAGTTGTTGCCCTAGTTTTCTAGCATTGAGTTGTTGAGTTTCTTTCTAAAAACTATGACCGGGTAACATACTTTTTAAAATGCATTTTATAAAAAAAAAAAATAATGCAATTATGATTTCTGTTATTACTTTTTGCAGATTACAACTCAAAGTTCATTGAGAAATGAAAGAGGATTTGTAATTTTGTATTTTATGGTGACACTATTCAAGCAATTTATGTGCTCCTAATCTAGATGATCCATTTTCAAATAACATAGAAACACAACGGAAATCAAATGATGCACATGTTGTGGAAACGGGTAGTTAACATCAATGAACTTTCATTGTTTTTGTTGATTGTAGCATTACACATTCATTTTTTGATGTGGCCATGTTGATTTCTTATCAAGCCAAGGTATGTGCAGTCTACTGAAAAACAAACTACAGTTGACGCAGGGTCGGTCCTGAGGATTCAAATGCCTAGGACGAGCCGGAAAAAAAAGGCCCTTAGGCCTTAACGTGTAACGAATTAAATTACAAAAACATTTTTTTAACGACGATAATCTTTATAGCAATAAATATAGCAAAATCATAGTTTATTGGTGATTAATTACATATCGTAATAGCTAACCGACGATTCGTACAACTCTCCTAGCATTCTTGTTAACAGATTGGTTGATCAACTCTTCGTAGTTTATGCTCTCTAAAATTTCGTTCTCAATAGAATAAATGAGTACAAATTCTGGTTACCGGGTCGGTTTGGTAATATCATCTTATAGCAAATTATTTATTAACTTATACCAATAATCAAAATATATTAAAAAAATACTCATATATTTTATAATTGTTCACGACGAGTTCTCGACTTGTATTATTTTAAAATCTAAAAATACATAAGTATCTAATTTACTTATATAACTATATAGTATAATATAACTATAATATGAATACATCATCAAAAGTAATTATGTACAAAAATGAAATCAGGAAAGGGAAGTTCTAACTATTAATTAAGTTTTTATTTTATTTTTTATTCTTACTATTTATTTTTAAAGTACACTAACTTGATGTATCTAATTAAGTTTTTATTTTATTTTTTATTTTTAAAGTACATAAATCATCAATAAAGTTTTTAAAGAACAAGGCAAATGACTTTTAATTTCAAGATGCACAACTTTTCTAGATTCTAGTTTCTAGTTCTAGACTTTGGTTTTTCATATGGAGTACGCATTAAATTAAATTGCTTCTACACCATTAAATTGTTTCTACATCATGACCAAAACATATCTAACAAATCTCAAAAGGAGAGAGTGTAACGATTCAATTTTCAAGCCCAAAAATTTCATTTTTAAATAAGTGGTTTGTAAAATATTTATAGCAAAACATCATCCAATTATATCATTTCATAAAAGATGTTACGTGTCTGAAAACCCAAAACAAGAAAATAATAATAATGTCAGAGTACAATCCCAGAACATCTCATGATGCGGAAATCCAAAGTGTGTGTGTGTGGTGTGCCACTACCGTACCGGCTCCTTCCCCTTCGCTGAAGAGGTACCTGAAAAAAACTGAGAACGGTAAGCACGAAGCTTAGTAAGTCCTCCATCGTACCACATACCATACAATCATATCACATACAAACTGCCAGACATTTCTGGGGTGCCCGACCTACCCGGTACGATCATTCTGGGGTGCCGACCTAGCCATGTCAAACCATTTTGGGGTGCTAACTACCCTTCGGTCCTAACAACCGAACCTCAGGGGGGCTATTTCACCCCCTACTGCTACTATCACATATAACATAACATAGGCATATAATCAGACATATCTGGGGTGCCTGAACTACCCTTCGGTCCTAACAACCGAACTCTACTACTATTACCTACAACATATCATGCTAACATATAACATATCAGGTAGTAACCAACTTAGATGATATCACAAAGACAATCACCTATCATACATTTCCTACTGGTGGGCCGACATTGTGGCCTTAGACCCACTACTACTGGAAGGTAACTCACCTTGAAAGTAGCTGCCGAAAGTTTGCTTGCTAAGCGCCTGCCAGCTAAATCGGTAATCCTCCGAGTATAAATCATAAACATAGATTAGCCACTCATTCCCACCCTTAGGTCAGATGACTGACCCACCCCTGGTCCAAGGTCAACTCCTTGGTCAAAGTCAACTTCCAGTTGACCGGACTCGCCGAGTCATGGCACCGACTCGCCGAGTCCTTTTCCCACTAACCCGATCCTACTCTACAAGCTCCTCTTCTCACTCACTGAGTCACCCTTAACTCACTACTTGGGACGATAGGATCGGATCACGATCCGACTCGCCGAGTCCAAGAACAACTCGCCGAGTCCATGCGAGCAGGCCCCCCACTCGCTCCAAAATCCTCACCAGATCATCCCTTATGAGGATTTGGATTTCTGGGACTATTGCAACACGTTAGATCGCTAATTCCGCATGCAAATACGAAGGGTTGGACCTTCAACATCTAAACCCTCATAATCAGTAACTGTTCATCTGACTCGCCGAGTTTGAAGAACAACTCATCGAGTACCAGGCAATCTTCATAGGACTCGCCGAGTTGTTCATCCAGCTCGCCGAGTCTAAGGCCGTCTTCAAAGAACTCGCGGAGTTCCACTTTGGGACTCGCCGAGTCCCTTGACCCATTTCCCATACAGACCAAATCTGAGACATGCAACGCTTCAAAACCATAGATCCATGTTCCTAGGGCATGCATATCACGTAAAGTTGCAAACTTTACGTGCATGCATGGCCCTACAAGCTTCAAAAGGCAAATCCAAGCTCTTTATGGGGTCATACACTCAATGGGGACCTTAATCACTTCAACCACAAAGACTTTACACTTCTAAGATGTCCTTAAGGTCCAGATCCGAAGTCCTTTCGGATCATTCAGCACAAACATATGGAGTTTGGTGTTTTAGGGCTTGAAAACCACTAATTTGGGGCAAAAATGGTATCTAATGAACTAGAGGTCAAGGTATGAACTTTTCTACCTGAATGGAAGCTTCTTGCAGGGTAGATGTCGGATCTACTTCTCCTCCTTGCACTCTTCCACCTCGTTCTTCTTCTCCTGAGCTTCAAAATTCCTTCAGAAGGCCAAAATCACTCACAAGGACAAAAATGGGCTAGGGTTTCGCTCTACAGCTCTTCTGGAAGTGTTAGGGACAAGGGAGGTCGAGTTAGTGTGCTTAAATAGGGTGCCAACACTCGGGTTAGGGTTTTTGCCCCAACAGAGCCTACTCGCCGAGTCGGGGAATCGACTCGCCGAGTCCAAGGCTCAGACTTCGCGTTTCATCCCGCTCCTACTCGGCGAGTCGGTCCTTCAACTCGCCGAGTCCAAGGCAAAAATGCAAGAATTAAGAATTAATAATTACAAGAAATGCGTACCGGGAACCAGGTGCTACAAATTTGTCCCACTTATTTTAGACTTCGTCCTCGAAGTCTGCTGCTCGATCCTGAAATAGCTCGGGGTAGTGCTCTATCATTTCTTCCACTGGCTCCCAAGTCCACTTCGATCCTTTCCGGTGCTGTCATTGCACCTTTACGAGTTCCACCCTCTTGTTCCTCAGATCCTTTGACTTCCTGTCGAGGATTGCCACAGGCCGCTCGATGTAATTTAGGCTATCATCGACCTGAATATCCTCCAAAGGCACCACTGTCGAGTCGTTCACCAAATACTTACGCAACTGAGAGACGTGGAAAGTGCTGTGGATCTGGCTGAGTTCGGTTGGCAGATCCAACCTATATGCCACCTTGCCCACCCGGGCTACAACCCTGAATGGCCCGATGTACCTTGGGCCCAACTTGCCTCGTTTTCTGAATCGGATGACGCCTTTCCATGGCGACACCTTCAGAAGAACCATATCCCCGACGTGGAATTCCAAGTCCAAACGGCTCTTGTCAGCATAACTTTTATGTCGACTCTATGCAGTCTGAAGCCTGCTCCGAACTTGCTGAATCTTTTCTGTCGTCTTGAGCACTACATCGGTGCTCCCCATGACCCTCTGACCAACCTCACCCCAAAATATCGGGGTTCGGCACCTCCTTCCGTACAACATTTTAAAGGGAGGTCGATCAATACTCGCGTGGTAGCTGTTGTTGTACGAGAACTCAGCTAGAGGAAGATAGGTATCCCAGCTACCACCGAAGTCTAGCACGCATGCCCGCAACATATCCTCAAGAGTCTGGATGGTCCGCTCACTCTGACCATCAGTCTGTGGGTGAAAGGCGGTGCTAAAATGCAGACGAGTACCTAACTCGTCATGAAATTTCTTCCAAAACCTGGAAGTAAAACGCACATCCCTATCTGAAATCACGGATACTGGCACTCCATGCCGCGCCACTATCTCCCTGATATAGATGCCGGCCAACTTTTCGGCCGATATGCTCTCCTGAATGGGAATAAAATGGGCGCTCTTGGTCAATCGATCCACGATGACCCATATCGAATCCACTCCTCGCACGGTCTTGGGAAGCTTTGTGATAAAATCCATCGTAATATCTTCCCATTTCCACAACGGGATGTCCAACGGATGCATCTTGTCGTGTGGTCTCTGATGCTCGGCCTTGACCTTCCTGCAGGTCAAACACCGCTCAACGTACCAAGCCACATCCCGCTTCATGCAGGGCCACCAATAGTCTAGACGAAGATCCCTATACATCTTCATCGCCCCGGGATGAATAGAGAACCGGGATTTGTGCGCCTCTTCCATCAGAACCTGACGCACGCCACCATGATAAGGGACCCACACCCTATGGTGAAGAGTCAATAACCCTCGGCTATCATAGTCGACGGAGGAAACCTGCCCCACAATATGCTCACTCTTCCGATGTTCCTCCTTCATAGCCTCCTGCTGACCCTCCCGAATCTGCTCCAATAGCGGAGTCACTACTGTCATCCGTAGGCAGATATCTCGGATCGGCGCTGCCTTATGGCTAAGCGCGTCGGCCACCATATTAGCCTTCCCTGGGTGATAAAGGATCTCGCAATCGTAATCCTTTACCACATCCAACCACTGACACTGCCTCATGTTTGGATTTGGCTGATCCATGAGGTACCTCAAACTCTTATGGTTCGTGTAAATGGAACAACGAACCCCATAGAGGTAATGATGCCAAATCTTGAGGGCGAACACAACAGCCCCTAGATCGAAGTCATGTGTCGGGTAATTCGCCTCGTGAGGCTTCAGCTGCCTCGACGCGTAGGCAATGACATGCCCTCTCTGCATCAATACCGCGCCCAAACATGAGATGGACGCATCGCAGTACACAACAAAATCCTCTATGCCCTCTGGCAGGGCTAAGATTGGCGCCTCGCACAATCTCTGTCTCAGTATCTCGAACGCTGCCTGCTGCTCAGGCCCCCAACGAAAGACCACGGCCTTCCTTGTTAGCCGGGTCAATGGTACGACTATCTTGGAGAAATCCTGGATGAATCTCCGATAATAGCCCGCTAAACCCAGGAAACTCCGAATCTCCGATGGAGACTTCGGAACCTCCAATCTCATCACGGCCTCTACCTTGGCCGGGTCCACTAAAATCCCGTCCTGGTTGACAAGGTGCCCAACAAACTACACCTCGCGCAACCAGAACTCACACTTGGAGAACTTAGCATATAAGCTCTCTCTCCTCAAGGTCTCCAACACCTCTCGGAGATGCCCCTCGTGCTCCTCCTGCATCTTGGAATAAACCAAAATGTCATCAATGAAAACTATCACAAACCGATCCAGCATTGGTCGACACACGCGGTTCATGAGATCCATGAATGCGGCAGGAGCATTGGTGAGCCCAAACGGCATCACCACAAACTCATAATGGCCATAGCGCGTCCGAAACGCGGTCTTTTGCACATCCCCCTCTCTGACCCTCATCTGGTGATAACCTGGACGCAAATCGATCTTAGAGAACCAATATGCTCCCTGCAACTGGTCAAAGAGATCATCAATCCTCGGGAGTGGGTAGCGGTTCTTCACCGTTACCTTGTTCAGCTCCCGATAGTTTATGCACATCCGATGCGACCCGTCCTTCTTTTTCACAAATAAAATCGGGGCTCCCCAGGGTGAACTGCTTGGCCTGATAAATCCCTTGTCTAGTAGCTACTGCAGCTGCGTGGACAACTCCTGCAGTTGCATGGACAACTCCTGCATCTCGGGAGGAGCCAACCGATAGGGTGCCTTGGCTATGGGAGCCGCACCATGGACTAGGTCGATCCTGAACTCCACCTGACGCTCCGGAGGTATCCCAGGCAGTTCCTCTGGGAATACATCCGCAAACTCTCGTACTACGGGAACCTCGTCCACCGTCTCTCTACCCGCCTCCCGGGCATCTGTAACATACGCGACATAACCAGCGCAACCCTGCTGGAGGTAGTGCCTTGCCCTCGCCGCTGAACATAAGGCTGGCCCTCGCTGTGGTCTCTCGCCCTGAATCACTAACTCTCCCCCACTTGGGTCTCTGACTCGCACTATCTGATGTGTGCAGTCTATCACTGCCCCATTGGGGCTTAACCAGTCCATACCGATAATAACATTGTTCCCCCGCAAAGGTATGGGAACCAGATCCACCAGATAACGCTCCTCAAACAATCTCAATACACAATCCCAGAAAACCTCTGATGCTCACACCAATCGATCGTCGGCAATCTCCACCTCTAAAGGGCAATCCAACCTGCCCGAAGACTTAGGAAACTTCTTGCTAAGTGTGACATCCCCAAAATCTCGGCCAGAAAAGACCGTTTTTCATTTATGCTTTAAAAATATTTTCAGAGTAAATCCTTTTGATTTGAAAGAGTTGCGGAATTTGTTCCCAAAAACAAAACATGATAAAACAATGTTTACCAAAGCATTTCATAAAAGAAATGTATTTTTTATTATATAATCAAAACTCGGGGTGTCATGTTCCGATACAGACCAATAAGCATAAACGATAACATTACAAGTCATTCAACAAATATATACATATATACAGACTTGTAAACAAAACAACTGATGGTTCATCCATCTCATGCCCTTGCGCCACTTCCTGTAATACAATTAAAACTGAGTGGGTCAGGCTTGGGAGCCTGGTGAGCATATAGGGTTTTCAACCCACAATAAATAATCATATTTAATTTTCACCAACCAACAATAACCCAATTACCCATTCCCGTTATTCTCACTTTATGTCCCTAAAACAACTAACATAAGGGACCTAGTCTAAGAATATTTCATCGGGGCGACAACACATGCTTCGGGGGTACCTCAGTAATATAAGTCAAATAAGGTAACCATGAGGGGGATGGAGTACAGTGAATGAACACCCAAGTTCATTAACACCTATAGGTGGCGAACCTGCTAATGTTTCCACAAGACTATCTAGAAAAGTATGTGGTCGTCATCTAAACTCCGCTAGATGACTAAATCAAACAACAACGAGGCCTCTCATCTGATTATTACACACCAACTATCTACCCATGTTCTACCCAACATATTAGTAGATAAAATATACATTTTGTATACATAGTTTAAAAACCTGTATAGCATGCTTTAATCAACACATATTTCACATAACAGATGAGGCACACACACACATAACACATATCTCATAGAGAATAAATCATATCTATGAGTTAGAAGAAAGTGAATACACATTCACACACATAACCACAAAATTATACACATAATACGTATTCCGTATAAAATGCTTCATAATTATTCGTTAGAAGAAAGTAACCACACACTCACTTGATCAGAAGATGATCGGACAGCACTACGACTTGCAAAAGTAGTAATCGTCAGCAGATCTAGAAGATCTCTTCAAAAATCGAACTTCTCGCGGGCAGAGCTTCGGCTCGGGAACCGCACTTCTCGGGATCTTCGGGATCTCGGGACTTGCCTCGGGGCTCGAGTATGATACCGGGGCTTCGGGATATTTCTGGCACGCAAAACGATGCAAAACGAGAGAGAGAGAAGAGAGGAAATTGGCAAAAGACTCGGCTGCCTTCGGTTCCTATTTATAGGAGGCTGGAGCCTCGGAGTACGCGGGGCGTACTGCAGTACGCAGCGCGTACTGCTTCCGAAATCGTCACTGCATGCGTCATCCAAAATGTCGACACTCTTCGGAGTACGCGGGGCGTACCTCAGATCAGACCGGTGACTCGCTTCGGATAATGCTTCCGAATTTCCATTTAAATTTAAATACAAAATGATTAATAAACTTCGAAAATTCATATCTTTCGCATACGAACTCCGTTTTCGACGTTCTTTATATCCACACGAAGGTGAGACCACGCTCTACAACTTTCGTTTAGACTCCATCGGCTAATTTTGACTTTATTTTTATTATTTATTTTTAATAGGCCGCGACAGAAAAACTTCGTTATAAATTCATAACTTCTTCGTTTGACGTCCGTTCTCGCCTAAATTTTATTGCTTTGATACCAACAACGAGACCTTCGATCCTCGTTTAGAATACTTCGGCTAAAAACCGCTCGATCTCAAATCGAGTATTTCGGGCTGCACACCGCTAAGCCGAAACTTCGATAAATCATAACTTTCTCATACGAAGTCAGATTTGGGCGTTCTATATATATTCGGAAACCTCGTTTCAACTACTACAACATTATTCAAAGATATTAAGTTTATTTTACACTTTAATTTTGACGCTTATTTTTATTCTTAATTAATCAAACCACATAATTAAGCAATTAAGCACAAAACACACAATACTTAAATAATACAATCATATTATTTCAAAACGGGTTACAGAGGTTAACCTAGACTATTACATTGCTAAAAATGGCAAGCCCGGAAACACAGGCGTTACACTAAGCGCAAGAGAAACAGATGATCGGGTAGCCCCCGAATCGAACAACACCTGAACTGGGATACCGTTCACATGGAACTATCCTAAGCAGAGCACATACATATAACATATCAATATTACAGCAACATAACATAAAAGTATAAATAAAGAATCATACCAGTCACCACATCGGGTGCGGCGCGTGCCTCCTCGGTAGTCAACTGGAATGCTCGACTCCTCACCACTGGAGCCTCTACCTTTCCCTGCTGGCCATCAGTGATTCGCAGGGTCGCTGGAGCTGGCGCCTTCACTGGCGCTGATGCTGCTGTCAACTGGGGGCAATTGGCCTTCTTGTGGCCTCTCTGGTTGCAGTGGAAGCACAACAACTCAGACGTCTGAATAATCGGTGCTAGGGCAGTACAATCCCTGCTAAAATGCCCCGTCTTGCCGCACTTGTAGCAACCCGACGATCCCAGTCTACATGCCCCCTCGTGTGGGCTGTCGCATTTCCTGCAGCGACCCGGTCCTGACCGGCCTTTCGGCCCAACATCTGATCCCTTGGGCTTCTTCGCCGAAGCCCCTGCAACCTGTCCCTCTTCTGCCTTCCTCTTTCGGATATGCTCCAGATCAATCTTCCTTTCCCTATCCCTGACAATCATGGAATCCAGGGTAGGGCAAGCTGAAAAACTAACATGCTCCCGGATGTTAGCTCGTAGCATGTCGTGGTAGCGGGTCCGCCTCATATCCTCATCACCTGCATACCGGGGCACTAACAACGCCCTCTCCCGAAACTTAGCGGTGATCTCCGCCACGGTCTTCGTCGTCTGCCTCATATCTAAAAACTCCTTGGCCAGCTGCTGAAGCTCGACAGCCGGTGCAAACTCTGCTCTGAACCTGTTCACAAAGTCCGACCAGGTCATAGCCTTGACAGCCGAGGCTCCCAATGAGTCACCAACAGACTCCTACTAGTCTCTAGCTCTGTCTCTCAAACACATTGCTGCGTATCTCACCTTTGACCCCTCGGGGCAGAAGCTAATCAACTGTGCAGACTTGATGTCTGCAATCCACTGCCTGGAACCTATGGGGTCCTTCGCCCCGTGAAAGTCTGGCGCACCACTGCCCCTGAAGTCCTTGAAGGACAGTGTGCGAGATCCCGACTGACCAGATGCCATGTCGCTCCTGAATGCCCGGAGGCGATCCTCCATCAACTCAACTATCCCTTCCTTGATCGACCCAAATATAATGGGAGTCGACTCAAGGATGCCCCTGGTGATCTATGACTCGATGAACTCGCGTAGCCTCTCATCCCGTAGCTCGGAACCTGATCCCGATCCTGATCCCTCTCCTGAACTGCCAACTGTTGGCCTCGATTGTAGTACCACCATTCTGCAATATATAAACAATGATTGTTAGCAATACTGATACCTCTTGAGGAACCACATCCACTGCAAGCTCCCTGGTCTTATCTCAGCCTTCCTTGGTTCGGGTACGGATCCTCTGCTTTCAGTAGTACGAGCCCATACTACCTTCCACATATATCTGTACCTTCTTCAAGGACTGCCTTGACTCCACCAGACCCCTTTTTACCATTGTTGATCACTGTTATCTCTATCCTAGGCTTTCCCTAGGAAAATCTCTGACTCCACTTAAACCAATCCTCAGCTGTTGAAGGCCTCCTTGCAATGCCAATTAGCCATCACCTAAATACCATCACATGTGATGAGGTCCAGGTAATCCTTCGAGTAAAAGACTCGTCCCTACAATGGTTAGACTCAAACGAGAGCTGCACAGAAGGGACAAATCCAACACTCTGAGATTATCCAACCCTGATCCCATGTGATGTGACGTATTCACCTAATGGCTAACTCCCATCACTTGGAGTCCCACAAAGCACAAAGCAACCGACATTCGGATACAGCAACTATTTCAAGAAAATCTAATCTCATAACGAGAAACTGCACTAGCATATAGTGTTGAACTCATACTATCAGGCATAACCTAAACAGGCTATCCTACTGCTGTATACTCAATTTCTAGCATGCAATTCTCATAAGGCTGGAACACATAAAGCAGGCATGTAAGACATCCTCCTAGATCCTTAGCCCTATCCTAGCTTGCTGTTCTACTGAAACTGATAAACATAGTATAACATTGTATGGGTACTTTGGGGAATACTTACTTGAGCTCGGCCGGTTGCGCACATCACACACTTCGTTCTTTCTTAAAACTCTTTACTTAATCTTTTAGAAAAAAATTTCTCTTTTCGAAATCCTTTAATCCCTTGATTTGAGTTCAGACACTCCCGAAGGTGTGTCTGAATCCCTCAAACCAGGGCTCTGATACCAACTTGTAACGACCCAATTTTCACGGCCAAAAATTTCATTTTTAAATAAGTGGTTTGTAAAATATTTATAGCAAAACATCATCCGATTATATCATTTCATAAAACATGTTACGTGTCTGAAAACCCAAAGCAAGAAAATAATAATAATGTCAGAGTACAATCCCAGAACATCTCATGATGTAGAAATCCAAAGTGTGTGTGTGGTGTGCCACTACCGCGCCGGCTCCTTCCCCTTCGCTGAATAGGTACCTGAAACTAAAACTGAGAACGGTAAGCACGAAGCTTAGTAAGTCCCCCATCGTACCACATACCATACAATCATATCACATACAAACTGCCAGGCATTTCTAGGGTGCCCGACCTACCCGGTACGGCCATTCTGGGGTGCCAACCTACACATGTCAAACCATTCTGGGGTGCCGACTACCCTTCGGTCCTAACAACTGAACCTCGGGGGTTATTTCACCCCTTACTACTACTATCACATATAACATAACATAGGCATATAATCAGACATATTTTGGGTGCCTGAATTACCCTTCGGTCCTAACAACCGAACTCTACTACTATTACCTACAACATATCATGCTAACATATAACATATCAGGTAGTAACCAACTTAGATGATATCACAAAGACAATCACCTATCATACATCTCCTACTGGTGGGCCGACATTGTGGACTTAGACCCACTACTACTGGAAGGTAACTCACCTTGAAAGTAGCTGCCGAAAGTTTGCTTGCTAAGCGCGTGCCAGCTGAATCAGTAATCCTCCGGGTATAAATCATAAAGATAGATTAGCCACTCATTCCCACCCTTAGGTCAGATGACTGACCCACCCCTGGTCCAAGGTCAACTCCTTGGTCAAAGTCAACTTCCAGTTGATCGTACTCGCCGAGTCATGGCACCGACTCACCGAGTCCTTTTCCCGCTAACCTGATCCTACTCTACAAGCTCCTCTTCTCACTCACTGAGTCACCCTTAACTCACTACTTGGGACGATAGGACCGGATCACGATCCGACTCGCCGAGTCCATGCGAGCAGGCCCCCCACTCGCTCCAAAATCCTTACCAGATCATCCCTTATGAGGATTTGGATTTCTGGGACTATTGCAACACGTTAGATCGCTAATTCCGCGTGCAAATACGAAGGGTTGGACCTTCAACATCTAAACCCTCATAATCAGTAACTGTTCATCTGACTCGCCGAGTTTGAAGAACAACTCATCGAGTACCAGGCAATCTTCATAGGACTCGCCGAGTTGTTCATCCAGCTCGCCGAGTCTAAGGCCGTCTTCAAAGAACTCGCGGAGTTCCACTTTGGGACTCGCCGAGTCCCTTGACCCATTTCCCATACAGACCAAATTTGAGACATGCAACGCTTCAAAACCATAGATCCATGTTCCTAGGGCATGCATATCACGTAAAGTTGCAAACTTTACGTGCATGCATGGCCCTACAAGCTTCAAAAGGCAAATCCAAGCTCTTTATGGGGTCATACACTCAATGGGGACCTTAATCACTTCAACCACAAAGACTTTACACTTCTAAGATGTCCTTAAGGTCCAGATCCGAAGTCCTTTGGGATCATTAAGCACAAACATATGGAGTTTGGTGTTTAGGGCTTGAAAACCACCAATTTGGGGCAAAAATGGTATCTAATGAACTAGAGGTCAAGGTATGAACTTTTCTACCTGAATGGAAGCTTCTTGCAGGGTAGATGTCGGATCTACTTCTCCTCCTTGCACTCTTCCACCTCCTTCTTCTTCTCTTAAGCTTCAAAATTCCTTCACAAGGCCAAAATCACTCACATGGACAAAAAGGGGCTAGGGTTTCGCTCTACAACTCTTCTGGAAGTGTTAGGGACAAGGGAGGCCGAGTTAGTGTGCTTAAATAGGGTGCCAACACTCGGGTTAGGGTTTTTGCCCCAACAGAGCCTACTCGTCGAGTCGGGGAATCGACTCGCCGAGTCCAAGGCTCAGACTTCGCGTTTCATCCCGCTCCTACTCGGCGAGTCGGTCCTTCAACTCGCCGAGTCCAAGGCAAAAATGCAAAAATTAAGAATTATTAATTACAAGAAATGCGTACCGGGAACCAGGTGCTACAGAGAGTTTTACCTACAAAATAATTCAGAAGGAGAAAGAGCTTTACCTACAAAGTATTCAAAGAAGCAACGAAGGTTACAACAGCGCTGACGACCGTCAGTCTTCAGTTCGATCGAGAGACGATGGGTATGCTACGCGATCGAAGACAAGGATGTGGGAGACGACCAGAACCACAAGTCCATATTTTTTACACCAAGAATGGTTCAAAACATATTGCAATTGCCGGAGATTGGAGACTACTAGAACAATGAGTCGGCAGTGGCAACAGTTCAAAACTGGAAGACGAATGATTTGGAGATGGTCCACAAAAATCGTAAACCTTTTTAGGGTTTTAGTTTTTGATTTCACTAAGTTTCTATCGATACGAGTTTGAAAGATAGTTTGTTATTATATTTTTGAAAAACATTTTGTTTATCTAACTCCTAAATTTCAGCTCTTAATTTTTTTTTAAGTTTTAAAATTTAAGAATAAATTACGATTGACAAATATAAAAGAGATCAAAGTTTTTTTTTCTTCTTTTGCGTTTTTACGTTCATCAAAAGGTGTCCTGAACATAGTATTAAAAAAATGGGCCCCTTAAAAAAGTGGGCCATGTGCCATTGTCCTCTTCGCCCTTGCTCTAAATCGGCCTCGAGTTGAAGCAACTGTGATCCCGTGCTGAAAATTAGGAAGTGTCACCTGGTCGGGTTCGAAAGTCGTAGAAATGTATTTTTCACACTTTGAATTCATTATGTAGTTGTGGAATCAATGAAAGACGACAAAGTCCAATATTTTTTTTCTAATATAATCAAGAAACACCGATTAGATAGATTTAATAGGGAAAATTGGAGTTTAAAGAGGCCAAAATGACAATTATAGCAAAACCTGTTTCTTGAAGGCGTACCCCTTCATGTTTGTTTGTTTAGTTGTCCTAATAAAAAAACGTCTAGCTAACCCCGCAACTCAGATCCTTCTCTAGTTATATATTAATAACCAAATTAACTCGCGATCCTTATATTTGAAAAAACTACAAAAATTGTCCAGGTATACAAAGATATGTTTTTGTTTAATGGTATTTACGTTTAACTAAATTATAAAAATATTCCCTTCAAAATTATCTTAGGGTCCATGTGTTTGAAAAAGTACATAAATAGTCCCACACAGATTTTCTAATGGTTCATTTATTAAAATTATATTTTAACTAATGATTCTATGTTTGATAAAATTATAATAACCAATTTTAGAATATTACAGAAATAATCATAAAAATGATGGTTCTTATGTAATTATGTAAGACCATCAGGAGTACTCTCCGTGAAGAGTTTCATTGTCCACATGTCACCAATCAAGAACGTGAACACCACCCTGGTGTCTCGTTCTCCATCGTTGTCGTGGAGGATTGTTGTGGGGAGGACAACAAACCACAACCAATAATAATTTTCTTTTTCTCTCGTTGTCTGAGACTTCTTTTTTTCTCTCTTATAGGGGTAGTGGAGAGTACTCTAGTGGTTTGTGGTGACTGACTTTGGAAGTTCTCAACCACTTTTGGTGTGGAGAGTATTCATGATAGCGTAATCGCGGCAAAGTCAAAGAAAGAGATCTCTTATGGAAATAGTGGCTATATGATATCAAAATTATATAATAACGTATATATGAGACAAAATCACATAAATTATCCCAGCGTAATAATGAAATTTTTTAAAAAAATGTTCTTTTGTTAAAGAATATTACGTACAGAAATAGTATGAAAATTGAAAATATAAGATTAACGGGCATTCCCACTAGTATGTGCCAAGAAAAACCATGGTTAATAACATCACATTTTACCTCATAGGCTTATATCCTTCGTTACGTTACCCGTTCTTCATCACTTCTTTGGCGACCGTACGTTGGAGTTGTCTGGAGTGTTTTTTAAAATCACATAAGGTGTCTGAAGTGTTTTTAAAATCACTTATTAATTTATTACTTTTTTAAAACGTTAATAAGAAAAAAAAATGTTTGGTAACGAAAAAAAAAAAAAGACTTTTTCGATGCCCATTCCAAAAAGCCTCCCAAACACATCGGCGCCCTCCCACCCGGGCTTACTCGGTTTGCTATCAGTTAACCCCACCCATGGTTCCTCAGCCCTCGTTCCCATCTCCCCTCTCTGCCAGCCTCACCCCCGGTTGCCGTTCATCGTCGCCGCAGTTCATTGCCTCCGCAGTTCGTTACTTTATGATAAACTGGCATCATAAGGTTAAATCTAAATCTTCTTCTCTTCCTTAATTGATTCTTTTCTTCCTCGCTTGTTTATTTATTTATTAATTAATTTCCCTTCTCTTTATCGCCTTATGTTTCTGCTTTAAAACCTAGAAAACCAGAGAAAATTTTCTGTATCATTTCTTCGCTGAACTCCCTAGTTTTATCTATATATTGAAATAGCTTATGTTTTTCGTCTGAAATTTGATTTGTAGGTGGAGTTATGATACAAGTTTACATGAAAATGGGTCTTAGTAAGCATATTTAGTTAAAATACGAGTGTGTATATAATAAAGAAGGGCACTATTATATACATTAGATCAATTGCTTATGAAGGGCATAATTCGGATGATTCCTCTTCCAAACTTCTTCCATTTCTTCTGCTCATACATTTGGCTACAAAATCTTCATCGTCAACTATTCTCCCATATTAGCTGTTTCTTGATGATATAGTTTTTGATTGAACTTTTATTTAGTTCAGCCTTAATCAATTGGAGGAATAATAAATTCCTGATGATGCTTTCCTTTTGAAGGAGAGTTTTGTAGTAATAGATTATTGCCCGTGAAACATCTTTTGTTTTCTGGGGACCCATGTGATCAGGATAACCAAATTTTGAATGGATTGCATTCTATAGAAGGAAGTTATTTATTGTTGTAGTTATAGATTCATGTTTTTATATGTGTAGGTGATTCATATTATTAAATCTTCAATTGATATGAATTCTCATTGTTGAGTTGTCCGGATTTTTAATAAAAGGTGTCTTTTGAATTGATTTTTTGTGAAAATTGTTTTTTGAATGTAAGGGTAGAGTAGCCATTTAGGCTGGTTCAACGTCATTACACAGTCCCAGCTCAAAAACCTGGGCCTAAACACCGGCCCAAGCCCTAATATTCTGTGGGTAATTATTCCTCCAGAGTATCTCAATTTTGCTCGTCTTTGTTTGTAACTTGATTATGTGCCCTCACTCAAACTTAATATTTCAATATTATAATTTCTGATTTCTTAGGCTTTATGCTTTGATTAATTTTGGTTGTATATTGCTTGTTTTTTCATTCATTTTGGGGTTTAATAGTTTAGACTAGACATGTGCTTCTATACAACTCCATATATGATACTAATGAATCAGTTATTATATGTTAGCTTATTGTCCTGATTTTCTGCGTTGGATTATCCGGTGTTTGTTTAAATTTTGGTAAGTTTTTTTTTTACAAGAAGCATTGCTATAGGCAAAGGTGTATTTAGGAAGGAAACAGAGTAGGTGTAAGTGCAACCCTTTGTGTTCATCAAGAACATTTTGACCATGTGGCTCATCTACAATTTTCAAGTACTATAAAGAACTGCTAATGTCATTTTGGACATTTTAAATATTCATAGGCGTAGTTAGATTATATAACCTTTATCAATGACCGCTTTTGTATTAGTGTGAATACTTGTCCCTTGTTTATAACTATTGTCTCTTTTGCATTTACGAAGGCCTTACATTATTTATTATTTATTTATTTGTTTATTTTTTTTATTTTTTTTTTGCAAATGTAGGAATGGTAAAAGATTGGAGTATGACTAGAAACCAGAATCATGATACATCTAGAAAAATTCCTGACAACAGTGGTGTGGGGCCTTGGTCAGATCTTAACCATGATGTGCTTCTTTTAGTTATCATGCAAGTGGAGTTGATTTTATGTCATTCAGTGGAGTTTGCAACTCATATAGTTCGTTGCAAAATATAACAGGAAAAGGTTTATGGGTTCCAAATTAACTACCCATGTTGATACACGGATCTTTGCATATTTTATAAGAAAGACAAGTGTTGTGTTACCTACAGGATATTGAAGGAAGAGTGTTTAAAACCCGTGATTTCTGGCTTGTGAATCCCGTCAGAAGGCATAAGCTTCATTTCCCTAATTTATGTTTTTCTGTTGACGCTGCACCTGAAATAGGAGTTAGGGCTATCTTTATTTTTTAACCATCAATATTGAGTGGGTGTTTGCATGCCATATTAAATAGTTCCACGAATAAAATATGGTTCTCTACAGCCGGTAATGGAGCATGGGATCTTGTCTGCTCTACTTTGCTTATTCTGGATTACCATCTTTATCAACGGGAATATATATATATATATATATATATATATATATATATATATATATATATATATTCTGTAATCATCGGTTTTGATTTATATGTTGAAACATTTTTAAGATTTTCTGAATTAGCATTTGTTGCTTTGCATTTTTCAATTTTCATGTTTAAGCAGTTTCAATGTCACTCACGCTTTTGATCGATTAGATTGCTTTTAGCACCTTTAGCATTTAGCATAATCCAATTTGAGTGGTAAAACTCAAACATACCAAATTGACCCACTATTGTTACTGCCTCATCACCCTGGTGAACTATCATAAAAAAATAAAGCTGCCTGTCAGATCTCCATGATTCCTTTGATTTTGTTGTTACTAATATTATTAAGATTAGGATTTCGTTGTACATTCTGTTTCTGCAAGTTATCATAATTTGCCCTTTTTAGTTTACTTCCCATAAAAATCTAATATGAAATAATTTATATGTTTCATTTTTGCCATTCCTGATTTGTTTGGTTTTTATAGGATTGAGTTGTGACTTGTGTGTGTTTGTGTATGTTGCTGTAAAAGTTTCCATCGGTTTACTTGTAGGAAGCAAGCATTCTATGACACTTTACCTCGATGGAGTGTTTATGCTATTTGTTTCCTGCAATGAATCCCATCATTTACAGGGAACATTTCTTTATCATTATATAGTTGACTAATTATTTTGATCCTGATTTTGCAGTTGCAATCAAGCATTCTTATACATTTCATATCGCATATCATGTACTTGGGTTCCATAATCATTTTGCCTTTATTTATTTTTTATTTTTTTGAGTTGAATAGATGGTTAATCAAGGCATATGGAGTAAGTAATTCATACTATTAGAAAATATTGTGTGAGGAGCTGTTGTAAATACATTTTTTGTATGTCTATTTATTATGGATGATGAAGTTTCTTAATATACTAATGCATACCAGAAATTATATGCTCTAATACAGCATTGAATGACTGGCCCAAGCACAATGATCACATGTGAAGTCACGTGCATTCACCGCGTCTTGTTAAGGGGTATGATTGTCATTTCTCATCCAAATAGAACCCTGATGTTACCCCTCAATTCCCATCTCATCTCTAGTATTTATGCTTTTCTCGAGTACAAATTTGCAATCCCTAGAACTTCACCTTCAACGCCGTGTCTTCACCATTGCAGGTATATTTTTCTCATTGGCTTCTCTATTTGAGTGTTTCCTTTTGTCGACTTGTCTTCTGTGTTTCGATCTTCACCATAGTTTTCATTATTAAAACCTTTTTCCTAATTTGATTTGAAGTTCACGCTACAAATTTTAACTTAATTGTTAAAAGATCTGATATAATCTCTTGAGGATTTTATCCTAGAAATCCGATCATTTTCTTATAATCTGATTGTTTTTCCTTAATTTGGTTTTTGACAAGATTTGAGTTTTTTGCCCTAGATTGTTTCAATGTGTTCTAATCAGTTCAATTTGGTTAATTAGCACTGGAGTTTGTACTTTACATTTAATATAGCTGCAATAATGTTTGCAAAATGAGCTTTTGGATCTCTATACGATGATTTAACATTTCTGATCTAATACTTGGATTCTCACATGAAAATCGAGTTTCCATAAAAAATTGCCGCTAACAACCTTCGAAAAGGGCGTTTATTTTTTGGGTTCTTACCTTTCAGGTATTAAGTCTCAGTTGAAGGAAATTCATTTAATTTTGTTGCTTTTATGTGTTCTGGAAAGCAAGTTACACTTGATCCTCTTCTCAATGTAGTAGAGGGTCATGTAAGCCTATGATACTGTTTCTTCTTTGTGTTCCGGTGCAATGAAAACTGCAAAAAGGAAAAATTGCATTGATGGAGAAAATGTTGTATATTTTGTATCTGTATTTTGTGTTTTCCTGATGATTTTATAGGGAAGAACATACATGGATTTAGGAAACTTGTAACTATTTGCAATCTTAATTCTTTCGATTTATTTGTTTAGGGTAAATGTCTGTTATAAATCAGTGCACTTAATAGTACTGACCCATTTGCAACAACTTTTACCAAGTGGAAGATTTACAATTTTGCAAGCACTGTTTTTGTTAAATGCATCCATTTCTTCTATAATTGCTAGTTTCCAGTCAGTGTTGATTTTGGGAAAAGTGTTGGTGAGGTCCAAATAAAGTTCAGGGACCTTTTAAAGCTAAAAGTGACACTTTAATGTACTTTTATGTCAATAACCCTTCTTTTAAATGTCTGTATATATGTGTACACTTACAACTCTTGTATCTTATATGAAATTTGCATATTGGAATGGCCAGGACAAGGAGTATGACCGGAAATCAGAATTGTGATGGTGCATCATCATCTAGCAGGAAGAGAGTCAATGGTGGTGTGGCACCTTGGTCAGACCTTAACCCTGATGTGCTTTTTTTAGTTATGATGAATCTGGGGGTGATTGATTTTCTTGCATTCGGTGGTGTGTGCAAGACATGGAGGTCACTCGCACGCAATAATAAGAAGATTTTTATGGCATCCAGACCACCCATGTTGATGTCAATCTCTGATCCTTCTTATGAGAAGAAAGAGTGGTACTGCTGTCTAGAGGACTTTGAAGGTAGAAAGTTCAAAACCATCCTTCCCCATGCTGCTGGCAGGATCTGTGTTGGAATAACTTGTGGTTACCTGATCTTGTTCGGAGGGGAAACCAAAGACTTCTGGCTTGTAAATCTTATCACAAGGCAGCAACTTCATTTCCCTTGTTTCCCCTTTAATGCACGTACTGATCTAGCAAGAATCAGAGGTATCCTTGTCTATTCACCTTCGGTATCTGGGTGGGTGTTTGTGGTGTTGTGTACATTCTCCTGTCAAATTTGGTTTTCTATAGCGGGTACACGAGCATGGAGTCGTATCTCCACTTTCCTCACGATTGATTTACATGCTTTCAAGGGGAAGATATATACCATAAACATTGGTTGTCGTCTATGTGAAATGAAACTCACACCAGAGCCCAAATTGACTTTACTCCAAAACAAGAATATTCCACAGCCAGGCTTCTTTTTTCCGGAGTTTGTAAGTTCGGGTGAAAACCTTTATGTGATGGACCGTGGGTTCAAAGATTCATACACGGTTCACAAACTAGATTTTGAGGAAATGAAGTGGGTGTCGTCGGAAAAAACATTAGAAGAATGTGCATTCTTTGTTAACGACTTCAAGTATTCTGCTGCTATTAAATCAGACTTGTGGGTTGATCATCGGTCACTATATGAGAGATATGCTTACTTCCATTCCACCATCGATACAAGTCGAAAAGGCGGGTTCCTTCCTTCATACATCTGGTACTTCCCCAGTGATTGTTTGAATGTTAATCTCTTAGATGAATGATGACTTGGATCGGATGCACTCTTATCTTGGTTTTTATCTTTGCATATGTTGAACATTTTCAAGATGTTTCATCCATGGATTTGGATTTTCAGTTTATTGTTCAAAAATTTTGGTTGTCACTCAACCTTTTCTTTTAGCTATAAATGTCCTTTATTTACAATTTGGTGTCCTTTGCTTGCAAATATGTGCCTACTGCATTATGTGTAGCACATTGGCACATGTTGTTAAACGTCCATACGCCATTAAAAAATCCTTTGGGTTTGTGACTAGCAACTTGTAGCGAGATGCACAGGTGAAATGTATCATGCTTGTAGATGCTAATTATATAGGAAGGAGGAATTTCAGTAACCTTGTTATTTTGACTCAAAGTGATCCTTAGGACAGATGTAACAGGTTTAATGAGAACTTCAAATAAAAAAATAACATGTTCAGTAACCTTTTACTTGTAACTAAATGAGCAAAAATTAAATAGTATCATTATGATGATACATATACAATATTCAAAATCTTTTCTTTTCAAATATATATAATTTTGAAAATATAGAAATATGTTGATCCCCATATCTATTTTCCTTCTCATTTAAACATGACTGCTACAAGAAACGCGAGTATTAGCGGCAACAGGCGTCGCCGCTAAAAGTGAGGTATGTCGTTGTGAAACATTCCAAATTTTAAGACCAAAAATTTCATTTTTTATAATAATAAAACCATCATCCAAAACGTTTCATAAAAAAACCATAATAAAATCAGAGTATATTAATATTCATCATGTTACATCAGAGTCAAATAAAATGCAGAATAATGTGTGTGCGATGCGATCATCTTGAGCTCTTTTCCTTTAATCCGAAAGTACTTGAAACATAAACTGAAAAATGTAAGCACGAAACTTAGTGAGTTCCCCAAAATACCTCATACCATACATATCAAACATATAATGGGTCATGCCCAACGACCATCGAGCCCCGCCCGACATCAAGCCCCGCTCAGAACAGATCTGTCAATAATTTGAGATGGGCCCCGCCTTATCACATTCATCAGGCCCCGTCTGGCATCGGGCTGTGCCCGGTATACATATAAACACATAAACACATGCAATAATCACCAAGACATATGACATACAATAGACTCATCAGGCCCCACCCGGTATACATATCACATACAACTAGCACCCTAACCATAATAAATTATGGGCCGGCATTGATGCCTTCGACCTGCTAAATGTTGAAAGGAGACTCACTTAAAACTGCTAGAAATGAGATAACTGCTCAGACTACTGATCTGGAAAGTCCCCTCACTAAATAATCAATAAAACTCCAATTATCAATTAGGCCTTAAACTATAACTTATGAATCCCATTTATTTGTCCAAATCCCAGGGTAAAAGACTATTTTACCCTTTCCTCACTTGTCCAAACAACCAAGGCCCAACCCAATGCTCCAAAAGCCCCAATATAGCCTAAAATCCTAGAAGGCACCCAAAGCCCATTATGGGCCTAATCCAAGAAGACCCAATGCCAAACAATATCCAAAGTTTAGAAATGATCTAATGTCATAGAAGTTTAAGGTCCAAACCCAATCAATACAAACCCAAATAATCCAAGCCCACCACTTCATCGGCCCACTGGTTAGCGTACGCTCGCCATACCTGGCTCGTACACCCTGTGTACGCGACTGATCCAGAAACGGGGCTCGCACCTAGTACACCCAACGTACTGGCTTGACTCCAGTTCCTTGCTCAAAAGTCTTAATCACTTAAGAACTTAACATCAAATCCTCAAATTAACATCATATTAAGGCCTTAAACCATAAAGTCAAAAACTTTGAGCCTTTACAAGGATGAAAACACCCCAAAGTCCAAATCAAGCACTTAAACTCCATTAAGAGGAACAACAAACTTTCATGGTTGAGCTAAACCCATCAAACTATCATTTTTATGTACAAGGGACCTCAGAAAAGCCTAGATCTATCACCCCAAGATATTGGAGTACCCATACTCCCAAACAAGGATTAAAGGACCCAAAAATGCATAATTAAAGCCCTAGACTAGATCTATCATAAGGAACCATCAAGTTAGGAGCTTTATAACTCAAATGGCTTGCAAAGTTGATGAAAATCTTGGATCTTCAAGCTCCAAGTCCACCAAAGCTTCACCACCAACCTTCACTTCCGTCAAGGGGCCCAAAACCACTACAAAATCACACAATGGCTCACAAACACTCAAATGAGGCTAGGGTTTTGTTCTTAGGGTTTGAAGAAGTGGAGCCTAACCATAAGATGCTCCCAAGGCAACATAAGTTGATTCAATAGGGCACAAACCCTAAAAATTAAGGGTTTGTCCTTGCTTAGTGCACGACCAATGTAACATCCTGTTTCGGCTCATTCTGTGATTCAAGGTTCGTAGGCCGTAATTCGGGTATGAGGAGGTTTTAAAGTTTTAAAGAAGAAAGGTTTAGACCCTTTTGGATGCGAGTAAGGTAGGTTGTGTGACAAAAGAGTTCGGTTTGTGCTATAGAGCCCAAGGGTATCAGTAAAGGCGTTGGTTCAGGCATTTCATGAATTTTAGATCTGAGTTCGAGTAGGTTTCAGGAAAAATAAAGTTGATAAAAGTGTAGGGCTTCTCGTTACCTTTATGTGGACATAAAGTTCGTTGGAAACAAACTTATAACGAAGAAGTTATGGCAGTTTGAAGTTTTGGGCAAGTTTGGCCCTTGGTGGAATAAGTTGGTTGATTGGTCCCTTGTGCAACACTAAGGAACGTGTGGGAGGAACAGGTATTCCTAGCGTACCTAAGGGTACGCCCTGCATAATGGGCAGGGTGCCAAACCCACATTTTTAAGGTTTGGGCAATATATAAACATCATTATAACCTCAAGACTCTCCCATTTATTAGCCTCCTTGTCCTTAAACCCTAATTTCGAACCCTAGCCTCCTCCAAGAGTGTTGTGAGCTCATTGTGTGCATCTTTGGTGGGTTTTGGTGATTATTCAAGAAGTGGAAGCCTGATGCAAGGTGGTGAATCAAGCGAAGGCTTATGGATCTGGACTCTCTTCTTTATCTCCAACTCATTAGAGGTACAAAGCTCTAACCTTGCTCATTTGAAGCTTAAATCTATCATTATATGAGTTTTTGGTCCCATTTTGGTCTCATGGGTGAGATCTAGTGGTTTGACACCACTCCAAGAGCTTTGAGTTGCTACTCTTAGTATTTTCCGAGGTTATTAGTTCATAAAGATGCTTGCTTGATGTTTAAGGATGGACCAACACATGTGTTAAGGTGGTCATTATGGGTCTTAGACGATTAATTTGGTTGATGGGACCCACTGAGTCATACAAACTGATAAAGTTGCCAACTTTATCAGTTAAGAGCTTATTATGAAGGTTTCATGAGGTTTTGGAGCTAAGTGCTTAAGGGATTAAGTCATAAGTCGATGTTGGAGAAAGTGCGTCTACGCCCTGCGTACTGAGGATTTTGCGAGTACGTGCAACATACCTGTGGGTACGCCCAACATAAATGGCCCAGTTCCATTTCAGGCCTGTTTGAATTTTTGGACTTTGGGTTTTGGGTTTGGGTCTTAGGCATTGAGAGTTGGACTTCTTGGTCTGAGGATTTGCTTTTGGAACTGGACTCCCTTTTGGTCTTGATCATGGGTATTCCTTGTTAGGCCTTTATAGGCCCAATGGGTATGCGCCATTAGTGGGTCTGGTTAGTTGGGCCGCCTATGGGCCTAGTGATGGGGTTTAGCCTTGTCTAGTAATTGATTATGGTGTTGGGTTGTTTGGCTCAGTTCGGGAGTCAGTTCACAACATCAGCGGCAGTCTGGGATTATTCGTGTAGCGTTTGAGGTGAGTCATCTCACTATACTTACATGTGTAGTAATTTATGTGTGACCAGAGGGTCTTATTCGTGTTATTAACCGGAGGGTCTTCTTCGTATTATTGACTGGAGGGTCTTAATTGTATTATTGACTGAAGGGTCTTATTTACTTATACTGAGATGTGTGTTGTTATGAATCCTGTCTTTGTGACTTATGATGTTATATTATTTTGTGTTTATATTGAGTTATGGCCATATGGTCCTTACCGAGACGTGAGACTGGAGGATCCTCACCGAGACACGTGACCAGAAGGTCCTTATTGAGATTTAGCCATAAGAGGCTAATTATTGTGTACGTGGTATTTTGGGGACATCACTAAGCTTCGTGCTTACAATGTTGATTTAAATGTGTTTTAGGTACTTTTGTAGGTTCCGGGAAGGCGAAGACATGATTATACACATTCGTCGGCTTATGCTGTATTGTGGATTTTGGGATACTCTGATATTGTTCTGATAACGATTTAAATTTTTTGATGACTCAGATTTATGAATAATGTTTGGCAAATTAAAAATGATTTTTTTTTGAAATTTAAGGTGTTACAATTTGGTATCTGAGCCTTGGTTTGAGGGATTTGGACACACCCTCGGGTATGTCTGGACTCAAACTGAGGAGTGATAACTTTTCAAAAGAAATGATTTTTCATCACACGGTTTTCCAAAGAAATTAAAGAGTTTTGAAAGTAGGTCCGAAGCGGTGTGTACAATCAGGCAGAGCCCAAGCGGTGATTTCCCAAAATACCCTTACGTGATTATGTGTTGCGATGAGTTTTTATTATGCGCTGATAGAATGGCATGCTAGTTTAGGGCTAGGGACCAGGTCAGTATTGCATGCTAGTGTGCCTGCTTAGGAGAGATGCCTTTATGCCTGCTATGTGAGCTGGTAGTGTTGCATGCTTATGATTAGTGATATCCAAGAGTTGTAAGGTAGGATTGCCTGAGTTCGATGATGCATTTTGTGCTGTGGATAGAGCAGTTAGGGTTGTATGCTAGTGTGGTTCCATGTGTTGGTTGGATAGCTTGTTAGGTTATATGTTTGTAGAGGTTGCTTGATACCTGAATGTTGCTTGCTTTGTGCTTCTAGAGACTTCCATTAATATCAACTAACTATTAATCAAATACATTAGGTTGCATGTTACAGGGATTAGATAATTTTAGAAGGTTAGATTTAGCTCTATTCCACAACTCTTGTTTGAGTATAATCGTTGTAGGGTGGGATCATGCAGTCGAAGAGTTATCTAGTGCATGTAGCATGTAATTGTATTCGGGAAGTAGTTAGTAGGTATTAAAAGGAGTTCATTTTGTAGCTAATGACGGAAAGAGGTGTGAAGGGAATCCTAGGAGAGCCTAGAGAGTATTTTCAGTCCGATGAGTGCGTTGTTTAGCATTGAGTATTCACTGCAGAGCAGGGATGTGGAACTGGATTGATCGATAGTGGAGTTGTAACATCCCAAAACTCAAGGGTAAAAATTTCATTTTTAATATATAGATTCAAACATCCATTTACATTTATTCTAACATTAAGGTATTCCAAATTAAAACAATTATCAAAGTGATTCCCAAAATCATAAGTTGCGGAAAAACATAGGTTTGTGCACTGCGATCAAGTCAGGCCCTTCCCTTTCGAACCGGCAGTACCTAAAGCCATAATCCACAAACTGTAAGCACAAAGCTTAGTGAGTTCCCCAAGCTCCTGGAATGGATCAAATTCACAAGGAGAACTTAATGTACCATAAAAACCCTTAATCTTGCCCTAAACTCAAACTTGCACAAAAGAAGACAATATGAGAACTTTATAACTTGAATGAGCTGGAAATGAAGCCAAACGTCTGGATCTAAACGTCCTCATTTGAACCACAAGCTAGCACCAAGCACCCTTTCTTCGAAATGGGCAAGAACACACGAAAAGCACACTTAGATCTCTCAGGCACTCAAAATGACGTTAGGGCTTTCAAAATGAGGATTAGAAGGCAATGGAGGCTGAGAATGAAAGAGCCTTGAGCTCAAAAAGATGCTTAAATAGTGCCCAAACCCTAAATATTAGGGTTTGGCACTTTGACCATTACCCTAGCTACGTTGGGCATACCCAACCAGACACGTGTAATCCTTCCTCGCCTGCATGGGACCGATTTGCCAACTGTTTCCATTAGGGGCCAATTCTGCCAAAATCTTCAAAATGCCATAATTTCCTCATCTTAGGTCCGTTTCCAACAAACCTTATATCCACAGAAAGGTGACAAGAAGCCCTACGCTTCTAACAAAACACCCAATCCTTAAAACCTCCCGAAGAAAACCCAAAATCCATAAAAGACCGAAATATCGAATTACAATTATAACCTTGACCTCCGAAGACACAATCGAACACTTGGATCACTTAAACCATAACACCCGCATCTGAGAAGGGCCAGATTCTTCCTTTCCCAAAGCCTTAAGCCTCATGACCACTGAAGATTGGGCCGCAACCCTGAATAAAGAAACAAATCCAAAACCGAGCGTTACATCTCTCCCCCACTTACATTAGTTTTCGTCCTCGAAATTGCTCCCTACTAACACTCGTATCAAAACAAACAACTTGAGGAATGCAACCGAAAATTTTGCGCATAAAACGACCTTCCCAAGACAACTGAACCCAAATCAAACTTCCATCCTGAAAAAAATAAACCCTGAACCCCCGAAGGAACCCACTTCAACCCTTTTTGAAACCTGGAATCTACAGTGGTTTGACTCCCCGACAAACTGCTCACACTAAAACAACTCCATGCCAAGCTCTCAACCAATAACAGACCAAACATATCACTTCCCACCCTAATCATCTCGATGCTACCAACAGAACAATCCACTGATCATAACCAGATGCAAAACACCCAAACTTAACAGATGGCTCAGATAATCCTTCGAGTAGAAGATTCGTCCCTGCAACGATTAGACTCAAACGAGAGCTAAGACACATGGTCAAATCAATTACTCTAAGCTTATTCAATCCCACTGCAAGTGACATAGCATTTCCCAACCAACATGCTACCCCACACACAAGAATACCAGAGCATTACCACTGCTCGAAACATCACACTACCTCCTAGTAGCTTTCCTAAAGTAGCTGAGACCTCCATGGTCCCAACTTGTGTGAAATATAGGAATCCTACCCGGTTGCTGAGCCAAAAGACAGTCACATAGTTGCCTCACGCAACTTCCGAACGAAAATCTCGACTAACAATAATTACCCGAACCATCACGACATCAACCCGATGCTAAATTGAACTCTACAGAACGAACTGTAGTCTTACTTCATACCCGGTCTCCCGCGATCTACCAATTCCTGATTCCTAACATGTTGTGGCCCTCCCACAACCTTTCGAACAGACCCACCTTGTCCTAAACCATCTGAAGAGATCCATGAGCAAATTATAGATTTGCCACAATCTTACCGCTGCACTAGGACAGGTGAATGCTACTGGCCACCCTGCATTCTTACAAAACTTCCCATATTAACTAACCGCTAGTGAATGCTACGGGCCACCCCGCAGTCTTACAATACTTTTATACTAACTGCTAACTAGTGAATGCTATGGGCCACCCCACAGTCTTATATCACTTCCACCTTAACACAACCACCGCCCAATTCCTTACCGATAATCTATCAATTTGGAGATACCCAGAGTCAAGCACGCACTCAACCAAACACCTAAGCTAAACTCGAGTCATGACTGGAACCCCAACCTGTGCCCCTCCCCCTAAAGCCCATTATCAAACACCAAGAAGACGCGAACCCAATGTTTTGAAGTTTCTCGAACTCCCAACTCACATAATCCTCAATCCTGACAGCCACTCGGGCCGCCTTCCTCCCCGACAGGGATACGAAACTCATCCTAGTTTCACACCAGCTCTTGTTCCAAAATAACTAATTGATTCCCCCCCCCCCCCCACTTTGATTCAGCTAAGCCCCCACAACAAACGAGAATCGAAGGATTCCCAACCCTTCTTACCCTCCAATGATCGATCTGTTGTCAACCAATGCTTACCAATGCTAGTGTTCCATTACTAACCATCCCAAAAGACCGCACAAACCCTGAAGACCAGCTGAACACTTCTCGAATCCCAACAACACTAATAATCCCAGATGCTTAAAATGATATCACAATAGAATCTTGAAGTCCATAGGATGGATGCTCCAACCAAAACCTCAGCAACAAACCACTTCCCTCGGCACCCCCAAAAGCAATTCCAAAAAGAATTGCTAAAACCACTGAATCCTGGCAATGTTGGATAACTAACCCGCTGAATCCTGACCATAAACCTTCCACACAATGCCCCTGAACCGATCTCAACTATAAACCAATATAACACTGAACACTCTAAACCTACTATAAAAGAAACAACTCTAAACTAACCACTAATAATTCATGGATGTAGTTGGCATATAACATTTCTTGAAAACATAAACTAAGCATAAGCAGAGAAATGAAACCAAAGATACGCTTACCCAAACCGATGCAAGATTCTAACAACATAAATACTAATAAAGCCGAAAAGAAAGCAAAAGATACATACCCGAAACATTGTCTGCTGGAGTACAGACCTCCCCTGTCTGACACTGCAAAGCCCGACTCCTCTCCGTTGGGGATCCTGCCCTACCTTCTCGTCCATTGTTGATCCTCAAAGTAGACGGAGCAAGCACACTCACTGCTCCTCCCCTCAATATCGGACTGCCCACATGATCGTAGTGAAAACAAAACAGGCTTGCCCCCTGAGGACAATCCCCACTGACGTGACCAACCAAGCCACACTTAAAGCAACCCACATCCCTGGGATGATCAACTCCATCGTGCGGTTTCCCACACATGATGCACTGACCCCAAGCTTGCTAGCCTCTCAAACGATGATCAAAAGTCTTGGGTCTCTTCCCGGGACCCTCTACAGTATGCAGCTGATCTGATCCCCTCTTCCCAAGGTGCTCCAAATCCATCTCCCACTCTCGGGATCTAGAAACCTTATCATTTAGGGTCTCGCACCCTGAAATACTCACAAACTCCCCGATATCATCCCACAACATATCATGATATCTCACCTTCTTCATTTCCTTATCTGGTGCATACTGTGGTACCAATAAAGTTCTTAAAACTTGGCAGTGATCTCTGCAAATGTCTCAGTAGTCTGGCAGAGATCCAGAAACGCTTGTGCCAACTATTATACCTCAATCGCAAGATCAAACTTAGCTCAGAACCTGGTCGAGAAGTCATCCCATGACATAGCATCAACAACATCGTCACCCAACTCACCACCAAACTCTTCTCACCAATCTCACACCCTGTCCTTTAATAGGCAGGAAGCATATCTGACCTTCGCATCCTCGGGGCAGAAACTTGTCCTGAATGCGTTAGCCATATCCTCTAACCACCTCCTACTAACAATGGGTCCCTCTCCCCATGCAACGTAAGACCTCCACAATCCCGAAACTCCTGGAAAGAAAGAGTGCAAGCTCCAATAATAGCCATAATCTCAGCACGGAACGCACCCAAGCACTCATCCAAGATCTACGAAATAATATGAGAAATCTCCAATGAAATGAACTCCCGCAGCTGCTCGCTGATCGACTCAACACGTGCACCTGAGCCAGAACCTGAACCTGAACCAGAACCAGAACCTAAACCACCTCCTTAAGTACTCATTTCTAAACTAAAATACAACATGTCAACGATTAAAACATGCCCAAGCATCCTCCTCCCATAAGCTTCTTAGATTCTCCAAGATTCTCAATGATTCGAGTATGGATCATGTGTTTTCAGTAGTACAGACCCAATACTACCTTCCATACCTACCCATACTATCCTCGACAATCCTCACGGGTCCTCTAAGTCGCCTCCACAAACCAACACACCAAAACTCACTAAACCACACTACTAACACACTGAAGCATATCCTAGGCTCTCCTAGCTTCCCGACCTCACCCAGTACTTAGCTGCTGAAGGACTCCCACCAATGTCAACTAGCTTCCTCATGAATATAGTCACTTGCAACAAAGATCAGATAATCCTTTGAGTAAAATACTCAACCCTAGAACGGTTGGACTCAAACAAGAGTTGTGTAATAAGGTCAAATCCATCACTCTAAGATTATTTAACTTGTGCCAAATATGACTTAGCATATTCACTTAGCAGTTATTTCACATCACTAAGAGTCCCACAACGCACTAAGCAAGCAGCATTCAGACAACAGAAAAATCTAACCAACATACACTAACCAAGCCATTCTATCCACTCATCTGGAATCCATACTAGCATGCAATTCTAAAGCTCATACAATCAGGCATAAAAACGCATCTCTCCTATCATATAATATTGAGCAGATCCTTAGCCGTAATCTAGCATGTAATTCTAACAATCATAGCATATATCATAATAAAGATGTATTGGTATTCTAGGAACCACTTACTTGAGCTCGGCCAATTGCACGCATCACACCCCTTTCTTTGATTAGAATTTTCCTTTTATTTAAATGTCTATTTTATAAAAACATCCATCAAACCCTCATTTTGAGTCTAGGCACACCCGAGAGTATTCCCGAATCCCTCAAAACAAGGCTCTGATACCAACCTGACATCCCAAAAATCAAGGGTAAAAATTCCGTATTTAATATATAGATTCAAACATCCATTTACATTTATTCGAACATTAAGGTATTCCAATTTAAAACAATTATCAGAATGATTCCTAAAATCATAAGTTGCCGAAAGACATAGGTGTGTGTGCTGTGATCAAGCCAGACCCTTCCCTTTCGAACCGTAAGTACCTGAAACCATAAACCACGAATTGTAAGCACAAAGCTTAGTGAGTTCCCAAAATACCACATACCAAACATATCAAATGATCCATATATATCAGACATATCCAACCAATCAATAAAAGCGTTATGTGAAAACCATAGTATTGTCATTATACCACAAGCTGCCTCGTAGTCTTCCTTGCCAATCTGAGGGCCAAAACCCTGGGTCTTACTAAGGGGTCGTTTGATATGCTATCTAACTGGGTCCAAAGCGGGACTGGGTCCATAAAATACCAATCAGCAAGTTTGATATTGATTTTAGATCAAGGGACTCGGTCCAAACATTAGGACTCGGTCCAATGAAAATAGAGGACTCG